>NC_071292.1:38657657-39257657 GCF_943737925.1 Anopheles nili | reverse complement strand
CTGAAGTGCGGCACTCAGTACATTTTGAAGATCAACGCACACAACAAGGTCGGTGTGGGCATGTTTACGGAGGAGTTGGCCGTGCGCACCAAAGGAAAAGGTGAGTATTGAACACGCTAGGCATCGCTAGGCATGTGCTAGCTACGATGATTTCCCGTGCGACCATCAAGGCAAGGTATCATTTTCGGCTTGTTACTGGCTTTGTGCGGGTCCATTTCATATTGCCGCGCTTTTATGGCTGCAAGCATTTAAATGGTATTTAAACCGAGAGTGGATACATTTCTACACGTAACGATGGTTTTGAATTTAGTCAGATATCATCTCCTTAACGCCTTGGTCATTTGCGTGGTGATATAACAATGTTCGATTTTAAAATATTCCCAACGGAAAGGGATTACATATTTTGACATGTTCCATACTAATGCATTTTATCAAGAAAAGATTTAGTCTAGAAAAATTAATTCCAATTTACAATTTACTACACCAATTTGTCTTTCGTAAAGTTTTTCACAATGTTATTAAATCAAAATTCAAAAAAGAGCTATGTACAACATATAAAAAAGGCACCATGAGATGGGAAAACTATCGATCGGAGAATCGAAGAAGAGTGATGTTTTGGTAAGCTATAATGCCACAAATGTTGCAAGGCAACATAAAGGCTTATTAACATAAGTGTGTGCAAGAGCCTTTCTGGCGTACGACTGGACCATGTATAAAAACAAGTGAATCGTTTTTTTTCTACAAGTTCTATATTTACACTCAACACAGCATGCTTTCGGTACACCTCAAGTAAGTGGTTTTATTCGATAAGTTATGCTAAGAACGCTTGAGCGGATTGCAACAGCAAATATCTGTAACAGTGTGATGCTTTTTAAATCATGCTGTGGCGCCAATAAGCTTCCGAATGTGTATATATACATAAATGTGTATATGTAAAACACAGGGCGCGTCTGGCGCATTGTCGAATACAAGTAAAACCCGTGCGCAATCACCCGGGCGTATTTGTACGTTGTTTATGAACCATCTTCATAACACATCAAAATAAGCATTCATTCCGTCCCATTGACTTGCACGCGTGATGCGCGCCAGGCGGCAATAACTTCTTTATTATCACGCCTGAGATTAAACGCCACATAAAGGAAAGCAGCCGCTTCGTCAGGTGCCACCAGGCGCTACATTTCATTTATTCACCAAACGCTTCGCTCGAGATTCGAGAAGACGCCTAATCTCGCCGAGCTAATTGTCATAAAGTTTGATAATTTTCGTAACGATAAGCTCCTCGTGCGGGGTTGTCGGAAAAGGTTTGTGGATTCAACCAAACCGACACCTGGCTGGTCCATTAAAATACACCTTGAGCGAAGAAGCTCGGAAGCTCGGGAGCTCGGGTACAAGAACTTCTCTCAACTTCCTCTGACCGAGCGCTCGGTGAAGTGCAACGGCATTTGCATTCCGATCGTGCGACCATTTGCACATGATAAATATCAACCCTGGCTGGCTGCAAGGAGTCGCTTCTGGGACTCCGCAATGGGACAGGCGGTCGAGCATAAGTTTCGCTTATTTACATATACAAACAGCATAAATCGACAATGCATTGCGATGCACCTTGGGCTAAGACGGTGCAGCAGCAAGGATGCAGGGTGGAAAATGCTGAGATGCACTTTATTTACATCTCTCCAGCGTTATTTATCTGTCGCCTCGAGGCACACGGATGAAGAAATTAGCAAGTATCTCGACGAGATGGGAAAATTCGATTAGTGATGCAAATTGATTTATTTCTAACCGCAAAACCTGCTGCCGGTTTTCCCGGGCCCGCGGGGATGAAGCCTTCTCGTACTCGTGTGCGTCCAACCGATGAATTGTTAAAACTATCTCCCTATCGGGATTGTGCAGATTATAGCATTTTTATCGTATTTGCATTTGCATTTGATACGGATGGCGAGTTCCGACTGGCCCTGCGTGCATTGCAGTTTATACAAGGTTCCGTGGGGATTCTTCGCCACTTTCCGTGCTCGGTGTTCGAAAAGGGCTTCTCCGATCCATTCGACCCGACGGCCAAAGGTGCATAATTATCCAAAAGCCCAGCCGGACCTTCGCGCATGTACCCCCAAAGGGTCCCCAAGCGCTCCGGTATGGTGGCCACAATTCGACACATTTCCGCACACGACTGCGACGCACCTAAGGGCACTTTCGAGCAAATTGTGCCACATTCCAAGGAACGTTTCGACCCGTGAGCTTTGGGGACCCCTTTCAGGGCATGTCCCTCTGGGCGTTTCCCCTCGTCCTAATCCCCATTTTCCCCCTCTTCAGTGCTTCGGTGTTGAATGCCTTCAAGGTGCGGTTTTGTCGGACCACCAGGACCACAAAGCTCCGCCAAGCCACCGGTGATAACAAAGCGGGCAGGAAAAATCTTGACACAGACGAATGATAAGCACACCCGACTCTGGCATCCTCGTGGAGGAGGGGGAGAGGGTGGAAATCTACCGGGCTGCGAGGTGAGCGGAAGTATCCCGTGGAGCATCATTAAATGTACGTTTAATTATACACCTCAATGAACCCCAAACCTAATGTGCACACGGCTGTACACCCACCCATCGCACATACACTTAGACCCGCTGTCACATATGCAAAGAGTCGCACATACAACCCGCACCACTCGCACATACACACTACCCCAGTGGACCCGGCCCGGTACCCAGTTTCCGGAGGCAAATGACACACCCGTCCGCATCGATGCACACATCGTGTGTGCCACACTGGCAGAAACATAAAATCCTGTCCTTTGCATCCGGGCGGGCCAGAAGATCCGGGCTTACGAAACATAATACCAACCGACCGGCCGTCCAAACGACGAACACCGCCATTGCCCACTAGCATTAGAGCAGCTCGATTCGGTGGTCGATTGTGGCCCTGGTCGGTACCGGGAACGGAGACCGGAAGCATGCCGAGGGATGCCTGCTACATAGAAGCGCACCGTGTACGTGGTGACGCTCGGTACCCAAATCCGACCGAACATTTGGACTATTTATCGATCTTTTTCCCGGCCACATCCCGGCCCGATACATGATGTAGCTGCACACCCCAGCCCTCGAGGGTCCGAGGCTGGTCGAGAGAAGGGCGGTGAAATTGGAACCCGGAGATGGATCCCTTCGACTCCCGGTATGTTCCCTGTGTCGGGCGATGAGTCGTTCATCCAATCAGTCCAAGCAACAGCAGCACTGACATCAAAAATACAACCACTGTGCTCGTGATGTGCTGATGTAATTGAATGGATTAATTTGACTATTTAACAAGTTCCCACTATCCGCACTCTCACACGCATACCCACACACTCGTGTGCGGTTGTGCCAAAGGACATCACAACCCACACCCACAAACCGAGGGGACGCGTCCCAATCGGTGTCGAGAGCGTGACAGTTGCAAGCCTGGCTGGGAAATCAGGCTAAACGTTGTACTTTTCCAACACGCTTTTCTCTCGACTCTCGAGTGACGACTGTCAACGGTGCTGCTGCTGCAACCGAACGGATACCGTTCCGATCTGGTGGGAGTTTGGGTCTGGTTCGATGCGTACCATTAATTATGCCCGCCCCGACCGCTTTCCGTTTCCGATGGTGGTGGGATGTTGGGAAGCAAAAAGAAACCCAACCCCGAGGACGAATTAGTCGAACCAATTGTTTAATGCCCACGCCACAGGATCTTGCTGATTGCTGGTAGAATGCTTACAGGCAGACCCACGGCAGACATGTGTTGTAATGTGCTTGCTTGTTTACTGTATATGTAACATTTTGTTAATCACGAAACAAACCCAACATTTTGTCAAAACATGTTTGCCAAGAGATCAACAAAAAACAGTCAAAACTAAGTTTATAAAACAAAACCCTTTATAAATTGTTTAAACGACGCGTCTAACCCATCCGCCGACTCGTGGCTTTAGTTCCCGCAAATCTTGACTACTTTGTTTTCCTGCTTTTGTGTCTTCATCTTTATTTTCACGAGTTCTAACGTCTTATCGACCTTTTTTCTTTGGTAACATTCTTTACCAACCAGTTGCTTCAGCGTTGGTTTAGAATCGCTATCTATCTGCGAGTGCTCAGCGAATCTAAGTAAAAATACCGAGATCAGATGTCGAGCAACAAGTTAGGTAACAACACTACCATACGGAAATCTAAAAGGTTGTTACGATTTTTACAAACCGTGTAAATTGACGCGCATTGTGTGACGTAATAAAAATAATAATAATTTCTACGATTCTACAACGATCAACCATATGTGTTTGGCATCATATATACTCGAAATTATTACCTTTCGCCAATTACTATATGCTAAAACCTCAAAACTGCATTCGATTGCATTCCAAACACTTCTTGGCATCAGCTCGTTCCGTTAAAATTAACGGAAAAATAAAATTAACCTAAGCTGTTTATTAAAAAACACTGCTCTGAGTAGATCCTCGATGTACAGATGTACGAAATGTACGATGCATGGGAGACTTACATTCAAGGTTCACATTAACTTCAATGTACGCTAGCTGATATGTGATTTAAAGTTAACCTTGATGAAGGTCAAGTTGAAATATGTTGCCCTCCTAGTCTATACTAAAACGCCTCTTAATTTAAATTTAAACATACTGCGTATTAGGGAATCGTTTTCAGATAGAAATAGGCTTGTTGCGAGATGATTCCAACTCTAGATGCTTAAGTTAACGTAATAAGTATTTATGAATATCTAAACTTAGCTACCCATTAGGTGTCTGATGTGGTTGGGTGGGAGTCCTTCAGAAATGAATTGTTTGATGTATAAGAAATAACGTATATTTTATCTGGAAATACAACTGTGGAATCATTTGTTTCAATCCTTTTCAATGTTGGAAAAGCCAAACATTACCATTTCGTTTGATATATTTTGCTTGAAATTTTATATTTATTTTAGCAAAAACACCTTTTGGGATTTTGATTATATCTCAGCAAGCAGACTTTTGAAAAATCTAAATTTTCCTAACCAAGATGTTTACTGTCGAACGGTTTTCAAATCACAACAATCGAAGATTCTGGATTTTTTGCTTTTTCGACCGCCTCCGCGCCACGGTGCACTTCTTTCCAGCTTTGCTCAATCACGGACAGAACCTCCCCTGCAACCAGGTACTTCGAGTTCATCGCATTGACCAACAACACAATTCATGATGCTTCGAGTATCAATCGAAAACTCGAAATTGAAAAAATGGAAAGAACTTTCAATCTTATCTATTTTAATTATTTATAACTCAAACATTGGTTATAAAATGTAATTTTTAGTATAAAATATTTGAACGACATGTGATTTTAGAGTTCATAAGTATACACATTCAATAACATTGGAAACACATTTTTGATTGCTCAATAAACTACAGAGCCTCGTTCTTCATCGACAGCAGAAAATTAGTAGACAAAGTTGCAAAGCCGTTGGCATTGAAATACGTACAATTGTTCTCGAAGAAGAAAACGCCTTGTGGAGCAATCGGTTAGCGTATTCATCTAAAACTGTAACGTATGTGGCTTAATCCAATGAAATAAAAGAAAACCGAAAACTAAATGAAACTTTAATCACAAATGCAAACAATATATTAGAGTGCTTCTTCGATTTCTTTCTCCATTTCTAGATTCCCTTTCTCCATTTGCTCAATTACTTGCTTTATCTATTGGGGTTTTCTATTTAGGTTACACGATTTTAATCGAGTCGATGTAGTTTAAGAGAACATTAAGGATCATTTTCGCGAATGTGTAATTCAAACATTGATGTGTTTATTCGTCTTCCTTCGATTTCTTTTTGTATTCATTATATTTTAAGGAAAAAGATTGAAAAGAAGCATATTGGCCAAATTTCAGCCAAATCGGACATTATTTATAATTTTAAGCGTATCGGCTATTATTTGTATTTTTAAACGAATATTCACGAATTATGGTTGTATGGGAGTCCCCTTTTGGGATGTTAAAAAATATCTAAACCCCGAATCCAAAACCATTTCAAACCTATGCACCAAGTTTTGTGGAAATCGGTTCGGTAGAATCCACGGTAAGTCGACCGTTGGCATTGTTACAGATGATTTGTAACGCTCTCGCGCCGCCACTGTGCGAACCGGTTCAAAAGCTCGCGAACCGAAAAGGATAATCGCTTATAAAAAGGCAGCGCGGGAAATAAAGAAGACGCATCTCTCTAGCGTCGTAGCTGATGAGCTACTATTAAACTTTGTTCATTTGTGTTTGAAACAAAATTTTTTGTCGTTCACCCTGAACACGTCATTCCTCTATAACATATACCCATTTATATACCCACCAGACAGACCTCAATTATTTTTGCCATCTCGCAGTACTCTGTATGGCTAAAACGAGCTTTTGAGTATAGTTTTTCCAGCTTTTGATTCCTTGTACTATATATTCGATTATAATTTCCTAGTATTCCGATTCCCCATAACTCTTTGTAACGTCAGCAACTGTCTTATTATCTGCTAAATTATTAATTATCTCCTTAATATCCCTTCTTAAACCTGTTTGAAATCCCATTTCAAGCAAAAATTTGATGAATTTGTGAAACCTCTTTCTGTGGTATACAAATTATGAAATTGTAAATTGAAAGTGCATCTGTTCTGTTACAAAGAACATATATTGGGCCACTCTATCGAATGAAAAGCCGAATGATATTAAACCTTCCAAAGCTGGAATATTTGCATGCTACTTAAAATTTGATGAATAACAATCGGGAGCCTACCGCCTATGCCTACAATGAACGATGTACATTGATGCTGTACTAAAGCAGCTACCAAATGTGTGTTAAAATCAATACCATAAGGATCGCTGCACACCAATTCGTTGGTTTATGTGTTCTCACATTACATTCATTTCTGCAGCACCACACATCCCTGAGGAACGAGAATTGTTCAGCACCAACTCGAGCTGCCTGAATCTGTTTCTCACGTCCTGGCTGAACGGGGGCTGTCCCATATCACACTTTTCCATCGAATACCGCCGTTTGCATACGCCCTTTTGGACAATAGTGTCATCCGATCTGTCCGGTAGCGATCAACACACCAACGGCAGCATTTCGTTCTGCGATTTCGTGCCCGCAACCTGGTACGAGCTCAAGATCACCTCCAACAACGATGCGGGCAAAACGATGGCCCAGTACAACTTTGCCACTTTGACGCTATCTGGAGAGAAGGTCCCACCGCCGGAGTATAAGGCCATGCCGGAGGAAACCAACGACACGGATCCGCTGCAACAGGAAGACTTCCAATGGGTGCAATCAGCGGTAATGATCGTCACCATCATCGTAGTGGTTCTGAGTCTGTAAGTACCGAGCTAAACAACGACAACAAGATGATTTCTCCTCGTGACTGACTATTTTGTGGGTTTCCCTTACATTCCTAGCGTAATCGGAGCGAAGTATCGGGGTATCCTGTGCTTCACGAGCAACTCTGACCGTTACAGCACGCAGACATTATCGGCTGACCTGAGCATGAAGGAACAGTCTGAAAACATTCGCAACCAGCAAGTGTACAGTGCGTCTCCGGTGAAGGTTATCAACAAGGAGGAGAGCGCTGAAATGTACGAAATTTCGCCCTACGCCACGTTCAACGCCAGCACGGGCCGATTGTGCAAAGAACCTCGCAGCCTTAACCCGTCGAACATCGATTATTCGCTGCAGTTCCGCACTTTTGGTCATCCGGAATGCGACTTAAATGCCACTGCCTACCCGCTGCTGGAGAGCACCGGCCACATGCCGGGACATATCAAGGGCAAATCGAGCTGGCACAAGCAACAGTTCTACGGGACAGGTATACAAATAGTTCAAACGAAGAAAGCACGTGTGGTAGATGTTCGGTAATGTAAATTTTTCTTGGTGGTTTGCGTGCAGACGAAACACCGATGAATCTGCCAAGCTCAACGAAGTCCATTGCAGCCAAGTGGGACGACGGAGCCTTGCGGCGCATGGGACAGCGAAACTTTGGTCCCAGCAACTACTCCGAGTCGGACAGCAGCAGTCCCATCAACGAGTTCTCGAACGCACCCACCTTTAGGATACCATCGAAAACACCCTGTCCAAGTACGAAGAAATGATGTTTCCCCCATGAGTCGGCGAATGTAACTGTAACTAATTGGCGATTGTTCTGTTGCAGACATTCTACACCACGAATCAAGCACGGAATCCATCAAAGAACTATCACCGGTGAGGGATCATCGCGCCAACACGCCCCGTCACGTGCACGGCTCGTCGGCGAAAGGCCACTTCGGGCATCAGCTACGGACAAAGGACAATCATTGCCTGGACATGCAACCATCGTCAAGTACGCACAGGTAGTTCAGGTACCTAAATCTCTGATCCAAAATCTAACCATGGGAGCCCTACTGCATTGCATCACTGAACCGTGAGCCAATGTGAGGCCGCGCCTTCTTAGAACATAGCAAGCGTCACTGCAGTAACGACTCCCGCAATCAAAATTGACCACCTATGCCATACCAAAATCCAAATACAAAAACCACAAAAACAAAACCGGATTTGGAACACTGCCACCCATCGACAGGACGTTTGTCCTTGCCATCCGGCAGAACGCCTAGTAATCGCCTTTTGGGTTCGTTTGTAGATACCACAATAAGACCTACGTGACGGCGGCCGAGTTTAGCGAAACGGAAAGTGATCGCGAGCGGGCACTAGACCTGGAAGTGCAGCGAGCCATGGAAAAGGCCATTCGGCAGGACGAGTGCAAATCGTCGACGAGATAGAAGGAATCTTGAACATTTTTCATCCACGAGTCCCGCAATCTTAACAATCTTTTTTTTCCCTGTTCTCTATCTCTCTTTCACTGTCTCTCTAGCTACGTCTTGCTCTTTTTATTTTCTTTTCCGAGGACCTATCCCCCTATCTCCATCTGATGGACATAACTGAACAATAACGAAAACCATCCTCCCTCATCGAAATGAACGATTTGTCCTTCTCGCCGGTGCTAGCTCTTCCCCATAATCCATTGTCAGCAGTGTAGTTTCCCGTAGTGTAGAACAAAATATTGTCGTTATCGTAGCACAATACCCACATCGTGAGATTTTTATATCTTCTTAAAAGTTGAATAAACGGTTTTTGTTTTACATGGAATGTATACCGGTAATGCCCTGAGTGTCCTGTGAACATTGCACTCCGAACTTTTGCACGTGCTACAATAAGGTTTCAATAAGAAAGAAGAAATATGGACTAGGTTCATCGTTGCAGCACATTTCATATCAACGAATCATTTTGGCATTAAATATCTATATCATAAACGATTCGAGCAAATCATAAGCATAATATTACAAACGATTGAGTGTGTATTGTTTGAAGAATGTTTATTGCCAATGACCCGATAAATCAAAAGTCGTTTTTCACTAGATGTGCTTTTTCGCGCAACTGTTGCTCCTGTAGCTCCACCATTCGTTTGCCTTTCGATTTTTTACCAATACCTAGCTTTGGTAGCCCACGATTCAAACCTTCTAGCAGCACGCAGGCTTTGCAAGGCTGCTGTGAGGATACGAATCCACACCGGCCACAAACTCCGCGCACTGGCTTCTTTACCGTGCCCTTTATCTGTAGTTGCTCGCCGGCATGAATTATGTCCATAATGGCTGATGGCCGTACTTTTTCTAAATCTTTTAGAAAAGCTCGTGCATGGCCGCGATACGCGTTGGGTGCAAAGACACATTCGGTGGAGAAATACACAAGCTTCTTGAAGTGTGCGTACATCACAATCTCCTTTTCGTAGCTGTACTTGAGCGGTTTCACGCGAGGAATAGTATCCGCCTCTTTTGATCCAGTTTTGATGTCGCAACAGCGTCGCAATCGTGCCGTGTCACCGCGTAGTATGTTCATTATCACGGTCTCCGCAATATCGTCGGCGTTATGTCCAGTGGCTACACAGTCCACTTCCATTAACCGAGCTCCCCGATCTAATGCCTGCCGTCGAAATACACCACAGAATGTGCAGTTGTTACTGCGGCCTATTTCTGCTACAATTCGATCCATTGTCCATCCGTACAACTCCTGGTATGATAGCACCCGCAGATGCATGCCGTAGTCATCTCGATTCTGTGCCACCGTTTTTAAACTGTCGTCCCGGTACCCGGTGATGCCTTCGTCGATGGATAGTAGCACGAGATTCAATCCGTAGTTGTACCGCTTGTTCAAAACGTTCATCACGTGCGCGAGTACAGTACTGTCCTTTCCGCCGCTGGCAGCGATGGCCACTTTTTCACCGGGCCGAAACAACTCTTCTTGTTGAATTGTGTTGTGTATTTCCGTTTCAAACGCGACAAAGAAACATTCCTTGCATAGCACATCTCCTGTTTTCGGCCTCTGAAACGCGCAAAAATTATGTTGTCATGTTTCATCCTTAAAGCATTATTATCGATTGTGGCTTACTCGCATAAACGCATTTCGGCCACAATTGCTACCACACGCGACTGGCATTTTTAAGCAACAAAACGTATCAAAATGAATCTTCTGTTACTAACTAAAAATACTGGAGTAAATGTGCATTTGTTTACAAAATTAATGAAGACCATCGGAATGTTGACATTTCCGAGATTTTCGAACTCCCGGCTGCATCTGTTTTTATCTGGTTTTTTACTTTTGGTTGAGTAAAATACTTTTTTTAAGCAAATTGAAAGAAGTTTCAATTAGATTCCCAAACTATTGATATTCAATAATGTTTTGAAATATTGCGCACTTATATTCATTGAAACAATACGACCATCACACATTATTCGAAATAGTCGACCTAGCACGTCTCTAGCAATCTTGCAAGACTACACCAGTGTAAACAAGCATTTATTCGAGACACTGTCAACACATCTGTCAAGTCGCCGCTACCGCGTGTTTAATACGAAAACACCACGCGCCTCGCTCTCCGAAAGAGAATTGTTGATTTCTGTTTTTGTGCAAAATGGGTCGTAAAATTCATCTCGAAAGGCCTAAAAAAGGACCGGGAAGAAAAGCTCGCAAGCAACCGGAACCTATGTTCAAATTTAACAAGTCTGAAGGCAAGTAGAATATGTTCAAAAATTCCTTTACAATCAATGTTCATCATAAACTTGTTTCAGATGATGAACAGCAGAAGAAAATGTCTCGTCACCAGATACAGCGACTGAAAAAGCGTGAGCAAGTAAAGGCGAAGCAAAAAGTGGAACAAAAGAGTAAAAAGGCTCTTCAAAAAGTATCTGCCACCGTTGCTACCGGTTCGTTCGATCCATCTGAAATATTCAATCTAGAAAAAAGCAGACAGAAGTACCAACAATTGGGTCAGAAAAGTAAGCAGCAATCGACGGTTGCGAATGGACATAATAATGGAGTAGCTAAGAAGGGCCTCAACCTGTTCGATAGTGACAATGAACCGGATGACGACGAACAACAGCATTCGGTAGTGAGAGTGAAGAAGAGCCAAATGAAAAAGTTTCTTCAACAGGCTGAATCCGAGGATGAAGACTCGGATGAAGATGACTCCGTGAATAGTGATGAGGACCAAGACACCGAAACAGCGGCCGACATCGAGCAGGAAGATGATGAAGATGAGGACGATAAAGAAGAGTTAGATGAAGAGGAAGAAGATGAAGATATGGAGGAGGATAGCGATGAACAAGGCGAAGTTTCTGATGAGGAAGAAGAGGAAGAGGACGATGATGATGACGATATGGATGATGATGATGATGATGACGACGACGACGACGAGGATATGCTACCCATCGAGGCAGCAAATAAGAAACTTAAAAAACGGATGGCAAAGGAACAAAAAGAAGCTGACGACGAGATGGCAGAAGCAGCAAAGAATCGTGAACGGTTCCAATTTCCTACCGAAGAAGAGATAGCGCAAACGGCAAACCTTCAAGACGTAAATATTCGAATCAAGGACGTTATTGGAGTGTTGGCAGATTTCTCTGCTAATCGCGATCCAAACAAATCACGATGCGAATACGTCGAACTACTGAAGAAAGATCTATGTTTGTACTACTCGTACAACGAGTACTTCATGGGTCTGCTGATGGACATCTTTTCCCCGAACGAGCTGCTCGAGTTTCTGGAGGCATCGGAACTCCAACGCCCAATCACAATCCGCACGAACAGCCTTAAGACTCGACGTCGAGATTTGGCACAAGCCTTGATCAATCGCGGCATTAATCTCGATCCGATTGGTAAGTGGTCCAAGGAAGGGTTGGTTGTGTATTCCTCACAAGTGCCGCTAGGAGCAACTCCCGAATACCTTGCCGGACACTACATGCTGCAGGGAGGATCCAGCATGTTACCGGTAATGGCCTTGGCACCAGAAGAAAACGAGCGCATCCTAGATTTGTGCGCTGCTCCGGGTGGCAAGAGCTCTCACATTTCAGCGCTAATGAAGAATACGGGTGTACTCTTCGTGAACGATTCGAATAAGGATCGTTTACTTGCGGTGCTGGGTAATTTCCATCGGCTAGGGATACAAAATGCGGTCATCACCTGTGTAGATGGTATCAAATATAAAGACATCATGAAGGGCTTCGATAGAGTACTGCTCGATGCGCCCTGTACAGGATCGGGTGTTATTTCAAAAGATCCCAGTGTCAAGGCAACGAAGACGGATATCGACGTGCAGCGGTGTTACAATCTGCAAAGACGGCTGCTGTTAACTGCGATCGACTGCTTGTCGGCCAGCTCCAAGACGGGTGGTTATTTAGTATACTCCACGTGCTCCATTCTTCCTCAAGAAAACGAATGGGTCATTGATTATGCATTAAAAATGCGCAACGTGCGGCTGGTGTCTACTGGGCTTGACTTTGGTGTAGAGGGCATGACTAGATTTGGTGCACATCGGTTTCATCCGTCGATGAAGCTAACGCGCCGTTTTTACCCTCATACGCATAATCTGGATGGGTTTTTCGTGGCCAAACTGCAAAAATTCTCCGACGCGATTCCGAAGAACATCTCTGATGGCACAACAAATGGGGATGCCGAAGATGTGGAAGCGGAAGTGGAAGAAATTATTGTGCCGAAAAAAATCGACAAACGCGATTGGTACTATAAGGACATAATTGAAAAGCGAAAAGCTGAACGGGAGGATACAAACCATGTCGTGAAAGTATTCCAGAAGCCAACCAACACCAAGACCAAGGGCACAAAAAAGAGCAAGAAAGCCCAGCATGACGAATCCGGCAAGAAGGAACAGACGGTACCCATAAAATCAGCTGAAGAAAAACTATCGAACGGAAAACAAAAGCAGGTGACAAAGGCTAGTAATGCAGAAACACGAGATGCCGAAGAGGCGTTACGTTTGAAGAAAAAATTGAAACAAACTCAACAACAAAACGGCAGTGCCAGGGTTTTAGGAAAAGATAAGAAAAATGGCAACAAAAAAGGAAAGAGTTTGAAAAATAATGCCTTTAAGCAGAAGGTGGGAAAAGTAAGAAAAGCAAAGTAGTGTTAAAAACCAAGTATAAGTAAATAAATGCCACTCTGTTTATGAGTTTATTCCTTTGTTGGAATACAACTAAAACTAATGAAACACCCCGTCTACAACTCTATATATTATTATAATATATTATTATATATTTGTATATTTGCTTTTCAAACATTCATTTTGTCTTAAAAATATATTCTCTTCTAACCATGAGTATAAAATTTTAAAAAATAATGAAAAGGTTAATGTGATCTTTGTTAAATTTTTAAACAGGTTGATGCAAACTTTCGCTATCCAATACATTTGTTAGTAATAATTCATTTTTTTTTCTAAAATGGCGCAATAACCTGTACGGTTTTGTTGGAACTTTCAACCACTTGAAGTGATTCATGTAACGGGATAGTCAGTTCTGCTTTCTACGTAGGAGGTTTAGTACGGATTTGATCCACGAGTGGATTCTTGGATCATGAAAAAAGTTCGAGTATCTCTAGTTTAAGACAATTTACCATGGTTTGAAGAAAGAATAAACAATAAGAAACAAAAGATTGGTATTCATACGCTTGATTTGATCAGGCTAACTATTTGCAGATAATAGAAAAAAAATTAGTTCTCATGACTAGACGATTTTCTCAATGAATTCCACATCAGAAAAATGTATTAACGTAGTTTAGAATGAAATGAAATTTAAACAATTGTGTTTTGCTCATCTCCATATTGCTCATGTGTGTTTGTTTGCAATATGCATCAAACAAAAACTCCTTTTATTTGACGTTGTAGTGTCTTAGCTGGTCACAACTTTAAATTTCCTCGCTATCGAAAGTAAGGAAAACTAAGGCAAACTTCATTCCAAGATTGATTATCTACACGATGAAGCTTATTCTTTCGAAATCCTATATGTGTGCGTTTACCTCGAAAGGGAACGCATGGTGCAAACATTCAAGCACGTGTTGAAAGGAGCCCTAAAACAAGCGCATGCATGATACAAAAAGGGCGTTAACACGAAGGATCTCTCCGGGATTTTTTCGTGTCTCTCCGCCTGTCCAAGAGGCAGATTTACACTCTCCCTTTTGCGCTCAGTGTGTGTGTATCTCTCTCTCTCTCTCTCTCTCTCTCCTGTCTTCCGCCTGCTCTTTCTCACAAGTACTATCAAAAAGGCACTAACAAACACAGCTTGCAGCATGATAGCAGGATGTCCCGGATTTCGAGCCGTTCGCTCCGTTTGCACAAGTGCAGCTTCTCTAACGCAAGTAGCTAACGAGGGTCTAGTAGTGTTTTCCACCGTGGAAAAATAGTCCCAACGCTCTCTTGCCGTAGTTCTGCTAGTAGTAGGGGTTGTTTATGGTGAATGGCTCCAGCGTAGTTGAATGACTTTACGCGCGAGAAACGCGTTCTTGACGAGAGAATCGCCTCAAGTAGCATCAGAAGAAGAACGGACTAAGAACTCCCTTCGCCAGTTCCACCTCTCGAAGAACCATACCCGCGATTCGATTTCCATCGACAGTTGTACGCCTCCACAACTCCCGAGCGGAAGTGTATGACATTCAATGCAATGCAACGGATGGCGTGGAATCCACCATCCAAAACATAACGCACATCGTGTGAACGCTCAACGCGAGCTACACGAAAGCATTTAAATTATTTAGGCCCTTGGGTCTCTCCTCAAAAGCAGCCGAAGGGTGTTGCTGCTGCTGTTGTTGTTGCATTATTGAATCTAACTATTTCTCTTCATATATTTATGCCATTGTGAGGCACCGCCACATGCTCGCACTGAAGGGCCTAACCATCGCCCAATCAGGGCAAGTGTAATTGAATTCGAAGCTGTTGGTTTTTTTTTGATCTTTTTCGGGTCACTTCCCTCCACCATTCCACCCTTCGCGGTGGCTCTTGCGCAGTATCGAAGCACGTTCTGGGTCGCGCGTTGAAGCCCGGATTGTTACTTCGTTCCCGTTATCAATCCAGCCTAAGCCCAAGACGAACAAAACGGCAATCGACAACTAGAGGCTCAGTATTAGGATAGAACGCAACTAGAAACAGCATCAAGTTCGGCTGAAGTGCGTGCGTTAGTGGCCGTATCAGGTGCGTGCAATCATGCCTTGAACGATTTTGCTCGGTCTGTTTGCTCGGTTGCTCGCGGTTCTGCTCACTACTCGGCTAACAGCTTTTGAATAATTTAAATGCGAAAGTAAATAAACCTCAATTAAAGTAGGCCCAGCATCCCTCTCGCGTCGTCCGCCCGTACCCATTGGGTGCAAAAGGGCGCAGCTTCCGCGAGCTTTTACGTTGCTAGCTGTTCTCTCATCAGCATTCGCGGTGGCTCTGCATTTTTTCTCACTCTCACTCTCACGCGCTCTCCTTCTCTCGAACACACTGGGAAGAAACCGCGGGCTCGGGTGGACTCTCTCGCGTGCTCTCGCAGGGATGCAAAAGCCTACTTTTCTCTTTTTAGTCGCCCGTGCCGTTTTTTGGCAGTTTTTCCGCCCAACTAGGAGCAACGGGAGTCGCAACGCAACTGCACGCATCTCACATCCCTGCCCAGGTAGTGCCGCCCTATTTTGCGTGATTTATTAAATAAAATCAACAAATAGCCTACTCCCGACGGTGCTGCTGGCCTGCGGAAAGTGTCCTGCAGCTCGAGTGTGACCGTGCTTGCTACCACGGGGTGCGGGTTTTTCGTGTGCTTCATTCAAACTACGCCTCGAGACAGCACCCCAGCTCACCAGGAACCACCAGGAGTGAGATAAACAAAGAGGTGGAAGTTTTTCCGGATGCCACTCCTGGACTGGCAGGCTCGTGGCTATCGATTAGCGCGCCGTTTTTTGGCGCTATATCCTGGATTCTGGTTCAAGTGGGGATGCCAACACCCAGATCTCCCCGAGGATTTAACGAGCCCCCGCGGCCTCGAAGGGCGTTAAACCCAGTGCGTCCGAGAGGACCCAACTACTTGGGAGTGCATTTGCATAGTTGGCAGCTCTCGCGTTTGTCCAGGGCTCATCATTTGCACGATCTAGTGCACCTTCGTCAGCCTCCGTCAATACGATAAGAAGCGCGCATATAAGAAGCCCTTATCAAGCCATCTTCCAGCGCTACCCCTTTCGAATGTTACGCCATTTCAGCACCCGACTTATCTTGCTTGCGTTCGGTTCTGCTCTCTGCTTACAGGCGCGCGCTTTTTTGTCTCGCAACCTTCGAGCACCTTCGCAACATCCGCAATTCAGGCCAGACTGCCGTGTCGTGTCGTGTAGTGATCTCGTGCGCCGTGCGCTAAAAGAAAACCGCCAAAATAAAGCTCAAAATGGACGGATCCTCGGTGAGCCCTCTTCCCTGTGAGGCTCCGCTAGCGATGATGGAGAGCGAAAAGACACCCCCGAGAAGTCCCAGCCAGCACGATATGCCGCCACCGCCGGACGAAAAGTAAGTACTGCAGGTGTTTTTCCACTCATCGGCATCACGAGAGCCATCTTGATCCCGCGCAATTGAGCCATCTTGAGTAAGTGGGCGAAGTCGTCTTTCAATCACCATAAATTGAACTACGCAAGCGACATACGCGCTTCCTGCTGCTTAGAGTGTCCGATGGTCGCAGCAACTGCTGGCCAATTACGATAATCGCAGCAGCAAACACGGTGTTTCACGGCTTCATCGTGTGGTTCTGTTGACCTACAGTTGGTATCAAAAAGATGCCCCAAGATTGCTATAGTACTGACGATATTCTTGCCGCAACTGAGCTTTGGGTTTCAATAAAAAAAACGGAAAATCTCCCATTCATTTCACTCACTCTCGGGTCCTTATTTGACCCTTCGCGCGATGCCAACGATCGCCAATTGCTAATTTGCGTGTATTTCCGTGTGTTGCGTGAAGCATTTTCCCTTAAAAAACATACAAAAAACACCCCTCACGGGACCGTCCGATCGTCGGAGAGAAGAAAATGGCTCGTAAAGTCATTCTCTTTTCCACGGACCAAAAATGCTCGAGTCGGGAGCGCAAAAGACCGCCTCGACCGTTGGCGCAACTGCGCCACGAGATGATCCAACGGCGTGAGTTCTCGCAGAGAGAAAAACGACCAACCAACGGTTGGCTAACTCAGGGAGAAACACTACGCAGCGCTAGTGTAATGATAAAACGCGTTAACGGCGAAGATTGACGTCGGCGCAGCTGGGAACTGAACCGCAGTCACTCGCAGTCAGTGTACGTTAGTGATGCTGTTCGGATGCGCATCAATTCCACGCTAAGTCTTCGCACGTGCCTGTCATTCCGTTTTTTTGCGCTCTTTTTTACCATTAACGCATTCGTTTTACGCGTCGAATTAACGCGATATAGAGACTCACCCGCGCGTTGATTGCCATCCGAATCGCGAGCAATCGTGTTGATTTTCAGCCGCAGATTCGTGTGTCGTTTTTAGCCACGGTTTGATTTGTTTGGTGCACGGTAGTGACAGTGATTTGGTGACTCATTCGTAGTTCGTGCTGCGTGCATTTTCCCACAAAACCGTCTCGCGATGCCGCGCAATTCCTCCACGACCACTGGGTAAGGCTGCTGCTACTCGCACGTGGCGCACGTTCGTTATTTGGGAGTGGTATTTATTGGCGTGTCACGTGTCGCCAGCACGACGGTGGCATACGATCCGGAAGCTGGCACGATCCCACGAGCTTTGAGAGGGCGTTTTGCGAACGACTAAGGGCAATTGTAATGAGACGAAAAACCAACGTTAATTTGTTTTTTCCTTCTTCTTGCGGATCACATTTTGCGGCTTGCGCGATGAGATCGATTTCAATCCACCACAGGCACGTTGGTTCAGGCCACAGTGATTGTGCCAGTGATCGAAGTTGATGCGAAATCTAAATGCCAGTCCCACGGGTCGGCCGATCGCGCTTCTTCCGTGTGGTCAAAGGTTTTCCAATCGCGCGAGTGCGAGTAAAAGCGGCAATTTCCATCTGCCAGGTGTTCGAACGCGATCGCAAACCGATCAACGTCGGGAGCGGAATGGGGGCGGTGGCAAGATCGAGCGGATGATGGCTGCTTGATAGGAAAAGAAAGTGAAAATAAACTTGCCACACCGATGCGAGAGTGCGCGTTTGTCCGCAGCCAGAGGGAAAGCCGCGAGGAAAAACACATTCAAATCCATGCCCGGCGTTCCTCGCCCTCGGAGCTCGTTTCAATGGCACGGTCTCCGCCACAGGTGGGACCGAAATGGCCGTCTAACGGCGATCGAAACCAAGCGGGAGAAAGAGAGAGAGAAATGAGCCGCTCGTCGAGCTTGCTGTAAACAAGTTTGATTTTCCACCCACCGAGCCCTAGCCCACCCTAGCGGGACTACGCACTCCAAGCTGGCTGGCCCTAGTCAAGTTGCACGCGATCGCTGCGCCTGCTTGGCCACTTTTGATCGCTGGCGCAATGGCCCCGAGGGCGCGTGGTTGAGCCCAACGAGACGTTCACTTTCACTCTGGGCACTCGTCGTGTGCCTGCAAGGGCAAGGAACTCCGCAGGGCCTCATGCTGAGCTGGTCAGTGGCGATGCATCGAAATTTAAATCTACCCATTAATATTCATGCTGCAGGACCAGGAAGACTGGTCGGCAATTTCCGGCTCAAGAAGGACGTGTCGAGGGCGCTGGAAGCTAATTTATGTCCCATCGGTTGATTGCCTGATCCCTTCGGTTAATGAGTCTACGATAACGCGTCCCGAATCACGAACCGGGCCGTGTTTTACTCGATCCAGTTCCATCTCTTAGCTGAAGTCTCAACTCTGCAACATAACATGGATGCCCGTGGTGCTGATTGTTTGCCAACTGCGGACGAATTAACTCATTCCCGCAATGGGTCGCAGCGTGTGACCATGTTTGGGAGGATTATAAATTTAAATGGCGTGAAAAAAGTAAACGTTGCTACAACCCGAGCAACATTAAACATCGCTCTCTGGCGAGGGGTCATAAAACGAGCGCAATCTTCTAAACGCTCCGCGTCCGCGAGGTGTCGACGCAAGACCCCAAGCACAAACTACAAAACCAACAGATAAATCTCCCTGGGGACCACTCCCGCTCGTGGAGACAACTGCTCGTTGGTTTAATTAGCGTGTCATTTTATCTCGAACCCACGGTATTCCGCTGAACGCAACTAGAGATGGATGGATGGAACTAGCGAGACACCGAAAAGGGCCGATTTGGCGCGTAACACTAGTAGCCCTGCCGGAAAGGGAATACGGTTGCAGATCGGCTCGCCCGGAATTGGAATTGTTGATCTTGTCGTATGGCTGGTAATGAAGCTGGTAGCGCTGCTCGCAGCGTCTGTGTTGCGGACGCATCCACCCACTTGTTCCTATTGGGTCTCGTTAAATGAGCAGCCAGTCGGTGTGCCGGTCTCTTTCGCCAGAGCCAATTAACTAAATTGACCTCTTCGCGTCAACTGACTGCGGACGGCGATGTCGATTCACTCCCGACCAACGACGACAGGATGCAGCCATCCACGCCATTCTAGCGATCTTCTTCTGACGGTCCCGGTCTTCTATCTTGTCCCGGTTTTCGACCCAGCTTTCGGCGTGAAGGTGGCCGGGAAGATTGGGATTATAATTTCATTTGCCTCACTAATCGGAGAACCAACTCAATTAGCCACCATAGGGGCCACCCTAACCTTACTTTGTCCACTGTCGATCACCCGCAGGAGATACGATGATGATGACGATCGCGTCTGGAACTGTGGCGCTTGGTTCGAGTACATACTGGTTGTGGTCGTTTCTTCGATCCTGCTCATCGCCGCCTCGGTGCTGACCATCTTCTGGACGATCTACTACCGGAAGGGCTTCAACATGGACGATCCCAAGCTGCAGTTCAATCTGCACCCTGTGCTTATGATCGGGGGTTACGTAACGCTGTCTGGCTTCTGTACGTTTCCGTTCCTGTTCTAGTTCTTTTGCCTCAAGGTTTGGGCAGATCTAACCGACCTCTGTGGTGTCTTCTTTCGTTCCCCACAGCCATCCTGCTGTACCGGATCTGCCGATGCTGCTCGCATTTGATCGTCAAGCTGTGTCATACCTTCTTCCACGCCTGCTCGATACCGTGCATAGTGATCGGTTTCATGGCCGTCTGGGATTCGCACAACCAGCAGCAGATACCGAACTTCTACTCACTGCACTCCTGGCTCGGCATGATCACGATGGGACTGTTTGCGCTCCAGTTCGTGCTGGGATTCTTCAGGTAAGAGACATGAGCCTTTATTTTTGGAACGCACGCGCCCCAACGATGAGACGTACTTCACCACTCGCGTTTGCCCGTTCTACCTTAGCTTCCTCATTCTGCTGTGCTGCGAGAACGCGACGTACAAGTTCCGTTCCACAATGGTACCCATCCACGCCAGCTTCGGTGTGGCCACGTTCATGCTGGCTATCGCTACCGCCGTAACCGGTTTGACCCAGAAGGCTCATTTCGAACTCGGGTAAGTTATAAACGGCCATCGTTTTCTCTTTTACCTCTATGTTGGCTGACCCGGAAGATTGCGATCGAGCAAACCACATTGCAGGTTGCACCATTTCGTTGATCCTGTATCAGAAATGTACTGCTTTCGTGCACGTTGCCGTTCTGTGCAACCAAATAACACTCCCACCTCGTTGCCTTGCGATGAATACGTCCTTAACGTCCTAAACACGTCCTTAACAATAAATTCCTAGCCAGCCTCCATAGCCCAAACAACACATTTCCTTTCGATTCATGTGTGCTATATATATATACACACACATACACACATTAGAATAACGTTTTTAATGTATGCATGTTCCACTTCCAGTGAAAACTATTCGCAAACAATTGAGGAGGGCATCATCATGAACTCGATCGGCGTTATACTGACTGGACTCGGAATTATCATTCCGTTTGCGGTGCGTCGCTCCAACTCACCGGCCAATTGCAAGGTTTACGTTACCGAGCGTATCTAAATGATAAAAATTTTCATACACCCCACTAAATATGGTAAAGATCAGTCGTCACCAGATGGTGCACGCACAAACCGTTAAATCTAGCAGGTGCATTCGAATGGGCCGATTAAAAGCTCAACGTTATCGCACGGGGGAGACGAAAACAAAAAAAAACGGTGCACCACGGGCATTGCTGCAATGTCACTTATTTATGAACCGAATAGTTATGAACAGAAAATATCTGCGTTAAGTTTACGATCAACCGGTCGGCGGTATCTTTTGCAAGCAATCATTCCTTCACCGTAAAAGGGTGAAAATGTGCAATACGAGCAGATGTTTGGTTTTGTCTCGCAACATCGAATTTGATTCTTTCCCAGCGGTGCTAATAGTATCGATCAAAAGGACCGTTGTGCGTTGTGTTGATCATCATTATTTATTTAAACACCTCGTAGCAGTGCCCCGCATGTTGGAGATGCGGTTTTGAGACTATTTCGACCGTATTCAGGACATTGAAGTACAGAGCCCCCGAAACGGATGCGACACGTGCAGCAACCAAGAAGTATAGATACATTAAATGAGATGAAACGTTTTAACCTGTCGGCTAAAAAAATCCATTAAAAGTACGGTAGCAGCCCATATAGAACGAAATAATATAACCACATCCGGCGTGCGTACAACGCTGAAGTGAGCGCGATGGACCCATTTGGTCGTACGCAATTGCATCATGCGAGACAAGACGCGAACGGAATCAAGAACATCAACTTATACCATTTAACCGCTAATATGATACAATTTCTTCAGCCCCATATTCGTCAGCTAAGTAGCGATCTACCCACAGGTAGACGATTGAATGCTAGAAACGATAGATACGAGACGCGCGGTAGAAGAATCGATAGTAAGTAAGCTAACTAAAATGAAAAAAAAAATCAAAAGATACACAATCCCCACGTAAAAGAACATTAGTGCCAATGGTATGGTAGAGCAAGGAACGACTGGTGCGATCCTGCGAAGGACGAGCCGTTCCCTTGCCGGAACCTTTCCCAAGGATTTGTTATATGTGTTTGTTGTTATTTTACGCATTATCGCTCACCCACTATGAACATTTGCTCATTTCGAGGGGACGGAATTGAATTTTACTATATATCAATCACGAATCAATCAAACAAACGAAAACCATCGGGATTTCAACAAGTTAGAGAAACTAGTTTAAACAAAATTGATCCCTTTTCCGGTGAATGCCACTCTTACGGAATGGTAGCGCTACCTACTGGTCAGCAACACAAATCGATTTTAAGGGCCAACATGCAGCGAAACGTGAGTAGCATTGCATGGGAATCCGCATGACACGCCGATCGACACAGACACAGAAACAAAACACAAAACATATACATATATTTAAAAGGATGTGTGTTCAAACAAAACTAACGTATAAACTATTTAAATGCGGACAACATAAATGAGTGTTAAACGTAACGATGTGTCCAAAGCAGAATTGTAGCCGAACGAACACGAAACGAAACCTGTCGAAATGGACGCGAGCGCAAGACTGTTTCGCGATTCGACCGTTGCGGATGTGTAAGGAAAGGAAAAACCCACCAAGTTTTTGCAACATCTTCTCTTTACATAGAACGACGAGACCCGCCGGACGTGGGTGTTTAGCCAAAGCGTGGTAGCTACATTACAATTCAAACAAACAAACAAACAAACAAACATATAGCGACAAGGCACAGCAAGTGAGCGATGTAATCCGAAATTTAAATCGTATTTATGTAGTTTAAAATTTCCTCTCGGAGCCGCCGCGTCGGTTCGGTTTAAATGAAGCTGCGCTGTCGTACTCCTACGACATCGAAATCGAAGCTGTTGTTTGTTTTTGTCGTTACGTTTGTTCGCTCTGTTCACAATTACGCCATTAAGGATTCTAGGACGTTGCGTTAGAAAGTCGAATGACAGACCAAACCACTTTTACAACATACCTACTCTATTAGTCGAAGCGAAAGGCGAAGCAAACAGACCGGCGCAACCGGCTGGCAATCAATTGATAAGCAAGAATTTACTGAGAATAAAATTTTACCATCCGATCGAAACAGTACAATTTGAATCGTTATTAGAGGGCAATATTTACGTAACTCCTCCGTAACTTAGTTGTGCACTACGTTATACATTCGTAACCGAGCGCCAGCGCCGATCGAGGTGGGCTCGATCATTTTTGAAACCATTCGACATAATTCGCCGTTACTTAGCTTAATTCACTGCAATAAGAGAAAATACCACGAAAATCGAGAGAGCGAAGCGATAAAGCATATTAATCTTACGCGAACATTTTTTATACAAGTATGATGAAACCCATTTTTGCTATCGTCTCATTTCCTAGCAAAATGTTACAAATAACCAGCTGTGGAAAAATCATTTCATACCATAAACACAAGTATATGTAAAATAAATGATCTGTAGGAAAACGTTGTCGTGTATTTTGGTGTGTTTGTAAAATAGTATAAGGTTTATTGTTTTTACTTTGCTCAGTGATTTCCCTTGCTATCGATTTTCAGCTTCATACAATCATCCTGGTACAATCTAATACATCCTATTATCAGCCTGCAATTTAAATGCAGAGAAACAATCTAAAAAGGATAATGGCTTTGGCCTACCCAAAAATATTTTGCAGCATAGATCGTTCGGTGCAATTCACTGCAAAACAGAGAGGTCAGAGACTATGGATCCAAGATAGATTTGCATGTTTTCTGCCACCTGTTTTCAATGTTTTCTGCCACCTGCTAAACCCTGTCGTATGTTTTGGCAGCGTAAGAGCGGCACTATCCAATGATGCCTGTATTATCCACGTATGCTATTTACTAATATATGATCCCTGAAGACTTGTGGATCATCCTGATCAGCCCACTACTGAATCTGAAGACCCACGGTGGTAGCACATGAGACCTTGAGAGATTACCGTCCACTGGTATTTGGCATATGCCGTTAATTAAGCCTACGAAGTGATGATGGATTAAAGCTTTTATTACACCCCTCTACCAAGTTTTATACATGGGGTAGAAATGATCATCAATTGTTTAAATTCAAATTGCGTTTTAAGCAATCTTGTGGTATGCCAAATCTTATTTTATTCAAGAAACATCACACTATCATATTTATGATTTATTTGAGCATCCTAAAGCATAGCACAAAATCCTTGTTTTTCAACAGCTTAAAGCAGGAGTCTTCAAACGTTTTACATGCCGGGCCGCTTTGGGTGGAATAGCCGCAGCTGAGGGCCAATCATAGTTCATCATCGGGAAAAATAATTTTGGATTGCATGTGGATGGAGGGCGTAGAGGGCTGGGTCGGCGGTGCATGTTTGAGAAAATAATTATACTTTTAAATAATTAACGCACAAACTATGTAGCTATTTATTTTATGCTAATAGAGCGTATATGTTTCCCTACATCAAGCAAGTGAGTGATGATATCAACTTTAGTAGAAAACTTCTCTGAACTAAAATCACTCTTTATACATTGTACAATGTACAAGACAAGAGATCAGAAAGAGTTCCCAGAAACAATGTGTGTTTTGCTGAAAACTTTTATTGTTGTTAACAAAATCATTGTTAGAAATCAAAATTAAATCGAAAGCTTTGCGGACTGCAGGGATGGCCATGTCAGCCGTAGTTTGGAGACCCCTGGCTTAAAGGATCATAAAAGCTCCTCAACAACTGATCAAAAGTTCCTATGCATATATATGTTGCTTGTCATTTGTACATGCTGTTTGTAAATGTATTGTTCGTAACAGAGCTCGAACACGCAAGTGTTGCTTCCATATGCTGCATTTCGACTGATGACCTATTGTGGCCACAAAATGTGACCAACCGCTGTTAATTTCTGTGATCACGTGCCACACTGCACGAGTCACCCTGTGTTGAGGCATTCGATCGCGAGAGCATTTCTCTGCAGCGATTTTGCGGTTTCTCACAGCGCACGAGAGCGCTTTTTTGCAACTTGCACCCCCCACGGGAGGTCCGTCCTCGCGTCCTTTACCGCCGGCGTACAACCAAACAACAAAACGGTACAGTGCGTTTGGCTCGCTCTCTTGACAACTTCTTGCACGGCATTTCGGAAGCCATCGAGTGTCTTCATCAACCCAACGCACATTCGTACGGGTGGGCCATGCGTGAGCCATACACGATCGAGACGCTTCTCCACGGAAACGGCTTCCGTGCGACCCACCGTGGTGGGAGAAAACGGCCCCCTATGGTGACCGAACGTGCGAGCGAGACCGAACGAGAACCGTGTGAATGAACAAGCATACGAAGAAAAGAAGGGACCACAACGCGCGCTGCATCCGCGCGAGTCCACGGCCACCGTTCGAAACGCCCGTTCGAAAAAATCAGTTGCGTTCGGATTGTAATCCGATTCGGTCGTGTTTCGACGTTTCGATTTTTCTCTCTGTCTCTCTCCCAATCTCACGCGCTCTCTGTGTCTCTCTCCCCGCCGGGTAATCACGGTCGGTGTTTCCTTCTTCGTTCCAATCTTTGTTCCCGTCGCGTTGGCGAACGATCGATCGATTAGCACAGGTGCGCGATTAAAGTGTGGCGTGCTTGGTCGATCCGCGAGACGCTGCATGCGCAAATTCGATAAACGCACGGCGGCCGTGCAAGAACGTCTACTGGCTAGCTCAGACCGGTAGGACACAGGAAGTGATAGAGCCTTGCTATACGGTAGCCGCAGCTGCTCGGTGAAGTAATGTGCATTTAGCGAACCTGATCCTGCCCAACCACTTGTTCACGTATGCGATCGTAACTGTTCTCGTGTCGCAAGTGTTCTCGTCGGTCAGTTCGCACGTTCTAGTTCTTGTTTGGTGAAGTCCGGACCCCCGTAATTGTGGTCGATTATCGTTACACACACGCCTACGGACACGGACGCGCCTCGCCACTAGAATCACTTAGTGACGGATCGTGAACAGTGATAACAACAGGCGTGAAGCGTCAGCAGTACCGTCAACGACTCCCACAATCAAAATCACCGTGACCTTCGGTGATCTGCTGGTGTTTTGATCGCTCGCGCTGTTCGGCGGACTTTGCCGCTTGGTTCAAGGTGCAAGATCGGTGAAGGAAAACGGGTCGGATTCCTTTACCCCGTTCGCGTGGAAACGTGAAGGATGTATCTTCAGGGCACGGAGCTGCGAGTTCTGGGGTTCGCCCTTGTCGCCCTCTGGTTCACCCGGTTGACTCCTGTGCTGGCGTCGGGGTTCGGCAAATGCCCCAACTATCCATCGATGCCAAAGTTTAACATGACGAAGGTAAGAAGCGACCTCGTTGGTCGGGAAACTTTCTCAAAGTCGACCAAGAGTTGGGTCTTGTTTTTTTATGCAATCGTGGGCGTCGCAACCGGCGCTTGTGAAGCCCCGTGTGCATGTCTAGAATGAAAGTGGAAGTACTGTGAGTTGGGAAGGGCGTAATGTGCGCAACACAGCCACGCTATTGTCTGCACCGTAAATTACGCAAAAGTTCCACGATCAACGGACAACGAGTTCAGGGTTATTGGCTTACGAAAAAAAAAACTTTTGTTCCTCGTTCCTCCGCCACCTTTGCCTTTGCTCCGGTTCCAAGTATTGAGGTTAGATACCGACAAAGCCAACCGACCCGGTGTATAGTGAAAGGAAACATAAATCGGTTCCTCCCCCACCGAGCACCACCGGTTGTAAACAATCCGGTTCGAATTCGGACCACCATTGCGCTTTAAATGCAGCCAACGTTCGATTGGAAATAGATCAGTCTTCTTCGGGCTTTGCTGGCCGCGAACACTATGCGGTAATAGGCGCTACAATGGCTTCGGCAAAACAAATCCACCTCCACACATGCCAATAAACGGAACCTTCGAGCCGAAGTGGCCGCATTGGCCGCATTGGCCAATGATTCACCCTGTGCGCGAACACATTTCACGCTCGCGTACTTTCTCGCTTCCCGCCAGTGCGCGCTTATTTACCTGCTTTTGTCGTTTCGGCGAGCCGTGCGCCTGTGTGGGTGTGGAGATTGATGCGGATTTTCAACCACTTGCCACTTGGCTTGGCTCAATAAATTTAAACGGCCAAGATAAACACTCGAATAAATAAGTGTCCACTGCAGACCCGCAGCGAGACGTTCGGTGAAATCAAAAAAGAGAAAGAGAGTGCCCCAGAGGGCAGTGCAATGTGCCGCAGGCAGGACTAGCCCAAGTCACCGATGTATGTCGAATGGTTGGGCACGCGCGCGTGTCTTCCGCCCGTGCAACGAGCAAAACTTTCAAATCCACTGTGACGTGCCAAACTTACGTAATTATCCGTAAAATCCGTAGCCTACTTGCCCATCGTCGGGGTGCATTCGGTTGCTGTGGCTGCTGCAGGTGTTGCTTCTTTGGCTGTCTGCCATTGCACAGCACAGGCTGTTACAGTGCCGTGTGCACGGAACGAACCGAACCATCGAAGCATGCTTTGGGCTTCTCGCGTAACACCCAGCTGTCCACCGGCAGTGTGTCGGTGTGTCATCCCGTATTGCGAGGACCGCATGGTTTGCTTTCCGTGAAAGCTCCCAGATGGCAAGATTTTGACCAACCAACAGTAATCGAACGCTCTCGTGTGTACCTTTCCAGTTCTTGGGCAAGTGGTTCGAAGTGGAACGCTCCTTCTATCTGCCCGAGCTGGCCTCGGGTTGCACGACGCTGACCTTTGAAAACACCACGCTCCGGGACGAGGCCGGCCGGAGCCAGCTGGAGATATCGATTAAATCCGTCAATCAATGGTAAGTGGAGCAACAAGCCCTGCAAGACCCTACGATGCACTTCTAGTGGTTTATTTCAACCCCACAGGACGGGGAACCCATCGATCAGCATTGGAGAAGCCGTACCGGAGAGCGAAACGTCCTCCATCATGAACGTGCAGGTGAGTTGGGAACACAAGACACAACGTAACCGTCACAAAGCGGCGGTCGTCATTAGCGCTCAACAATACTCGATTAATGATGCCAACGAAAACATACTTAACCGTAACGGTATTGGGAATCTGAACCTTTTTTTCGTCGTGCTGAATTCCAACGGTATTGTAGTTATGTTGTTGTTCCTCTCATGCTCCTTTCATAAAACCATATCAAAACACTGCAAGTCGTCAGTGAGGATGTGTTGATATAACAGATCGAAAGCACATTGTACTCCGTCGTCTTCAACCGGACTCTTTCATATTTGGGGCAAAAGTTAACCTATTTCTTAGTACTAGTTCTTGCTCATGTTCCCTCCAAATAGCTACATAATCCGGATTAAGAAGGTTAAAAGAGCGCTGAACCTTGTTGTGACTATTACGATTCGGAAAACCCACTAATAGTTACATAAAAATAAAATGCTCACTTACAAATCCGTCGCTTGCCGATTTTGACCTGCTGCATGACAAACTCGAACCACATGTATTTGAGGGCTTAACCCACCCATATGTTGCGGTTTATCTATAACAATTCGAAAGCTGTGAAAGCTAGGTACTTTCAAGACTATTAAGATTAACACCGGTACGATTGCATTATATTTTTTAAAAATGCCCCCTGTATGATCCAACATCATTTGTTTTCGTGGGGAGGCGGTTGTTATTGCATTGGCCTATTGCGCTTTCTTTACTTGTTACTAAACCACATGCGATATTTGAGTATTCGTAATAGCAATTTACATACTTATCAGACGCTACAAATAATAGTAAACGGATACAAAATTGTCATGCAAAAATCCGCGATAAGTTACTATTCTGTTAGATTAGCTAAGATTTTTTTTTGTTTTAGCTTGAGATCATTAAGACGTTTTCCAATGAGGCCTGTTTGTTGTCTCTTCACAGCTTCAATCACGGCTACCAACGGCAATTGCGCGACTGCTGCCCGGATCCGGCCGATACCAAGTGCTCTACACCAACTATGATAATTTCGCCATCTTGTGGTCATGCACTAGCTTTGTTGCGGTTCATGCGGGTAAGCAAATATTCGTAAATGCTGGCGAACGCAAAAGAAATAGTAATATTTTCCTTTCCTCTTTCCCGCGTGGCTGACATCAGATCAAATTTGGCTTCTCGGACGCGAACGGGATTATTCGACGGAGATCAGGAAAAAAATCTACAACGCCCTGGAGCAGCTGAGCCTCGACCCGGATCGTTTGTTTATTGCAAAAAATAAAAACTGCCCCGCCACACTGTAACGATCTTTTGTTAATGATCGAGGCGAATTCTTCCCGCTAGGGCGAAGAATACTGAGAATCTGTGATATTATAAACAACCCGTAAGGTGGACGAATCAAGAAAAACGAAACCATGAATCAACTAGTAGCATGCAAACAAGGTACCCGGCAGAGCCATATGTTTTCGGATCCGCAGCCTTTTGAGATAATAAAACACATCATGAAAATCATTCGAAAACATTGATATTATTGTACGCGAGAGCTGCTTACGATATAAGTTAATAGTAATCTATCGAGTTGTAGTTATATTGCGTGAATTTGTCAAGACTATAGTAATGATTTTTGCTTTTCGTAGCTTGCTTCAATAATCGTAGGGCAGCAAACAGCATTTTATAAAACGATTTACAATTAAACCTGAAGTAGAGAGATGTAGAGAGAAAGCGAAGGGAGATGGGCCAAGAACGCAAATCGTCTGCAGGAATGCAAACAAAGGGCTGGTCCTGGAAGATGTCACGCGCACGTGCTGGGTTGCGCCATTTGTCCCGAAGGATGTACGCTAATCGATTACGCTCTAATTCCATTAGCTTAAGTACGGTTCTTAAACGATAGTAAATAAAACTAAAAGAAATGCATGTATGCTTTTGTAAGGTTAAAATGGAAAACAAACACATAAACAGATCAAATGTTACATACAAAATACGAATCGACACGGAGCTGATACGAGGGATTATTACTATTGCACGAGCGCACTATGCGACGCCTGTGTATTGGTTTTCTTTTTTACGAATTTTTGTATCCATTTTTCTTTTGTTTTCTTTTTTTCCCTTCTTTTGAGCATGTGCGATAGTTACCTAGTGAGACAGTTAATATCGATACGATCGAACGAACGATCGACCCGGTTTCGAAGTCATAGTACAATTGCTTGTGTTTTCACACTTAATACTAAATTGTCGCTTTGTGATTAATACCTGCGCCGTGGACCGTGTGGCAGAGGAGTCCCAGTCCTAGCGGCATGGCGAATTCACGCTACACATCGTAGTTAGTTTTTGTGCATTTGCCATCACACAATTTTGCCAACGCACTGTCCTCTTCTCGATCTCGGCCATTCCAGGTCCCAGCCGCCACGGTCAATGCAAGCTGCCTATTGCCGCGCAAAGTCGTTCTTTTATTTTTACTTGGGTTTGTGGAACTCTTCTTTGCACAGCTTGCAGCTCCAGGAACCCTCGGGTGGCGAAACGAGCGGTGGCGAAAGGCAGTACATATGATACCCGCGGTCACAGTCATCGCAGAACAGCAGCTGATCGTCGTTGTCGGACGTACCGCAAATAGTACAGTACTTGCACTCGATACACTGCCATCGATACTTGCGCACGGAAATGATCATATTTGCCGTGAACTGCAGACAAGACGGGTGGCCCGATCGACCACAATCCGAACAGGACACTAGTTCTTCCGGTTCGAATGTTTTCTTGTTTTCCCGCGCATCACCCAAACAAAAGTCACAGTAGGGCGATGGCACAGCGCGGCTTTTCTCCATTACTCCGACCGGAGCGCATGCTCCGGGGCCCGGCCCGGGGCCAATGGCTGGCGCTGGCGGAGGCCCACCAACCGTTGGGCCTAGACCGCTCATGACGCCCATGTGGCCACCTGGGGAGCTGTTGGTCCCCGGTCCAGTGGCATGGTTAGCGGTCACCCCGGGACGGTTGCTGCCAAGCTTCGGTGGTCCCGTTCCATCCGTTGGTTCGCCGCCACTCTCGCTTTTCACTTCCGGCACCAGTTCCGGCATCGGGAGCTCATCGGATCCGCCTCCTCCTCCTCCTCCGGGCAGGGTCAATGGGGATGAGCTGTTCGATTGGGGTGTGAGGTTGGGTAGTGTTTGAACACGGTTCTTCTTCGGTGTTTCCACCATATCCTTGAAGCTGGGACCCAGCTCGCCCCCAATACCTTGCGATTTGCGTCCTCGGCCCCGTCCGCCGCCCCTGCCACCACGCCGATTATTCGCGTCCGATAAGGAGGAACCGCCCGACTTATTGCGCCCCCCACCAGAGCCCCCGCCGCCTCCACCCCCACCACTACGGGCGCTCTTGCTCTTTTTCTTTCGCTGACTGAAGCTTTCCTCGTAGTCACAGTCGGAGTCGGGCAGATCGTGGTCTTCGAACGATTCCATGTCGTGCATTTCCATCTCGTCGTAGTACCAATCTTTACCCACTTTCTCCGACTCGTGCTCTTTCAGATCTGAAGCATCGACTGCACTCGATTGATCCAGGTTAGAGTTTTCCGAATCGTAGGTGCTATTGCCACCACCGGTGCCGCTGCCGCTTCGGTCCACGCCTACGCCTCCGCCGGGCAGAATCGATGGTGGAGGCGCCGGCTGCAAATGACCAAACGGCCGGTGCGTGTACGCCGGGAAGGGCGGGTGCGGTTTTTGCAGCAGATACTGCCGACGGGATTTACGCCAGCGGGCAGCCGGATAACTGTACACCTGTCCATTCTTCAGGCCGGGGATCCGGTGGCGGCTATGCATAAACAGCGCACAATGATTTTGAGCAACACCCGTCTGAGGGTCGAGAAACGGCATCCGAAGGCGTCGTTCGAGGCATAACCGCGTGTTGAACGTTTCACTGTTTTCAATTATCTCCTTGTACGTGGAATCGTTTAGGAAATTCTCTATTTTTTCCAGGTTATTTACGTTCACTATCAGATTCGACGACGCCATTGTGCGTCGTTTTCTTCTCTTTCGTTTCCTCTTTCTCTTCTCGCTTACTCAAGAAGACGGTTACGCTGCGGACTAAATCAAGGTAAGCATAGGTGAGATGTAATAGTGTGTGCCTCGAAAAATGCCATTTCGTGCATATTGACAGTATTAAACTCGGTTATGGCTACGACTCCACGACCGTTTGAAGACTTGTTTCATGTATGTTAAACTAACTATAAGGTTCAAATTTAATTAATGAGAAATACATTCGAACCTGTGTTTCATTTATTGATACTGGGAACTTTTATTAGAATTATGTTTCATGCGACCGTCAATCCGGCACAAACGACGAATTCATGGTTGAACAAAATATCCTGTAGGAGGTCTAGAATTCCACGTTGTACGTTTTAAGAGAAATTTTATCATAATTAGAAAAACATTAGCTGTTTTCATTCAAATCAAATAACATATTTTGACATTATTTCTAAGTTTTCTTTAAAAAACTATAGTGTACTGAAGACAATTGAAATTAACTATTCACAAAGAATATAGACTATTTAGTGAAAAAAAGTAACTAGATAAATCCCTTTTTTGTTGATTATTCCATTCTTTCTCAAATAAATAAAATAATAGTTAGGAAGTGGCAATAAAAAGAATGGAGAAATTTAACTTACTCATTCAAATTTATTTTTTTCATCTCTTTTTCAACTTTGTTCGGTATCAGGCAGTAGCCACTGTTGGGTTTTGTCCACCTCGCCTGTGCATACAATAAACAATTCTTTATCATTGCTTTTAAGTTGCTCTCGAAGGTACTGTAGCATGCTTGATTCCTGGAACACGAGGCCAATAGACGAAGAAGGGGTAAAAGAAAAGAATTTGCATCATCCAACAAAAAACACTCACGTCTCCCAAACACTGTGGTGTGTCTAATTTGGAATCTAGATTCCAGTATTCTTTGTTAATTTGGCGGATAGCTATCCAGTGCCTGCGCTGAATGGGAAGCCTGACGAATCCAACCTTGTAGTTACTTGGAACATTTAGTATGAACCCGACTATTTTTGATGTATCGATTCGCGACGGATCTCTACAAATAAAGATTATAATGAACGTGCTATTCCAATAAATCAAATTACTCACATACTTTCGTTTGTCGAACCAGATGGCTTCACAGTCCTTCATATGCAGTGCAGCAATGATAACGTTCACGTCATAGTTTCCCAGACCAAGAATGGATCTAAATTACAAAGAAAATAATACCATGTGTTTCGGCAGTCAATCTTGATTATAGTGCTTTTTCATCAATTACGAACCTGTGAGGATTAATGTACTCGTTAGGAGATAAACTCTGGCAAATTTGATCGAGTTGTGATTTGCTGAAGGAAGCCTTATCTGAAACTCCAACATGCACTCACTTGTATATAGATTCTTGCTTACATAAAAAATCAGAATTCATACCTTGAAACAAGTTGTTTAAAGCATGTAAAGCGCACAATTCCCGCTGTTGCTTCTCGTGGTACATAATTTATCTTCTTTCCAGTCAATATTCATACAGAAAGTATATGTTTAGTTCCTGTTTTGATTGTATACAGCCGCTGTAGAAAACAATTTGTTGTCAAAATAGACGACCTAAAAAAAAACCAAACAAAACATTCGAGCAGTCCAAGTCGACATAGCACAAATGTCGATACATGGATATTATACGGTCGAAAGTGAACTTGCGTGCAATTTGTATTTTGTATCTGTTTTCGATCTATCTACTATTTAAAAATTCATCCAGTATACACACTAAAATATGATACTGGCTCAAGTTTGTTACAGAGTATTCTTTCAAAAACAAGGAATTCATTTAAAAATATTTCAATGGTACAAAAACGAAAAAAATAGCACTTGAACTGCTAAACCCATGCACACGAGGTTTCAATATGAATCAAATAGGAAAGCGAACTACGAGCGAAAAATGAACATAAAACTAATAAATATTAAAGAATTTATTATGTAAATGATACACAATTGTTAAGGCTAGAATATTTTTACGATTGCTATGCTGATAGCATAATCTGGGATTTTTTCAAACTGTTCTAGATCTGTCTGCACAATGTTCATCGTTTTTTACATACAAGTTTTTTTGCTCTTCTGTTTTCTATAGTCACCTTGCTTTTGCTTGACAATTGGCATGCAACGGTGGCTGGTGTAACGAATGCAAACATTGCCAAATATTGCTTTTCCTAGTTTTTTCCCGAAGAAAGTGTGCAAAGAAAGAGAATAGAACGGTGGCTAAATTTGTCGTAGCGACACAGTGGCCGCGTCGTAATAATAATTTGCTTCTTAAACCACAGAAGAGATTTTAGCTCCATTTATAGAAGCGGATGTGTCAAACAAACAAAACAAAACAGTCTCGTCGTCAGTTGTTTCTTGTCTGTACAGATACCTCCTGTCGAGAGTTTGCCACATCGAAATAAAAAGAAAAGAAAAATATTAAGAATCATAGCCACAAGTTAAAGTTACCTACAGTCCGAATTGTTAGCTTCTCTTGATTTGGATTAAGGGGAAATAGTCATATCCTATTCATAAAAGTGGTACTGCAAAATCCATAAGCTGATCACATAAGTTAAAACACTGACTGGGCGAAAGGAATGGCTAAAAGTGTTACCAAGCAGTTATGAACATTTTCGACGCGCGCGAAATTATTACGAAAACAAAAGGCTAGATAAAAATGAAACCAAGCGTAACAAAACAAGCTGTATCGGCCGCGCAGGGCTCAAGCGCGAATGTGAGTAAACTCCCAGATGGCTTTTCGTCATCCAATGGCTTCTCGGAGGAACAAAAATTCGTGGATTATTCGAGTGTTCGGGAGAAAACGGTTCTTGTTGGACCGACTGAGGAACAGTTCGATTTGTTGATGAAACGGTTATTGGAACGCATAACTGCCAGTCGCGGTGAAACGGTTTATGAGATCGGTGTTGGCGAAGGTATGTAGAAATTTAGTCTTGACGATAACAATACATTCTGGGATACATATCGCTTTCTTCGCCCAGATGGTAGTGAGAATGGCTTGGAGCCCGACGAGTATGCTGCTTCCTTGGCAACACTTCAATCCTTGGCGGCTATGCTTGAAGCAGAATGTGTCGAATTGCGTACAAGAAAAGCTGAGAAGGGAATAACAGGCCAGTATCTAATACGACGGAAAGTAGAGGAAGACGATTTCACCGAGGTTCGAGTAGCAGTCGTGGGAAACGTAGACGCTGGTAAATCCACTCTGCTCGGTGTTTTGACACACGGGGAGCTAGACAATGGTCGTGGTTTTGCGCGACAACGACTCTTCCGCCATAAACATGAAATTGAAAGTGGTCGTACCAGCTCGGTTGGCAATGACATCCTCGGTTTCGATAGCGTGGGGAACGTGGTCAACAAGCCGGACCACGGAACGTTAGATTGGGTAAAAATCTGCGAGAAGTCTGCCAAAGTCATCACATTCATTGATTTAGCTGGACATGAGCGATACTTAAAGACGACCGTGTTCGGGATGACGGGTCATGCACCTGACTTTGGCATGCTTATGGTATGATAACGGACTACGTTCCTCGCAAGCAGTCAAATTCTTGCTACATGCTATCAATTGCCGTTTTAGATTGGTGCGAATTCTGGCATTGTTGGAATGACGAAAGAACATCTTGGGCTCGCCCTGGCTCTCTCGGTACCGGTCTTCGTGGTGGTCACAAAGATAGATATGTGTCCGCCAAATATTTTGCAGGAAAATCTGAAGCTGCTGTACAAAATACTAAAATCACAGGGCTGCCGAAAGGTTCCGGTAATGGTGAAGACGAGCGATGATGTTGTTCTGAGCGCTACAAATTTCGTTTCCGAACGGCTATGTCCAATTTTTCAAGTATCAAACGTCACTGGCGAAAATTTAAATTTGTTGAAGATGTTCCTCAACCTACTAAACGTGCGCACTACGGGGAACGATGCACTGCCGACTGAGTTTCAGATAGACGACACCTACGCCGTACCGGTAAGAATGCTCGTCGAAAAGTTGGAACTTATTGCGACAACATCTGCACTATTTCATCATCGTATTTTTGCATCTATTTATCGTAGGGTGTGGGAACGGTCGTATCAGGAATTACCCTGCAAGGGATCGTGCGATTGAACGACACGTTGTTGCTTGGGCCAGATCCTCTAGGTGACTTCCAACCGATTACAATCAAAAGTATTCACCGGAAGCGCATGGTGGTACGTGAAGTGCGCAGTGGTCAGACGGCTAGTTTCGCATTGAAGAAGATCAAACGTTCTCATATTCGCAAAGGTATGGTGATGGTAAGTCAAGCACTAAACCCACAAGCTTGCTGGGAGTTTGACTGTGAAATATTGGTTCTACACCATCCGACGACAATTTCGAGCAAATACGGCCGATGGTCTGCGATGGTTCATTGTGGCAGCATAAGGCAAACTGCACAAATTCTTCAAATGTCAAAAGAATGCTTGCGCACAGGTGACAAAGCGGTGGTGCGTTTTCGCTTCATTAAAAACCCGGAGTACATGAAACCGGGCCAACGGATGGTTTTCCGTGAGGGGCGGACAAAAGCGGTCGGGAATGTAATACAGCCACTTTACACACCCGGCAGCATTCAACAGCGTTCAAAACCGAATAAAATGCAGTCCAACCGAGGTGGAACCGTAGCGGTACAAATTGGGTCGGGATCCGCATCGATCAACATGCCACTCTCAAAGGGCTCTAGTGCGACCGTTGATGTTCCTGCGACAGATGTCGACAATGACACAACCAGCAGCTCACCGACTAATGATTCTACTCCCGTGCTTGACATTGGCACTGATAAGCGAAATCACAGACCACCAGGAGGAGGTGGTAAAAAACGTTTAAACAATACTGCTACAAGCGCTGCTGCTTCTACGTCCACGGCAACAAGTTTATCAAACCCCAGCGGTAAGATCTTGTCCACTGGAGGTGCAACTGCGTCGCAAGCATCTGGTTCTGCTGCATCTGGACCCACGCCATCGACTGGCGCTTCGGTTGCGGTGGACATGAGCAAACTTTCTATTGCTTCCAACTAGATTAGAAATTATGTTGTTGTTGAAATTGACATGGTCGTAATGACATCATTGATCCATTTTTTTATTAGTCGCTTTGTTTATCAGCGAGGGACCATTTGGTTGAAAACCACCTGAAAAATTGGTTTCTGTTTCATTTTACTGTACTACTTATTTAATATCAGTCAGTTTTGTAGGACTTGACGTCCCTGTTTGCCAGATAGAAATTTCGACACCGCATGTTGAGAATGGTTCTGTGGATACACGATACGGTTTAGCAATTAAATTCAGACCAAGCAACTGAATTTCAAAGACGATTTTGAATGAACTTAGCCAACAAAGCCATGTTTCATGATTTCATAATCAATGGTGTGTGGCTTGGCTCATGGGCACCAGACAGGATGTGCCTAGTGCTACAACTTCACCTAGAACTGAGTTACGGAGAAGTGAGAATTTAACTGAAATGTAATATTGATAGTGCAAAGTTACGGTATTGAACACAATCATTTGTTTTTGCAACTGAAATCAACAATTAAAACAAATCACATGAATTTTTCAAAATATAAATAAATTTTAATTACATTGAAACACGGCACAGTTACACTTCCTTCGTCTTACTTGTTCATGGTCAGTTTACTTCTTTTTGCTCAAATCATTCTTGGCATTTTCGATTTCCCTTTGCACGTTCGACTTGAAACTACGCAGCGCCTGCTGCAATCGCTCCGGAGACATTCCGATAAGTTTTTGCTGTTCTGCGATCGATCGACTACGGTAGTAAGCGCTTAGTACCATTTGCGCAGCCCTGCGTAAAGGATACGAATCGGCTAAACGTTGAATGAGTTGTTCGTTATTTGCCAAATACCGCAGGATTATTTGCAACACCATTGTCAGGCTCTAGTGGCCGATCTAGAACTGGACGTTCTTATATTTTTTAATAAGTTGCTGTTTTAACACCAGTTGCTTGCGCAAACTGTACAGTCGTCGTAGTTGTTCTTCTTTGCTGTACTCGATGCCGTGCAGTTTACGAATGGTGGCGCGAGCTGCTTCCAGCGTACGTTGGAGTTCGAGTACCTTGATATGATACCATGACCGAACAAAAAACGATGGGTTAGATTGATGTTTGTCTTTGAGTACGACATAAATGCAACAATATTCACCTTCTGGCTGCACTCAACACTTTCCTTCTGTTTTGCAGTGTTATCAATTGGATCCTTTTCAACACTAAATGGACAGAAAGGATGATTGAAAACAAAGCACTGATAAGAACTGCGAAATTGGGCTTCTTTTTATGTAATTGTTTCTGTTTTTGACCGGTAATGGCACATAACGTGGTGTAATGTGTGCAAGTATGTCTGAGCAGAGGTTTTGATAACACACATTGCATTATTTTTACCGCAAAATATCTTAACAATGTTAATTGCGCTTGGAAGGATAGTATTAACCGCTGTGTTATAAACAGCAAGAACAACATAGCAAATCACTTGTATTACCTTCGAATAATATCGTAGACTACGGGTAGTATTTCAATTTCCACAGGCTGCACTTTAGTTTCTAAGAAAAGAACGAAATTTGTTTGTTCGATTATTCAAATTTGAATGAGGTTGCATATTACATCTCACCTGGAATGTTCACAATTTGTGGCTTTGTGTCTACGCTGTCCATCTTCTTATTTTGCTGGATAGCAAGCGTAAATATGTTTGACAGACGTCAACCATTTCCATTATGTTTGTTATACGATGCAATTCAAATTCGATTTGAATGAATTACTCTGTTCTGTAGACTAGGCTCATATCAGAATAGCAAACCACGAGGGGTTATATGCCTCAGCAGTAAACTAATGCTTCAGTCGAAATGAATGGGTGAGTAAAGCTAGTGGTAAACTTACGCTAATTAAATTGATAATAAAAATATTTGGAGGAGTTATGAACTTAAAGCTGAAATTTTTAATACCAAAATTAGAACCTCAAGATGATGAAACTTTTTAAAATAACACGTTAACCAATTTTCTAATAGAGTGGACAGAGCCTCATGAAGTATTTATTTAATTTTTAATATAATCCCGGTAACATCATATATCAAGCCCACTAATGAAATTAATAATTTGCATTCAAAATATGAGAACACATATCCAGTTCACGTAGGTCGTTTTAAAACCCTAGAGATGTAATGTAAAATAGATTCGCCAACAGCTTAGCCTATTGGTTTGTAAAACAATTTGATGCGCGTACAAAGCCTCTACCTTTGAGTATTAAAATGCGTAAGGATTTCAATTGCATTTCTTTTCCTATACTAAATAACCTTTAAAGATAAACGATTGCTACATAATACTGTAGTAAGCAAAGTCCATCATCAAAAGAATGTTCTAAATTTTGATTAAATTATCTTGATAGAAGTGATTAGATGGTGATGGTGATGAATTCAAACTTTTGTTTGATTAGATGGTGATCTTGCATTCAAACTTGCATACAATAATATAATTTGGTAATATAGTACTAACACTTTTATTTTGTACTACTTGAGAAATTTTAGAACATTGTATTGTTTTTCTATTTAGACTCTTATTTCTTGTGGTTTCTTCCACTCTTTTTTCTTGTTCTTGTCATTTTTATCTTACACTCTTTATGTAAATGTAACTGCTATACATATATGTATATGATTTTTATTGTAAAATTTTTAATCAAACTTGATTTTAACCTTTCTCGGGTGCTTTTTTGCAACCCGTTCATCAACTTTATGTATTCGATGATCAATTTTTTACGAATGTAATAACCGTACGATCGCAGTAACTGCTCATAAGTGAATCGTGTAATCAGGGGGTACTATCCGTTCTGTAAGTATGTAATGTAAGCATGTAATCGTTCTGTTAGCTCATTGTTGTAATTGATTTATGAATAACCAATTAATTTTTACACTAATTAGTTGGTACTGATGCGTCATCTGCATCCATGTAAAAGAACAGTGAGAAATTTTCAACAACTGAACTTTATTTATCATGACCGAAATGGTGAGTGCGCGAGACAGCAAACATTGATACTATGTGATCGTGAAAGACGAATCAATATAACCTAAATCAAATGAAGCATCACGGACCGATCGAAACGTGTTGGCACGATTCCTAGTTCTCGAGATGACGGTTTGGAGTGACACGGGCTCGACACACGCAGCCCTGACATGCATGAATAGGCGCTAAATGAATATTTACCAGCCCATCAATAGCTTTGCCTGTCGAGGCGATGTCTCTCATGGGATCCATGCTCTGAGACTGTGGCCAGTGATGAGTCGAGAAACAACTTTTTTCACTACTTTGTATCTGTTTCGCCTTGTCTTATTGACGCGTTTGACGCTTACTTCCCACAAGATGCTTTGGGGAATCGTGCGAATGTGGTTTTCCAGTTGCTAACTACGTCGATGTAATCTTATTCGATTTTTTGCATGGGTGAGCCTCAGTCAAGTTGATGGCAAAAGTCCGGCCTGGATATTCGCCTGGAAAAAAGTTTAATTAACAATGGGGTTTTACTTTTCCAACATCGTCACTTCTGGGGCTCTTTTACACTTTTCACCATTTTTCAATCTCTCTCATAAGCGGGTGATGATTGAGGGTGATAAAAAAGCAAATTGATGAACATCTTTAATGTGTGGGACAACTTCAATCGACAACGGTTTGGAATCGTGCTTCTGGCAATACAGCTACAACAAAAAAACTGTGTTCCAAAGACCAATCGTTTGTTGAATTTGCAAATAAAAGCAAAATCCCGACAACTCGCAACAGAATCCGTAGCCATTGGTCAATTTCTTTGATTTTCGTATTAGAATCAATCATTTTTTGTCGCATTTTGGCTTAATTAGGACGCAGAAAATTGCAAACTAATTTCACCATCTTGCACTTGGTAGATTAGCACAAATATCGTGGGCAAGCATTTACAGGCTCACTTGGACAGTAATTAATGTCCTAACAAATCGAAACGGGACGTACCAGTGTGGTTGATTGGATGGGTCGGACTGTCGGCGTAATTCATTTTCGCTTTGTTGTGTTCTGAGGCACATCGCGGTTTCTTTCAAGCATCAAAGCAGGCCACGCAAACCACACGCGTACCACGACCGCATTAGTACGCTGGGATGATCAAGATGATCGCGGGCATGGTCATGGCGGCTGGCATTGTCGATGTAAATTTAATTACCCATGAGCCCTGTTGAGGAATGGGATCAAAATTGCGGGCCTCGGGACTTGGGGCTCGTTATTATGCAACTGTTGACGAGGGTGACGTTCGTTAGCTCTGCTGCAGCTCGAGAAAAATCTGCCAGCCAGTAGACGAAGCAATTTAAATGTAAATAATTTTTTTAGTCCGCTCACAGGGTGCCGCCAAGATGGCGCGATTACAGAACCTCGAGCGGCAGTACGTTGCAAATTACGATAAGTAATGTTCCGGCCCCATCCGTTCCCAAAACAATGTATAATCGGTGTAATAAGCCAGGCAAACAAGGTTTAGAACGATTTTCATATTGATTTTGGGGCTTATTGCATTGCCAAACATCTTCTAACTTCCAAATGGTGCAGAAGATGTAGGATGTATGTCTAAATACACCATAAATACGGTACTTGTCTACTTCCACCTTTCATAATGCGACAGGATTATCCATTTGTATTAATTTGAAATTCGAATTGATTTGAATTAAGCTGAATTGTGCCTTCATAAATTATAAAAATGCTTATTAGTTCATAACGAAGATTTTTTTCAACTTTCGGTTTTTGCCTTTTTGGTTATATTACTGTTTTATAAGGCTGCTGTATACTGTTGCTAGTAAGCTGTAAGTACTTACTTGATTACTTATCTGGCGTTACCTGATTCGTTTATCAGATGGACTGCTGCCTCACAGTTTAAGCTCGATGGTTGTAAAGTAATTTCATTTAATTTTTAGTAAATATTCCATAATAATCATACTGAACAGACAGACAACCAGAAGATTATGAAAACAATAATTTGATAATAAATTCTATTGTTTTGTATTTACCACGCTCCATAAATATTTTTAAATAAAACCTGATTGTATACTGAATATTACAAAGTTGAGGTAAATATTATATGAAACTCATGCTTGTAATTTGTGTACTCCTGATAAATTCAGAAAGAAAACATCAGTGGAATCCATTATACAATCGTTAACATAATATCAAATTTTAAGGTTAACTTGCATACTCTATGCAAAGTAATAAAATATTCAAATGTTATTTTAATACTTTACGACATGTTGAAAATGTTACCACACAAACAATAAAGCTGTGTTCTATTCACATTTCAACAATAGTGCTGTGTTGAACACATGGATGCATGGAATACGATGCATTCCATTTCGGTAACTTTTGCACAAATACCTTCCTTTGCACACGAGAGTAAAGGCACTATCCTTAACTGCGAGCTGTCTCGCGCTTGTTTTCAAAAAAAGGTATAATATAGTGCGAAGTTTTCAAATCAAATCCAGTTGCGATCAACCACAATAGATCAGGTGCCAAGTATCAATCAATGCGAGGAAGAAAAAATTGACCCGGCAGCACACCATGGCAAAGTTTTATGTTGGAAATAAAACCGACGTGAACAATACTTGACCTAAAGCTGGAACTGCTCTCGCACATTTTGTTGGCTGTTTACGAAGACTTTTTTATTGGTTCTATTTAAAAGTTTTCGGTACTTCGAGCTTCCAGCATGGATCCGGCATGTTGGGCAGCGATATTGAGTTGCCATGCTTTTCGGTTGCATTTCTTGAGAGCTGTTCAGATAGTTGATGAAGCGTCATCAAAACAAATCGAGATTCGTTTACGGTGAATTGTACAAGACTGAAAAATATATTTATGCTGAATGATCGACCAGTCATCAGGGGACCATAAAAATTATATCACCAACTCCTCGTGGTCTTTGATTGTGATGATTCACACGGTTCTTTGCTATAGCGTTGAAATACAGCCACCATCAACGGTATGACACTTACCCGAATGTGTTCGTGTGTGTGGGTGCGAAAAAAAAAATAATTCTTGTTTTCGGGTAGCAAGAAATGCGCGACAATTCGAACTCCTCGCTTTTTTCCCAAAGGCTTTTATTATGCATCAACGCAACATTTTTTGTTTGTGATTCACGAGTACAGTAACGTAAAAATATAAAACATGTATCTGAACTCTACTTATTGTTAGTTAGCTAGAGCTAGAGCCGCACTCACTCGACAACAAGCGTTAAGAAATATTCCCTACCCTCATCGAGACCCTTTTCGCTGTGCGTTGCGCGTATAAGACTCGCAACACTCGCGTGCTGACAGAGAGGAACGCAACCTGGAGCCATTACTCGAAAGCTTAAAAATACAAACATCGCTGATCAGAAGGTGTATGTGTTTTTTTTCTTGTACAACATTTGCTTTTTTAGAATATAATAAACGACATGCAGCAGGCTTCACTGCAAGAGTGTTGACCGTGGCGTTGTTTAAACGTAATTACCTAAGCGGCAAAGCCCTGAACTGAGCCGGCTCTGTACGACCGCGAATCCGACTTTGCCAATCACTTTATTTGTCTCTCTCTGTAAGGGATAGTTTGACTACAACTGGCCCTTAGTTAGGCTACAATAGCGCGCCATTCGATTAGATATTTTTCTCCGCGGTTGCAACAAAAAGCCACACACATTGCAAGAAACACCATTTCTTTCGTTGCCTCTGTTTCGTTTGTGCCCGGTGTGTATGTGATACTCGGCGTGTGACCGTTCGCTAAATTGCGGCCTAAAGCTGAACGAATTTGAATTTTGTCAATTATGCCTCATTCTTGAGCTGATCCGGGACAGACCGCTTTCACTGTCGGTTCGTCGTCGAATGTTAGATTTGCCGTGAGATGAACTGCGAATTTGGGAGTTTGCGTCAGCTACTGGTGTTCGAATGGAACACGAAACGAAGCAAACGGTCCTCCGCTGGGTCGAGTTGGGTGCCTGAGACAGAAACGTCGTGGGACGTCGCTAGAGCATTGCACAGTCGTCGCGGCTCGTTGTTTGCCGATTGCTAATTAGCACACCTGCCAGCGCGTTTGCAAACTGCCCGAAGCAACCGTGACAATGGCTTCTAGGACGTCCCTGTGGGCGCTATATCTGCGTTATCTGTGTCGTTGCGCCCTCCTGGATCTGTCCGCGGCCCATCTGTTCGTCTTCACCTTGTGGCACGGCCATCCAGCGGTCCAGGATACGTGGCCGGAACAGATCGTTGAAGGTGCTGCGGAACTGGCGACTCATCGAGCAGTAGAGGATAAAGTTTATTGCCGAATTGACCAACGCCAGCACATCCATGACGTCGCCTGAAATGGTAATAAATAAATATGCACCGTGCATTAGTTGGCAGGAATATCAACCTATCGAATTTAGATTCGTCAAGTACGAATAGTAAGAATTAATTATACGATTTTGCAAAAAAAAAATAGTACAGTGTTTATTGAAATTACACCAATTGAATCAAAATGAATATGTTATGGGGTTAACATGTGGAATAACTTAAAATAAATGATGAATAAATGATAAATGAATAAATATATGATTTACTGATCGATCTCGTTGAGTCACATCCATATGTGTGCCAAACATTATTCTGGTACAAGAACCGAATTGTATCGGTTTGATTTCCAAGATCGCCATGTCAAATACATTGATACTTATGAATCAAAAGATTATTTGAGAAATGTTTCGAAGTTTAAATTTCTGGAAATACAATCATGAAATGTTAAACTTTTTCTGTCAATTTGTAATTTTTCTTTCTCGTTTCTGATTCGTCAGCTATTTCCGTTACTTCTTTTTCTGACAAAGGTAAATGGGTTTGAGCTTTTGTTGAGAAAGATATCCCTTAAAATCGTACCTAACACGACCTTACTTAAGGGGGATTCAGACAATGGACAAAAGATCGATTGACAATATGGCATTGTCATCTTGCCTAATGAGAAAAGAAGAAGAAAGAATTGATGCAAGGATGGTGAGAGAGTTGTCTAAAGTAAGTGCAAACAGTCGTTCAGCCGTACAATGGAGGATCTTGATCGGAAAGGTGGAAACCCTTTTGTCATCAGGGGAGCATCATAGCGGTAAACTGAAAGACTGCAATACATTTTGCCACGCGCCTCGCACAGTGCGAAATTGTTGCTGTGTTGCAATCATAATAGTCGAAAAAATTGCTCACGCCTAAGGATAAACAAACAACACGTGCTATCCTGCTGGTGAAGCTGATGATTTTGGTGTTCATTCCATTTTGATGTTGTTTGTTTGGATCGCACCTTAGGTGTGATGTGAAAGACGGACGCAACACGCAAATGCATTCACTACTGTGAATTTATATGTAAAATTCAGCTACTTCTATGTGACTTGATTTATGTGGCAAATGTTTTTGTATCGATATTTTTAATAGTGGGATAGAGTTAAAAAAACGCAAAATTTCAACTTCCATGGAATACAACACGTGTGCAGTCCCGTTCCGTCTTTTACTTAGCTTTCTGAAAAAAGATAGCACAGTTTCCACCGCTGTTTCGTCTCGTGGCTAGCAACACATGCTTCCAAACCTGTCCAATTACTTGCCCTATGCTGTTATGTACCCAAAATGTTTGCTGCCTCCTGAGTCTCCACCACATTTTCCGAGTTGAGCTGTTCGGAACGTAAACAGCCTGTCTCGGTGGTGGCTAATAATGCTTTCCGATCCGTTTTGCGTTTGTTTACGTGAATATGATACACATAGCTCGCTGTGCTGCTGCCTTCTTGTACACACATTCGGGTAATCTTTTCTGCGGTCGAAAAAAATGCCCGATTGCTGCCTTCAACCACTTGCCGCCTGAGAATAGTCCCAAAATAGATCAAAAATGATCATTTCCCAGCCGTCTCCAGCGTGGTTCAATGCATACCGATGCAGCCAAAAATAATTGCTCGATAAATCAACATAAAACGTTTGTTGATTTGCCAAAGAGCGATGCTCGGACAAAGAGACCTTTCTAACAAAGGCAGCGCGCCAATATGTCGTCGGTGAATTCGAGAAATTCCCAGGCGTCGTGTGAGGGTCGGTTCGTTCGTTCAGCTGCGCACCTAATAAAGGTCTCCAGCCTAATGGACGCTCGTTGACAAATGGTCGAGGTCACGGGGAGCTGTTTGTCGCACCATTTCGTTTCGCACACTTGTCGAACACATCGCCCAAAGCCCTTTCTGTCGTCGACTTCGAGACGTCGCCGAAGTTTTTCCTCGCCAAATGGGTGACAAATGGGTACGCCATTTGTTTTTCCCTCTGAACCCATGGCCACATCCGGCTGGGAAGGTATGATTGGCGTTGTCCACAGCACGCTCTGCAAGTGATGTGTGAAAGTTTCCCCCAGAAGACAGCCGTAGGTGCACTTACACCGATGTCCCAGCGAGTGTACGTATCGTTAGCCCGCGAGTTCGGATCCCGGAATGGTGCTTGCAGAGCATGAATTCTTTATCTATTGGCTCGCCTGTGGCGGTATGCTCACCTAGCTTGAGGTAGCAGTTGAAGAAAAAATCCTTCTTGAGCACGGCATTCAGCAGCCCAAGGATGCCTTGTGGGAACTCGGTGATAAGGAACAGCAACAGCACGGCCAGCAGCATTCGCGTCGTCCGGTCGGTTTGTTTCTCTTTGTCGGTTTGTCTGCCACCCTTGGCGTCAACAACGCGTCCATCGACGATCTGCTTCATGCCGGTGGCCGTTCCGGTGAGCTGACTGCGACGTTGTTTAGCCTCCAAAAGCGCCCCGATCAACCGCAGACTAAGGATCGTGAGCGCGATGCATGGGATCAGCTTGAACACGACACTGTAGATCCAAAAGTTGATGTTAAGCAGCGCTGGGTTATCGCGAACCAGCTGTGAGGTTCCCAACCGGTACAACGTGACATTGCGTCCCTGGCTCGCGTTACCTGCAGCCTCGGGAGCCAGCGAGTTGCCATCACAGCCCAGCAGCTCCACGTTGGACTGGATGCTGAAAGAGAGGTAGATCGGGACCGCCAAAAAAGGACACACGACGTACGAGCTGAAGATGGCAGCCAGCGTCTTGGAAATATCACACCACTGACGGTTGCGTTGGGGATAAGCTACGGCGATGTACCGCCAGATTGCCAGCGTAACCGTAAGCCAAATCGAGATCGTGTGACAAATCTGGGCGAAGATCGAGTGGAACATGATGTACCAGGCCCAACCATACGTGAGACGTTCTTCACGTGACAGCCGCAGGTAAGGGATCGAGTTGATCGCGTACGGCATGTAGTCGAGCATGACGAGCAGGTCAGCGATGGCGAGTCCGGTCAGGATCGCGTTCGTTGGTGATCGCATTTCACGCCTCGTTAGCACCACGATGTTGAGCGTGTTGGCGATGCTACCGAAGATGCACACCAGCAGACAGACGATGCCGTGAACTTTCGCGTAGCTGTAATAAAACGAGATCAGAATGGATGATCAGTACTGAGTTATTAGTTTTGATGAAAAAAAAAATGGATAGTGCGAAATGAATTCTCAGACCTTGAAACATAACCCCCAGCTCAATAGTACAAAGAACAATTGGTAAACAATCGGTCAAAGAAATGGCAGTGCACAATTAGCATCACAAATGAGAACCCTTTCTGTGGCATGTTTACACCATGGCGAAGATTTAATTTTGGAAGCAGGAATGAATTCTGGTCCGTTGAAATAAGGGTAGAATTGTTCGGTGCTGTTGCGCAATTGCTGTTCATAAACATATCATCCTTCAAAGCAGCTCTAACAACCCTGACCGGAGGGACGATTTTACACGATGGCTTTTTCATTATTTTGAGGGTATAAATGGCTTTTCGTTAATGTAGAATTTCATAGAAGAGAAATTGCTACAGTACCGCGGAGTTTAATACGGATGACATTGAAAGAGACAAACAGCTACCAGCGTGAATCTGAGAAGCGTTTCTGTAGAATAAACATATGCATGTGGTCGCTATGTGGCGAATAAACATGTCTTTTCTATTGAAGCGTCAGCAGAACATTCATGAATTCATTCTGTAACTCCCATTGGGCAGTTTTCTCAGGCAGTCGATGGGAATGATAAAAATACCGAACGGGTAGTGGTTATTTATATGTGCAACACTATGGAAATTTCTTTGTGAGTTGTTTTCCTTAGTTGGGGGTATTTATTTTTGTAGTCCGTATGGATCAACTCGCCATTTAAAACAACAATACAATATCGCGATAACAGATTTGTTTTTCATTTTTTCTTCCGATAACAAAAATCAGGTTTCTAGCTCAGAAATATGGATAAAATTCTGCGTTTCTTTCGTTACGTCCGTTCATCAGCTATCGGTCTATTTCGATCCACTTGAAGTGCAAAACAACTATTCAATTTTTTTGGGTAAGCAAAAAAATTTACGTAATGAAATCCTTTTTAACCACGTATCGTTTCAAATTGTTATTCATATACTACACATAACACCGACTACTAATGAATCGTAAAAAAGAGAAAAGATGAGGGCAAATGGCATTCGATTTTTCTCTTTTCATTGCTATTTTCCTTCGATCCGATCCGTCCCTCTATTATTGAAGGAGCTCAGGTGAAATTCATCCCAAAAATCTCACCCAAAGGGCTTTTTATGGCTGCCGTTTATTGCACGTCCACCCGCCCAACTACATATTACATTTTTATTTAGATGGGTAGCAGATATTTGATGCAGATAGAAGTCCATTATCGTCAGACTCATACTCATAATGCGGGACGAAATTCTTCCAAGTGGTTGTGGCACGTTGGTATTTATTACCGGAAAATAACTACCCTTCTGAAGAGTTTTTCCATCTGGCAGCGTCTATGTTACATTCTACGAAATATTTCCGTCATATTCTCCTTCATGGGAATGCTTTTTTCTATTTCGTGTTCCAGTGAATCAAACATTATTATTCTGTGGATAATGTCTCTGGCGCGTACTGAGCTGTCGAATGTAATGGTCATAACACACAGCAACAAGTAGTTTGAACCGAAACAAATAGAATGCCCGTTTCCCTCAAGTGTAATACATATTTTATCTCATCATAATGAATATTAATGCTGATTGGGCTATCGACCATAGAGAATAATCAATAAAATAGTTTTTTGGTCTTCCTTTGTTACGTTACAAACACTTCTATTTTTGCAGATTAGTTTTTAAGGTGTTCAGATTATCAATACTTAAGTAAAATAAATTTCAATTGGAACATTCTAAATATCGATAAATACATGCATCTTTATATTCTTTTAATTTTAGAAGCATATTAAAGCTGTTATTTAGAATCGAGTTATTTAGAATTTATACGAGCTAGAGCCTGTAGAACTGTCAAGAAAACATTTATTATTTATCTGGAAATTTATCTGTTTAGAAACTCGCTTGGTAACAAAACAAGTTCTTTATTTGGCACAAGCCCATGGATACAAATGGAAGAACTCTTCAAATTCCTTTTTTGCTCGTTAGCAATGGCTTGCTTGTCGTAACACAATCAAGTAAATTTGCGTGTATTACAGCACGGTTTTGAATTTTTATGAAGGAGCGTGGCAAGACGGGTAGTAATTTGGAATTGGGACTCATAGTAAATCAAAATCAAAACTGTGTGTAATCAAAACGTTGCAAGGAATGTACCTAGCAGTCTTATACCTTTCAAAGTACGTTTATTGAAGTCAGTATATACATGTACTTGTTTCAACCTAATTTACGGGAACACCTTCAAATATATTTAATTTAAGACCATGTGTCACGAATAACTGAAGAAAACGATAGAAAATAACACCTTTGAGTAATATTTATGTATTTTGATTGTTATTATTGAATACAGAAATAATAATCACGCACATTAAATGTATTTGTTTTGATAGATTGTGGAATTTGCATCAAAAAATCGTAACCAAACTCGTCAAAAATATTCCAAATTAGTAGCTAAAACTTAAATGAATAATACTTGTCGTTTAATGACAAGACGTATCAAACTAAGAGTGCGATGGTGGCATTTTTCCATTGTGTAAAATTCGATAAAACTGAAGCTCTGACAAGATGTTCGTTCGCCAACGGACGCAAAAACAGACGCGCGTTTTTTGAAATACATTATCAGCCGCAAATTGGTTTACAGGTCGATGAACACGTCACATTGCATATGAGCTTATAGTTGAAATCGACTAATGGAGACGCCTGGTCGTTCACCCACCGATGGAGACGCATGGTGGTTTACAGATATTGCTTTTTTTTGTGATCCATCAGAAGAAGATCTAAACAGAAAAAAAAGCTTTCATAAATTCGGAAAAGTTATCAATACAGAACAGGCCGCAAAAAGCCCCGGCATAGTGAGACACCATAAATAAGCTGGCAATTGTGTTGTTTCGAGCTACTCATGCGCTGCAAATTGCATGTTTCACTTCAATGCTGCGCTATAGCAAAACTGTACTGCTCATAAGACTCCATAGAGGATCAGGTCATAAAGCGAGAAATCTAATTCAAAGTGCAACGTTGCAGGATTTCGTTAAGTTATGTGTGCCTGACCCTGCAATATCAGAAACGATCTCAAAGATAAACCAGGCACGTTTTTTATTTAACCCACCACCCACTCAGCCACCGATCGGCCACAAAAAGAAACGCTAAATGGCCCGTCAGCGTTTTCATATTCGTATGCTCAATATGCTGCTCTGCTGCCCGGCAATAAATCATTCGTGTTAAGCGGCCTGGTGTGGGATTGCCAGCTAATAGAAATAAATGGAATATCCGAAGGTCATCGCAGCTCACTGTAAGGTAGACAGCTCCGAATGGTCCCTAGGGCGCGACCATACCCTGGCAGGGTAAAGGTGCTCCTGATTTATGCCACCCTGTACCGCCATCTTACCTGGTGTGGAAGTCATCCAACGCCTTGCCACAGTACAGCAGGTGTGCGGTTGCTGTGGCCGAGATGTTGTCACCGTTGCCACCGGTATCGTCACCTGCACCAGCACCACTCCCGGACGACCCATCGGTGACATTTATTACAAATTCTCCCAATTCCAGAGAGCTCATTGTTATGTTTTGATTAATATTACGCTTGGGTTGGTCACACGGCTCACTCGCGCACACGCGCGCATAAATACACACGCTCCGGTGCGCACTCACTTCCGTTTATGGCCACATTTCGCTGGCTGGCGCAAAATCGTATCCACTCCTCTGTAACGATATCTTATTTTGCTCCCTTTTTTATTTAACTCCACACTGCTTCGTTGCTGCTTGACGGGAGAAAATTCACACGGGCTTAGTTTGTGTCTTTTTTCCACTTTCTCTTCTCTCTCTCTCTCTCTCTCTTTCTTCAAATGGCTCGCTTGATTTCGCCGCCCTTGCTGCCAATATTGGTTCCGGTCATGAATTATCGAGCTCACGTTCGCTTGACCGAGCGAAACCGGGCTCGTTGGGATCTGCTTTTGAGCCCGGTTTTGCCTAGAGCTTGGCATTTCCGTCGACCAGCGCCACGTCCTTTTGAAGCGCGTTCATTTTTCCCCCACTTTACACTTGGCGTTTGCGCTCGGTGCCACCTTCACACGCTTTGTGGTCCTCCGCGAGGATTACTGGTTGCTTAGCTCCCGCCAACTGGCTTTTCCGAAGCATCCGTCGCCGTGGAATGGCAGAAAAACCCGTGAAGTGTGAATTCACTCCTTCAGTGGAATATACTCACTCACTAACGAGCACGGGCGAGGGCTGAGAAGAGAATGAAAAGCGGCTCTAAAACGAGATGGGGTGGCTCCTTTGGTGTAAACAGGATTTCATTAAATCAAAATATATTCACCGAAAGACACGGAAATGGAAATTAAACAATGCGATCGCACACCCCGACGGCAACTCCTCCGGGTTCGGTTCCCGGCATTCCGGAGGCTGCTTTGAGCTGATGCGGTATGTACATTTCTGGCACCGTATTCTGCTCGATGTGTGACGCATGTGAGTGATTCGATTTCCGCCTCCCGTAAGCACCCGTAGCTCGCTTCTTCGTGCGAGCGGAATTCGATCAACCGGAAGGGAAACGCTGGTAAATCAATTTCAGATCACACCGACCTAGGTGAAGGGCAATCGTGGGAGTTTGTTTATCGTTCGAGAGTTTGTTGGCGATACCGCTCGGCTGTGCTTTCCTTTCCCGGGTGGGCCACGACGAGGACGGCATTCAGAACACCATGCCAGAAAGAAGGAAGGAAATAATTACGTACAAAAATCATCAGACACTCGGGTGAGCCGTGTTTTAGTCTTCGGTCCTTTGCTGCCGACAGCCGACGAAGGAAATGCTTTTCACGGGCTTGTTTTCCACGCCAATCGTCAATCGCATCCACGGGAGCGGACTTCCCGCCGACGATTCACTCTCACTCGATTGATCTCCGCTCGTAATCTATCAGTTGGCCAAATGATAGATGGCGAAATCAGGTTTAGTATCAAACGAATCCATCTCGCGAATCGCAAGCTTGCTATCGTTCTGTGAGGATGAAAAAACTTTCAGCCAAGGTTTTCCTAATAAAACACATTAAAGCACATTTGGAGCATTGACACGAAGCGATCGCAGACGCGGGTCAACACTTTATGAAAGTTTGTATGTGTGTGGGTGTGCGTGTGTTTAAGGCATCATCCGACTCACTGCCTGATAAAGCAATCCAATCGAGAGAGGGAGAGAGAGAGAGAGAGTTTCACACCCACAACCCATTCGTTAGAATTGTGGGAAAATGTGTAACTTTAGTGACAATTTTGCTTCTGCATTTCGGCTGGAACGAAAAACCACCTGCTCCTAATGACGCCAGTGAATTTATGTAAATAGGTTTATCTTTTATGATGGATGCGTTTCGCGTGCACAAGAGTTCTTCTTGAATGCTTCAGACATCCATAATCCACGTACCCCGACCATTCTGGGAAAGTTTCGTTCAATGACGCCTTGATTTGAATCTCCTCTTCGTGCTTGCGGGATTGTTGCCCAGAGTTTTGGTTCTTTTTCGACCATTTGGTCAACGCTATTCCAACATTCATTTGTTTTTTTTTATAGTTTGACCAAAAACTAGGGCTGTTGCTGCATTGCGTTTGTCTTGATTTTTTTTTCTAATCTCTACGAACATGCCGATGTTTCTGTGATTGCCTTAACAACTAGTAAATCGGACGAAACATTGTCCCGTTAATTGGATTTGTTAACATTAGAAAAAAACACCTCATCTAATTCTTTCCTGTACTACAATCTGCAAAGGAACTATTTGCCTTACTTTGCTGGGATTTATTGATGGTCAAAAAGGGGCTTAAAGTAATTATGTTTGCTATAATGTGGACCCTCCTAGATCAACCATGATGGCGCTTCGGACGAATGCCCTTGTCACATGACATGGGGCTACTTAGCTCTTCCCATATGCCAGATCGATGCTAGGAACACTTGGGCGATGACATGGGACTTCCGTCTCAGGGAAATGGATTACGAATTTTCAAGGCAGGTGCTGTGGGTAGTTGTGTTAAATTTAGTTTTAGCCATTAGCTAAAAGCTGTCAGCTTTAAAGTAGCTGTGATGGTGAAAAACAATCTGATGTTTCGTTCAAATTTGTCACCCCAAATGTAAACACCGTGAATAAATGCGTAACTAACACTATTTGACACGTTTGATAAGAGTATATAATCCTGTTATTTCTTTCCTGCGATTCAACACTTATTCGTTTTGACGTATAAATAAGATGTTTTTATTTAGCACGCCAATACCAATATCTACAAATGTAACAGTGCAATGTAAGAATTTTATAAATATTCGAAACCACAATGAGAGCTTGAAGACATTTTTATGCAAAAAAAAACATTTTTTCTAACACCAGCCGGAAAAGAATAAACTTTTGGTTTTTTCAACCGACTGTGAGCGATGTGGGATTGGATTTCGCTGTACATGTCTTCCAGCACAACCGCATCGGTTCTAGTGTCTCGAACCGACCCCCACTTCAATTGAATGCCAGCTGGTTCAGTTCTCAGAACGCGCCAAGTGGAATGTGTTCTATCCCAAGTGTGCCCTTGATTATCTGCCCCATCACCCGTAGCGAGGCCCATCCTCGAATGGGTGGAAATGGACGAGCATTTTTGCATACTTTGTGGGCTTAATCAAATTTGCACTTAATCATTCTCAGCAAAGCCAGGGACCCAGCAACGCACACGTGTCTTAGCGTATGTCCCGGCTACTCCGAGAGGACTTTCAACTTCTTTCCCGGTTGACGACAATGGCTCACCAAAAAATGTTTTTCTCATTTTGTTTTCTACACCCTACAACGCGCTCGCAACGCGTCCTCCAGCAGGTCAGGCAAACACTCCGCAAAGCTCGAAGTTTCATTGAAAAGTGACACACCAGCAGAACGAGCGTCTGATGTCGCCAGCAATTATTTTCACCGAGAGCAGCCGGTCGCAGTTACTAATCCTTCGAGAATAATCGGCGCTCCCTCGGGATGGTTAGGACGAACGGCACAAAATGGAGGGCCAAGTTCCGTGTCCTATCGCCGAAAGCAATACACATCAACGTTGGCTTCATCGGCATCAGGACGCGAAATCGTCCCGGGGTCCCGGGTGCCGTTTACATAATTAAGAGAATATTCTCCGATGGGGCGAGAAGCGTGATGAGAAAGTTTCAAATTGAATTATTTCCAATTAACTCGCTCTCTATACCGGCGGAATGGCACACAGACCGACCACCGCCATCGTCATCGTCGTCGTCGGTGGGTGGACCATGCACGTGCCGTTCCATTTCGTGGGGCTCATTTTTCCTTTTCTTGTGCGCCATGTTGAGCGAAATTTCCCGGCCCAAAACGACCCGGTTTGCGATCGGAAAACTGAAAACAAAAACCAATCAACCGTGAACAAGCAGCCCGCCAAGACGGTGGAAGTTTGCCGTTGAACATTAGTGGCAACATCGCGTCGGGGCTGCGATTTGATTCACCCAGCATTCACCTGCCGGGAGCATCATTACGAGAAATTCATTGGGCAAAAAAAACACGGGATAAAAACTACATCATGATGCACGGGGGACAAAAAATGTTCCGATGGTCACTGTTCGGAGAAATCATGTTCAAAAGCGAGCGGAAAACAGGACGTACCAAGCCTCCTCGAGAACGCTGTTTGATTCGATGCCATTGAAGGTATGGAAATTAGGAAACATTGCAAAATTTGCAGCATAATTGAATGGGCTCTTCGCGTTGGGCCTTCCATATTAATCAACACTCTCTCCCTAGGAAATGAATAATGTGTTCGTCAGCGTGGCATGGAGTTTATTATGAGCTCAAAACTCAATTCCGCGACTTAAACTTTTCATGATTCGCTTTCGATCGACTAATACGCCCTAATGAATGATGGTTTCTCCGGTTCCGAGGTCGATCTTTGTAGCCGTGTTCACGCTAATTTAGGAAATCAGTTTGACAAATCAGCGTTAAAAATTGCCATAGCTGTGAAGCAGACTGTAATTGGGCTCAAAAAGACAGGAACGTTGCTGAAATGGCCACGTGAACCCGCCGACGATAGGCTAAAAGGTAGAAATCTATGAAGCAGCGCTGGGATTTATGCACGAGTGCTCGGTTTACACCTTCTGCTTTGCTTCTTCGTTTATCGCTTCTTTGGCGAGAATTTTCTTACGAAATAATCATCACCGGTGAAGAGGTAAGACGAGCTTCGTTTGTGGTTTTCGGGAGCCGGGGGAAATGATGATAGGAGGCATCCGATTAAACTTCAAACAAACATTTTACGCTCCAGCTCAAGGGTTTTCCGCATGGCCAGGAAACCACGAGCAAAGAGAAAATGTACACTAACACACCTTGCGGTGCAGAGCTGTGCAGCTAAACCGGGAATTGCTCCTTTCAGACGTTAAATAACTTTTAAAACAGGAGCCGCCATTCGCCTCGTGCTGTGCTTCTGTGATTTCCCCTTGCCGAGAGGATGATGAAAGTTAAATCTGCTTGATACCTGAAAGGTATACTCCGATGAATGTCAGTTAATGACCAGCTGAAAGTTGCTGGAGTAAATATGTTTTGCCATTTGTTTTGCAGTGAGCGAGGAGCTATGCACATTTAAAACCGAACAAACTTTAAAACTGAATTTTTGCATGATCGTTGCACCTTGCGCTACTGAGGTGTTGCAAAAAATCCTGTGATATATTTCATCCTGAATGAAACTCAACGTAGAGTTTTTTAGGGATCCTTTCAGAAAGATCCAACATGCGTTCAAATCCAATTCCTAATGGCGACTAATGCTTCTAATAACCAGTGCAAAGCAAGACAAAGTATTGGTAATACACGCAAATAAATTCGTCTGTTTTATTTGCTTCGACAAAAAAAGGGAACAAACGAATTATGGCGCTCATAATTTATCCGGCAGATGAATAATGATACGAATAAAGGTTAGTCGATGGATTAGCCAGCTCATTGCTGTGACAGCATATTGCAAAGATAAGCGCAGATAATCGATTGTCTGAAGCACAAATGCGATATCATGCGGCACAAAAACGGCCAGCTGTTGCACGATTAGTCTGAGAAATGATAAAAACAACGCAGAACATCAGATTCCCAAAATTGGAAATGCATTAGGCGCGTTGTGCAATCGAAAAGCATTTTCACGTTTTTAGCTAGGGTTCTTAGTACAAAAAAATACCTTAACCCACATTGTAGTTGAGCTTGAATGAAGCAATTGAGCATTCTGCCACGATCACCAAATCCAATGCCCGTTTACTAGACGTGCCCGTGGGTTCGCATTTCTTCGGCAATTTACTTACTCGAAACGTGCCTGAAAGTTCGTTAATGTCTGCGCGAAATGTGCGACGCATATTAGATCAAATTCAATCACACATTCTGATGGCTTAATTTGTAGAGCACGATAGCATGGCGTCCCCGGGCGGGCAGGCCGGTCCGTGACATATTGCCTAACAAGATTTACGCCGAACCGTTGAGCCCGTGCCAGGCAATATCGCCCGAGAGCAAACACGAGAATCCCCGCATCAGCACCGGCTCATACGTAATCTTTCGCCATCGTACAAAACCTCGGCGGTTTATTTTTTTTTTACTTCAAAAAGCGCGCTTTGACTCCTCGCGGTCTCGGAATGTGAGCTTTTTCCCCTAGCGCTCGGGTAAAAGGATTCTTTTGAGCTCAATTTTTTCGCGTCGCCGGAAGGTTCCGGCCCCATCACCCGCGGGAAGGCAAACATTGGCGCCCGAATTGCTTTCTACGCTGCTTGCATACAGCGAAAAGCTCTTTCCGAGTGCAGCAAGCACGAAACGTGAGTTTGACGTTTTGTTTGCTCATCTTGGGTTGCTTGGATCGAGCCGCTTGCGCTTGGGAGTTGCGCGAAAGTAACCCACTGATCCAAGGTTTTGACGTGGGCTGTCAAGGGCTCATCGGTGCCTGTACTGATCAACTTGAACTCGCCGTAGGGGTTTCTGTAGTACGGAGAAAAGCGCGTTATAAAGCGTCCCATACGGTGCATGGGAGCCATCGAATTTCGCGTGTAAAACTTGAGTCCCGCAGGGTACACGTGAAGGAGCATTTTTAATTCTGTCGAAGGTATGCTAACCGCGGTTCCATTCGGGTGAATTCATTGAAAACCCTCTTGCATAGTAACACGGCGAAAAGCAAAAACCGGTGGCTCAATTTCGGCCCGGAAAGCGCAGCCGGTGGCTGTGGAAATTGTGTCCCGCATCCTACCGTGGAAATTGGCTAAAGCATAAAACAAACTTCGACCGAATGCGATGTCACCGAAGGCAGACCAAACCGTACGAAGGGCAGGAAATGAGACACACCACCCCGAGGTGGTCGGGGAATGGGGCTTTTATTTTAATATCCGGTGTCGATCGTGGGCCGTTCCACGCTCGCGGGCTAGCCACCGGCCGGCTGACCGTTGATGGACGGATATGCCCGAGACCAGGGCCAACGTTTCAGTTGACCTGTTAGGTTGACCTAACCACGATGGTGGCCCGTCGGTAATGGATTAATATTGTCCAACACTCGAGCAGAGTGTCCTGGTGCAAGGACGATGGTGGCATCTGTAAACAGGCACTCCATCATTGGCCCGTGACGCTGTTTATCGTCCTTGCGGCTCACAGATTTCGCGCGAATCGCTCTCAGAAGGCGCATGCAAATGTGCCCAAATTAAGCGAGCCGACTGGACCGAAACATTCCCAGCTGGGCATGTCTTTTCGCCGGAGTCGTTTGGGTGCCGGATTGAATCGCAATGTCAGTGACTGGAATGGATGGTGGTGGATGATTTCGCGCGAATGAAAATAAACCTCGAGGCACACTTTTGACAGAATTTAATTACAAATTCCCTAACCTTGGCGCGAGTTATCTTCGCTTCATTCGCACGTGATGTGGATGGCGATTCGACGCTAAGAGACTTTCGCTGGATGGAATATTTAAAGCAAGGATTGCGATAGGCGTGGCAGAGTGTATGAATTATGCTGCGATCCCATCCATACCTGGGCCCGGTCGTCCAATGAGCTGGAAAATAATCAGCAACGATTCAAATCGTCCATTTGCATGCTCTTCTGCCTGTACGCTTGAAGTACTTTTCCAGCCAAAAGTGCTTTTATCAGGCATACATTTTCTAACTCACCCTATTCCTATTCCGGAACTGCTGCGTAGGTGCGGTTTTGCTTTTATATACCTCAACCCAAAACTCGGACGAACAAAAAAAGAAGGGATGAGAAACGATGGCTTTTCTTTACTGTGGCTTTTCCGCCCACAGGGATGCAAAAGTTGTGCTCGGGTTCGGTTTCACACAATTGTTAATATTTGATACGCGAATTTGGAGCGGCGCAATCCCAAAGCCTGCTTGTAAGCTCCTTTTTTGTGCGTCCCTAACGACCCACGGCTCGGACAACAGTCTCTCATGGGGACTTTGCGAGGGTGAAACATTGTTGACCGATTGTTTCCGACCCCACAGCAATGGGTTAGAGAGACAAGATTAGGTTTATCATACAGGCTTGGGATAAATGCAGACCGGTGCTGAATCTGGCCAGCAGAGATCTGCGTCTACGAGCAAGCGTAATCCAAAAAGTGCCCCCGAAAGCAAATACTACACACATATTCCAGGTCCGGTAGATGAGATGGTTCTTTTATATCCACCCGGTGAGATAATGCAGCAGCGTAGCGGGTTAAGTTCGAACGACGCCTATCGGACCGTTGTCAGGAGTGCTAATTGCAGATGATAAAGTTTCCCGTATCGTTATTGGGCTGGCCATGAGGGCACGCTCGTTGACTAGCGATGGAGGACGATCACCTGGTCAGTCGATAATGGGACGATGGTAACGTGTGGCAGCCGGAAAACTGCCCGACATAGCTTCATCCGATGAATGGAGCGAACACCGGATGCTGAACCATGAGAGAGCGTCTGATCCAGAGCATCGGGAAAACTGCGGACGTGTCGGTTGGTTTGGGAAAACGAGGCGAGAAAAAGCCCACACGTGGTATCGAACCGAGGGATATGCACAATTTTCCACACACGTTGGTGTGCTGAACAATGGAGTTTTGGACCGGTAAAACTCGTGATAAAAGGCAGTGACTAATTTACTTCCATAATGGACACCCATAGGCATAGGCATGGAAGATAGCTCCATTTGTAATGATGAGTCCAATTAGAGTGGAATTAAATTGACTACACCAATATCAAGCGGAATGATGCTCTGAGTGCCTTAAACGGGCACCATATGGGTCGGTTGGAATAAAACCGACACACAAATCGAGAGGAAAAGTGCTCGATAGTACCTTTCCGATTTTGTTCATGATTTAAGCAAACAAGAACCACACACATGACATTATTAGGTTGGATTATTTTTCATGTGAGCTTATGGCGCAATAATGAAACAGTCTGTAAACCAAGGTTGTAAATGTTCAGCCTCTAAGCCAAGACGACCCACGTATGAAACAACAAATGATACGTCTGATCCAACCTTGGTCTCGTGATGAATGTTTATAATCCACCAAAGGACACGACAAAGCCATCCAGCCAGTGTGATAAAGCCACGTCACACGCTCCCTGAACCGGAAGGGCGATTATCTTTTAAAACGTTCCTGTTTGCGAGCGCGAAATTGGCCCTTTGCAAGAAATAGCGGGGAAATGTTATGGCTAGAGAAGCGCCAAAGCTTACAGCCGTAAGAACTTAGGCGTGTTTAAAGAAGTTTTTATAACCATTTTTTCTTCAAGAACCACGTTAAAAGAACCCAACACGCGAAAATACACGCAAATTGTTTTGACCTTCACTGTTCGGGCGAACGTCCCGTTGGTTCGAGTGCTTTAGCGACAGTTTTTTTCTTTATGATCCCAGTGACGTTTGAGTTTAAGACTGAGCGGCTTCGCCGACATCTTTCAACCTTAAGCCCGCATAAATAGCTAAACAAAGTGTTGTCAACTCGCGGAGGGAGCATACTTCGCGGAAGGACCACGCAGTGATTTGGATTTGTCGTGGGAAAGCCTTTCGTGAGTTTCACTTTCACTCGGTTGTCGGACCAAAAGGCGTCAATCCTAATCATCGACACACAATTTAAGCCCTCCTAAACAGTAATCATCGTTTTGTGACCATTTTCAGGCATCTCAGTCCGTCAAACGTCGGCAGGATTCACGTCGTCCTTGCGGTACACCATCCCGACCCACATCAGGCACCCCACGGGGTGGTCCTTTTCGTCCCTAATTGAGTGCGGTTAGTCAGTGCGTAAGGCGCGCTTTCTCAGATGCAAGTTGTTTAACGAGTGGCTCGAAAAAAATGGCCACGCCGTGGATGAAGTGTTGAGCGAGTGCAGTGCAGAATAAACTTTACTTTCGGCATTCAGCGTAACTACTAGCCCCATCTCGTCAGACCAGGGCGTGTAGAGATTTACAAAAAGAAAAAAAAAACACCCCTCACACACCGAGGCGTACACGTAGCAAAGCAAAAAAAAAATGGCAGAGAGAAGGGGGCCATATTTAAATTCATACGCTCTGTTCCATTTGCGAAATGGCCGAATGAATGGCCGAGAGCAGCGCGCTCGAGCCGGCGACTGAAAGGACATTGTTTTGTGCGGCAATAACGGTGGCAATGAAAACCCGGGGATAAACTACAAATGGCGGAAAGGCTCAAACATACACACACACACACTCTCGCACACGCAACCGCGGGAAGGGCACTGAGGCCACAGTGAAATGTTCCACCCATGTAGTTGCGCCTTTTTTTATTTTCCACGCTATTTTGCCCGGCGTGTAGGCTGTTTTTTTTTTGCTTTTTGAAATTATGCCATCTCTTGTAGCGTACGGTTCCATCCAAACCCCCACCTCTCTCTAACCAACCTTCTCTCTAAGCGTGGGTGGATGTGTCCGCGAGTGCAGCAGACCATCTTCAGGGATTCATTTTTCACATTCACCTACCATCCAACTTTAATGAACGCTATTGTTCTGTTTTAACATAATGTTTCTCACCACCGGTCGAGGGGAGTGGTTGAATGCGCAATGCTGAATGCATCGACCGGCGTAATCCTCCCAATCCCTCTCTCCTCCCTACCACCCCCCTACCCACCATATAGGGGTTTCACGGATTGCTCCACATTTCTTATAGGCTCCACTTTTTTTTTAGTATCATTATTCTGCTCCTTAATGAATGCACTCCCGTCTCGTGCCGTTCGACCGATGGGAAATTTGCCTTTTGCCACACCGCAATATCACCCAACGTGTTTAAAGGAGGGAAAAAAAGCAGAAACAGAGAAAGAGAGAAAAAGAGAGAGAGAGAGAGAGAGAGAGAGAGAGAGAGAGAGAATCTGTAAAATGTGGCAGTGAACAAAAAAAAAGTAAAACGAACGGGAAAAAAGATAAACACATCCGATAGCGAAAGGAGCCGCCCATGGGCGCATGGTATGAAAAATTCCAACAAAATCCTGATGTGGGGGTCCTCGTGCGAGGGTGGTTATCAGCTTCTTTTGTATCCTGCCATGCTCGGTAAACACACACACACACACACACACACACATAGGGCTGTGTCGCGAATGGGCAGACGGAATTGCACAAGTACGTGCCGGTACCGGCTGCTCCTGATGGACTTGCTTCTCGAGTGGGTGTGCGAGCATTTGAATCAAATTTGTTTTTACTCCTGCCTTCTGGCGTGCGATGTGCATATGTGTGCATGTGTGGGTACAATCTACACGGGCCGCCTGTCCACCGGAAGTGGATCGGAGTGGATCGCAAATATGGCGGCAAACACCACGCGAGGGCGCACCTGAGCGTCCAAGCATTAGCCGAGCCCTTTCAGCTTCCGGTGTTGGCGAGAGTAATTAAAAGTACACCGCTATCGGACATGTGCGTCGAAAATTGGTTCCGTAGTTCCGTTTAGGTCCAGCAAAGAGGTCTTGATCACCCCACAACGAGGTGACACACAGCAAACACCTCGTTGGTGGTGATTTTGGGTGAAATTGGGTGTTTTATCGGCAGCTCCGCCGAAGGCCAATTGCTGGCCGATGGTTAATGCTTATGGGTGCAGCAACATCTGCTCCAACCGAGGCTTAGCGCGGCTGAAAAGGCTCCATCACGGGCCCGGGAGCCTTTTAGCTCCAGCGACGAAAGTAGCGACTGAATTAGGGCTCGATAAAAAACAAACCATTCCTCGAAGACGAACTTTGACGAGCGGTTCCGATTCGGTAGCGAGCGAAAAACGTTGAGTCTTTCCCGGAAAAGCCCAACCGGAGCCTGGGGCGGGATAAAAAAGCACGTCCACCCAGCAGCGATGGCTCCATTCCACGTCAGGCCCGTTTTGATCCACGCGTACGATAAATGATTAATGAACGTTTCGTTCATTTCGTGGGCGCTTTTCTTTTTTCTTTCCAAATCTCGGGATTATCAGCTGCCTTCAGGACAGCAGTCTGTTCTGGATGGAAACCACCCCGTGGCGGGGGATTTTTCTCAATTTCATTAATTTGTTTGCTCGCCCTTTCGCACCAAACTTCCGTCACACTCCGTCACAAAACCACGGCATCTGCCGAAAAATGTGCCCTCCGTTGGTCACAACACACAGGTGGCAGCGCAACAAGTCTTGCGGCGAAAGCGGAGTCCTTTTACGAGCAACCACTAACACCACTACACACTCTTGATCGATTTAATTAACGCCGTCACGCCAAAGTCACCCGAAACAAAGATCGGCACGGACAATCTTCGCGATTAATTACACGTTAAGTGCCGGCGCGAAGAAGCCGACTTTTCTCGGATTTCCATCCACGGCCCCCCTCGGGGGGGAATGTTCCAAAAATAGTTCACCACATTCGCGCACGAACGGCAAAACTCACGTCAGTGGTAATCACCCATGCGGTGGGAGTCGTTAAAAATCACGCAACGACACAAACTCGCGCGCACGACCAGGCATACGCACGCAGAATCACGCCCGAGTCGCGTTTCACCGGAAGATGCCAATTCCGGACGTGGCCATCCTGGCGAGACCGATGTTCGCGGTCAACTGCTCGTCGGTTGGACGAACCGCCGGTTGGCATCCTCTCGGTGGATCCTCTCGCGTGGTAATGCGCTTGCGTCACGCTGAAACAGTACACGAGTAACCACGCGAAAAGCCAAAAGGTGCAACGTATGCTTCATCGGCAGGGGGTTTGGGTTTCGATCGTGGAGTCGACTGGAGTCGATGTTTACAAAAGTGCCGGGGTCGAGCGAGAAAAAAGCAACCTACTCCTCCTCTGAGCAATTCCGCGACCGCAAAGTCGCGACGGGTGGCACGAAACGATCTGCCGCGAAAAACGGCTTTTTCCATCTCTTTCACTCTCTCTCACGCGTTATTGAGCTATCTGTGTGAGGATCACCATCGTCGGAAAAGCGCCTACTTTCCCATCACACAAGGCGGTAAAATTGCACGCCGGTACGCGCGAGATATATCCAAGCGCCAATCCGCGGCCAAATTCCTGCGGGTTGATTGATATTTCCTTCATCCCGGCCATCATCCCCCGTCGAATCCGGGTATCGAATGTCTCGATTTGCGCCAAGGGCACGTTGGGGAGTCGATGGGTGGGTGAGTGAATGGCGTGAAAGCGACACAACCGAAAGAGTTGACACTGACACCGTGTATGGTTCACCCGATGTTGAGTTTTTGCACACCTAAAGAAGACATTTTCCACCGATGGTGGGCTGGAAAAGCGTCTATTTTAATGCTCAGCTTTTGTAGCGCGTTGCGATGCTTATCCAGGCTTCGTTCCACGAATCCATTCGCATTCCGAATCGATTTCCGCAGGCCTTTGCGATACCTGTTCGTGGGAAAGACGCTTCTTGCAGGGTGCAGCATCGCTCGCGTTACAGCATTTTCCCTTGTGGTATATTCGCACGTTCGATGACGTTTCGGATCGAAATTAACAAAATGACCAAAAGGAAAAAAAGTCAAACAATACTGGCCCGCATCATCAGGAGCATGCAAAAGAGCAGCCGCATGACCAATTGACCGAGCATTAACAAACTAAACCAAAAAAAGGATCCCTTATCTCACAAGAAAAAAAAACACATTCGATCAAATGAGGGTCGTTCGCCGGTCTACGAAAGTTTGCTAAGAAACTGCGTGAGGTTTCCGATGAAGCGTAGCCTACTGTTCTGACTGCTCGATATTTACTTCGAAACTCAACCAGCTCAATCCATCAACCATATTAAGCTCAGTTGGGAGAGAAACATGCGGGAGAGTAACAAAAAAAAACACATCGAAGCCCAGCCTCCCATCAGCATCAAAGCACATCAGCATCGGCAACCGATTCGCAAACGAACCATCACGAAATTAAACAACTTTTGGGTTTTGAGGCGAGAGTGAAGGAGTAGAAAGAAAATAACCATTTTCTGGCCGGTTTGTGTAGACGAAAAATTCGTACTTCTTCGTAGCCCGCCTCGAGCGAGTTTCGGGAAGATTGGATTACAGCGCAGATTTGGAATTGTAACACATAATCCCGCACGGACCGCAGGAAGGTTATCTCATAAGCAAAAGCACCCGCGAAAACGTCCAGCTCGAATTTAAATCTCCTTATTTTATCGTTTGCGTGAAGAGCGTCGTTTTGGGTGGAAATTTAAATACCTCTCTCTCTCTCGCGTGCGCGCGCTTACGCTCATAGCAAACTACTAAAGCTTACTATTATTTTCATCCCCTGTCGAGTGGGTGGTTTGATTTCTGCAGCCCGCATAAACACTCGCTATTATAAAAATAATAAACGGAAGTGTTCGGGGCGAGTCTCGCATCACTTACCGGCTGGAACTGACAGGGCGGACATCTTCAGTGGTTGGAGAAGCAACTAAAAATAGTTTCCAGTTGACGTTGGTTCGAACCGAGCTCGTCATCATTTAGCTACTGGTTTTACGTGGCTGTTTATGGCCCGCTGACGGGTTTTGCGGTGGTATTTGCATAAATTTTGCTCTTCCTTCTTAGACCCATCCGGCACGCCGGCACAAGAGTGGAATAATAAATGGCTCAGTAGGCCATTCATTAGCAAATTATTTGGTCGTATAATGTGGGTGGAGTGGGCGGTTTTGGCAACATTGTACCAAGATGCCGAAGGGGTCATCAATTTTGATGGCAAATTAATTGTACGTACCATAGACGGAGAATTTCCCTGGAATGCATAATCAACAGTAATTTGTCAATTTACTCACACTATCAGCCCATTCGGAACCAGTTCGATGTACAAATGCCCATTCATTATAGCGATAAATGAATTCAATACAGTTTTTTGAACAGTCGTACCTTATTTGAACGTTGCACAGGATCACTTCCCATCGATCTGTAACCGTTGCGTGTTGGTATAGCATTTCATTTCTCACCCCCCAAGAAATGGGTTCCAGCTTCCGGCTGTCGTAAAGGACGCTTCAAACAGTCACCTCTTGCAGGTGGTCATTTCGTCAAAAAGTTCCGTCCCCCGGGCGATTGCTTGAGTTTTAAGAAGCCACAACCTATGCTCTGAAACACTCGGTTCCATTACACTTTCACAACACGTGTTTCTGGCTGAATATTTGTTCGAATACCGTACGCAGCGTACGGCAAAAGGTAAAAATAGACGCATGTACGTCCGTCCATTTGCGGTGCTCAATGAAGCTGGAATATTTATAAAAAGGCACTCGGCTGCGTTACCACCGAAACCACCAGCACACTTACGGCGCTAGAAAAGTTAGATCCCTTGAAATTCATTCCGGAGTCTCGTGCCACAGTTTTGCATTATCAATCACACGGCGATCCCGGCACGGCCCGCACAAGGACACTTTCCATGAATCCCATTTGCATACTCAATGCGCCCCACGGACGGGAGCTGAAGGCGCGATTTGCGAGCATTTTTTGGTCCTTTTCGAACGTGTTGCGGTTCACGTGTTGCGCTCAGCAGCCGCCGTCGTGACACAGAAATTTGAAAGATCGTTCTACGAGTGCGCTCATAAATCACAAAACTGCTCGTTACCGTGGCCAGGACGCACCAGTTTGCGCTTTAAGCTGCTGCTCGCACATGCCGTCGACTTTTGACGCTCTCAACAAACAACTCGGGTGGTAGGGGTTTTCCCGTCCCACTTGCGGCGAATGGGTGAAAATGGAAATGGAAAAACGTTTACCGTCCTCGTGGGCAAGCGTTCGGAACGGGGTTAAACACTCGCAACCCTTGCATGAAGCCTTGTACTCCCATTCTTGTCAAATCGATGGCAATAATGGTGAGTTGTGGGATGGTTTGTTTTGCTTTTCCGATTCCTGGCTTCCTGGCACGCTTGGCATTTTTCGCCTGGCGGTGGGAAGGAGTTGGTGGGATGGCAAGAATTCTAGAACCCGTCAGGTGGCTGGGTCGTCGTGTGGTGCCGATATTGCGGCGAAAGCGAAATAAACACCGTAAATCTTACCAACCGAGAAACAGAGGTCTTGCTGTTCGTCGATTTCGCCACGCATTCAAAACCCGGCGCAACATAAGCGTGGTTTGCCCTTTCGAAGCAAACTAGCCCCAAATATTACGCGCTTGAGCGCCCCGTGATGCTTGCTCGCTCACCAACAAGAACAGATAATTTACGGTGCCACGAGCTCGACGAGTTTGATCGCCGCGAGTGTGAGGCAATTTGAGCTGCAATTTAAATTAATTACCACGCACGCGTTCGCAGATTATGCTAAACAGCAACAAGCTTACATCGCAGATCGCGTGATTACAGCAACACCTGGATGCTTTTCCGCCACACATCGATCAAGTGCATTATTAATTGTCACCGTCGGGCGATAATGCCAACCCAAAGGGCCATCGAGCTCGCGATTCGGCTGCTAGTTGAGGTTGTGATTTATTCACCACCGAGTAGTGAGATCGACAGAGCTCTAATTGAATACAAATCCTGCGAACCACGCGCAATTTCAGGCTCATGTAATGAATAATTGCAGTTAGTTGATATCGGAATAGTTAATTCCGAGTACATTCGGGTACAAGCAGTGGTATCGGATGTGAACTAAATGTACTGTTATTTCCGAGCTCCAAAATCGGCATATTGAGTTTCAGACGTGCCAATCGGGCGTCCTTAATCCAACCTCGGTGTTAGCTTTCTCTCGGACATCGTGATTGGATAATGCTTCGAGGAAATCCCCATCGCCTTGTTATAAGTTTTTATTTTATTCCTCCGTTGCTAAGCAACGCATGCGGGCTTCCGAGCAACCAAGAAAGCATCCGTCTTACACGAAACACGGCTATTTCTGCCCGCCAGATGGCGGATTTAATGCGCCCATGTAATCGCTCAATTAGAAATTTTCATCAAACAAGCTACACGCATCGTCGGCTCTCGGGAGAAGCAAATTGTATCGATTTTTGCTCGCCCACACTCTTCGGTCTACTTCAAGGACTTTTTTGCCATTGTTTTTACTTTGCTGCCATGCTCCCGACACGACCGAAACGACGTCAAATTCCACACACACACACACTCGTCAATAATTGCATCCATGTTGTTCGGGAAAAACTCCCACCCACGCCGAAACGGGAATCGTTTTGAGACACTTTCCGCCAGCGCCAGGATTATCGGTTTGGCTGGGATTGCAGTGCGATTTAATGGGAATAAAATTAGGAAATCAATATCCCTTGTTCCACTTGCAGCCCTCCAAGGCCTCTTCGAGTGGTTTTTTTTTCGCACGTTTCGTTCCCCGCTGCGACAATGGGCTCGTGTTTGCGTGATTATTTCCCCATTTTCCATGTGTTATTGCCCTTTCGGCCATTTCGGTATGCATGAAACATGCATCTGAACTTTATCGGTGCTCTCAATAACCGTTTCCGATGCCTAAATGACGGTCATTTAGCCAATGAACGATGCTGCGAAACATAATGCTAATCATCCTTATCCCCTTCAGCTGGCTGTTTTAGCTCGTGGCGTTTTCTTTTGGAAGGAGTCGTGAAACCGATCATTGGTTTGGTTTCGAGCTGGCTTGAGATCGACGTTGGGAAGGAAGTGATTAATCATTGTCATGACTCGCCTGTGTGGCGTTTAAGTGGATTCCGTGTCTGACTAGTCAGAGCCATTTGAGCTAATTGTTTAGCGCTAGCAGAAGTTACACAAATGAATTATTACTCAATGATAATGCTTGCTCTATCTACAAGCCGTGATGATGTATTTTAAATGGCACGTCGTTACGGTGCCTCGGTGCGGATTCATTTTTGTTTTATTGATTACAAGCGTCACCGGTTATTTGGTCCTTACGAAGGAACCTTTTACCGTGTAACGGTAAGAATCGTTTCCCTTTTAAGATGAAACATGATACCAGATGGGTGGTATTCATTTTCGCATCACGAGTTGGTGTAACAGCGGCAAAAAGCATCATGCAAACCTTGGAAATGTACACAATTCGTCATCTTATTTGCCATTTTATTTTGCGTGATTACCTTTTATGCCGTTTATTTTTTTTTAGAACTCTGTCTACCCAACCCGAGTGCTTTGCCCATATTTTACATCTCCTTGATTAATGATCAGCTTTAACTGACTTTTGTGATCCCGAAGAATTTTCATCGTAGATAACGTGGGTTTTGCGAAGCGAAAGAAAGTTTGAAAAAAGGAACGGCAAAAAAAAATTATTAACGAGGCGCTTCTGTCGGATCGATGGCTTTCCGCCAGAAACATAAAATCGTGCGTAGACGAGGTTAATTTTAATCATCTTGTAGGTTTAAAAAGGGGGCTTTAAATAATGGATCGTTTACTTGAGTTAGGATGATTCTCATTCGCCTACGCCTGTCAATACTCAGCTTTACGGCGGTTAGAATATTACGATATCTGTAGCTTTATACATAAATTATTCATAGAGAAATTCTTATGCGTTTTCGTATTCTTATACGTTATCATGCTGTACAGTAAAATAAGGGAATAGTAAAAAAAATTAAATTAAAGTTTAAATTATAAGACAATTTGTTTCCTTCGCAATAGAATCAGCCAATCCAGCACACTTGGCGTTTATACGTACTGCTTCGCCGAAAGCAATCAGTTTTTTTCTTCATTTCATGTTTTCTCAACAAAACATCATAAAGAAAAGGTACTTCATTTTGATTTTTTTTCCATTCACAAGTTGGTAGTCATGCTGCAGATTCAATCATATCCTGTGGCACCACGATGGTCCATTGAGAAAAATTAAGCTTCGTCATGACAAGTAGCGCTGACATCCCTAAGTCATCCATCCTTCAGCAAATCATGTGGTAGTCGAGCACAAAATTTATTTCAATTTGATTTATACAATGTGTTTCTCTGGTTGGCACCATATTTTTTTAAAAAGTTAAAATATACTAAAGTCATTCTTCCTCCCATTTTTTAGCATAAATTCTTTGAATCTCAGTCAAGTCATGACTGAAGTTGATGAAAAGCCGAACGAAAACCATTGCTTCAAAATGTAATGCAACTTCACTAGAGATGAGTGTTTCAGCCTTCATCTAGTTTCTGCATCTACATTCGTTAATGAAACAGTCTTTGCCTCATTCAAAAAATTTCAAATAAAAGATTTTCTCGTGCTTATAGACAACGAATACGATCTAAGCTGTATTTTAGCTACAGCAATGAATCATTTTATATTAGAAAAATAAGTTTTTTTTGGTTTGGAGTTGCAGGAACGATGCTTGACTAAAAATAGATCTAGCTTTTTCCGTCGTTCATTTCGAGCGGTTTTAAGTTGATCCGTTAAATTGAATATATTGAAATTTGAGTATATCATAGGGCATACCGACTTTGATAGCAGTTTTAAACATTTTTTATTGACCTATGAAACGTGTTTCATCACTATGAACCAATTATGTATACAAATTCATCTTGAGCCTTTTGAAGGTTTGGGCTTTGGGCCAGTCATATTGTTTCAAGAACTAACTGACTATCATATATTACGAAGTCTACGTGTGTGAACATCTACAATACCCGTATCGAGCCAATTAAAATCAGATCGAAAACGAATGCATTACTATTATCCAAAAAGGATATCGAAATAACTTCACTCTTTAGATGATATGCCACCGAAGAAAGGATCGGAATCTGGTCAACTATCGGCCTGTGGTGCTCTCCGAATGGGCTCAGTACTTCGATGAGTTATTAAAAGATCAATTCAAAAACGCTAGGAGGTTTCACTAACAGACGATATTATACTAGCTTCCACTGACTATCCATCGGCTGAAGAAAAATAAGGCACCTGGCACTGATGGAAAAACGGCTGAACTAATTAAGAATGAAGGTGCACCAATAGAACAATAAAATCATGTCATATTGTCGCTATGGAATAGAGAATGGAAGGCTTGTGATTGGATTTTTGGCATCATCTATCCAATGTACAACAAGAGAGACAAACTACAGTGCAGTACCTATAGAGTTGTTATAGTGACGCATATATTCCATTCCAGATACTGTGTACAAGAGAACAATTACACCTATGTCACGATTTCAAAACCGCAAACTGCTGTATAACCAGGCTTGCCAAAACGACAGTATCCTTCGTCACGTCGTTCTATAGGCTTTATTTACGCGTTTCACACAACGACGAAAAGAAATTAAGCAAGGAATTTATTAAAAAGGGAGCCGAAAAGGCGACGATAATTAAATCATCTCCGACACTTCTCAACACATGGCGTCTTTTGGGTTTTTCGCATACCAGAAAAGTGGAATGTCGCGGAAGACTGAATTAAACCACGTTACCTGGAGCTTGTATTTTGATCCCCTCTTCGAAAGATAGCTGTGCCATAATTACCTGTGTGTACTTACACCCACGAGCACGTGGAACACGATCGATAACGGAACCACGTGGAGTCCTTTGCAGGATACCTCCCAAAATAAAAACACGCACACGACCAGCAGGCCACAAAGGAGCTAAGCGGAACTGTCGTAGCACATTCGAAATAATTTACTTATTCGCCTCCGGTGTGTGCTCATACGGCCCGTCCACAACTCACGCCGGTTCGCTTTCATCGGTTCGCGGAAACGACTTACAACGTGTAATGCCGCACTTGAAACCGATACATACACCAAACCAGCGCCTAATGGATTCCCACTTGCAAGCCACCTCACACGTGGCAAAGGCGTGATTTTGCCAAAACGATCTCTCCCGGTGGAAGCTGTCCTCGTCCTTCATTAGCCTGTCCAGGAGCAAGTCAACCTGTTAAGTCATCGCCCATACGGACACGTTTGTCTGGGTTGGGGTTCATCTGTTTTGTGGACGGAAGACGATCCCTACCCTCCCATTTGAGGGTGGTCACATCCGGGCCCGAAGAAAGTTGCCTTACGCAAACGCGCCTCGCCACGTGCCACCACCTTCGCAGCTCGACAAGGACCGCTAATGTAATGTGCTTCCGGTCCTCGGTTGAATGTCCCTTCAAACGTCAAAACGGCATCCTCCGTGAGATGGATGCTCTTCAAGCTCAAGGACGATTATTAACCAGCTTGTTGGAGGATGCCTCCCTGCCGAAGGATGTCTTCTTCCGGTCGTATTCTCATGCCCTTTCGCCACCCACACACGCACACAGACATCTCTCTCTCTCTCTCTCTCTCTCTCTCTCTCTCTCCATCTCTCTTTCTTTCTGTCGTATGGTGCGCTGTTGAACCCATCAATCAAATGGGGCCGAAGGCAATTGATTAGCTTCGAAATCGAATGCGATTCAACGGCCCATGTGTCCCGCTCATGCGGCTTACGTGGAATTTCAAAATTGACCCAGATTTATTGAGTGTTTCCGGTTCGCTCCTGTCGCTCCACTAGCACTGCCACTCATCATTCAATTGGCGCTCGTCGAGCGAAATTTTCGCTGACAAGCAATCAAACGAGCACAAGCAAATGGCAACACCGGGCACGGTTTCAAAACAATACCGCTGGGAATTGGCTTCGTGTGTGTTTTCACGGGCGATTAGTTTTACGGCGTTGGATCCGTGGAAAAAAACACGCAGAAGGACAACTGGATTGGTGCGAACAAGACGATGCGCACGGAGCGAAAGCAATGCGATCGAAACTGCTGAGAAAAATGTGGGCAAAAGTGTACCGAGTCAGCTAAAATGTGCTAACATTTGATTAATGCAATGCACTCAACCGACCGAAAAAGTGTTCATCAACTAACAGCAAATGGTGGCCAACCGAGTCGACCGAAACTACATGCGATTCTTGCGATAGAACACTGTTTCTCGTAACAGATTTGTTTTAGAAAAGATCAGCTAAGCGTATTCGAAAAAAAAAGGCTCACCAAACGCAAGCCGATCAAATGATTCCTAACACGTCGAGATCTGTTCATCGAAAGCAACAGCAAATCAATCTACGGCTTTCTCCTTATTCGTCTCACAATACAGGCTCAAACGAGGCTCATTTTTCTTACAACATCTTCAAACAAATGGGCAAAGTATTCGGTTGTTCAGTTCCAAGATACGTACCAGCGTGGCGTAAATTGTGTTGCAGAATCATGTAGTTTTTGCTACCACCACGAAAGAGGCGCAAAAAGGGTTTGATTGTTGAACTGTTTCGTCGAAGAATGAAGGTTACAATATAGAAAGTATGAAGTCAAAAAAATCTGTCAGAAGTTCACGAGCATAAATTTTGAGCGATAAATTGACATTATTGATATTCATATAATAAGATTGTTTTCGTCAATTTCTACAATTGGAACATGCATGCATATTGAATAAAAAAATGACATACACGGTTGATGAACAGTATAGAGTAGTTGAGAGTTTTCACATCACAAACACAGGATTCCATTTAAATATTATTAAACAATACTCTTTGAATATTATCTTAAAATTTAATTGTGAATACATACTTTACAAATTAGATGCAAAATCATTCCCTTTAAAAATATCAATTTATTTTTCGATGTTATAAAATTTGCTATTTGATTCGATTTTCGTTAGTTTTACATTACAACTCTCGTGAAAGACTTCTTTATTTCTTTATTAAGGCATCCGAAATTATCGGAGTAATCAGAGAATGATTCAAAATAAAAGATATCTAGTAAATGATTTACGTCCGCTTGCAAAACCAGTGTGCCGATACGATTCGAAGCAGTGTTTAGTCGTCTCCCTCACACAACGATGATGCCGTTCCCCGACCATAGATGACGCTACTGTCGATTGCAACACTTTCGAGATTCGTTGGCAAGATGCTGTGAATGATAATTTGTCAAGAATCTATAGACACTAAACGTAACTAACACAATAAAAATCTATTAAAATATTTACAACAGCTATAGTAAGCTGCAAAATACATTAAAAACAATTTAGACATTAGATTTGATCCATACTTTGATCGCACTTACTTGTCATCGTGCTCTATCTCAACGGAACCGGCACTATGAATAAGAGTCATCATGATTTTTCGAAGGGTACAACACACACATACACCATCGGCTTTAGTTTGATTAGTTTGAAAAGGTTTTAATATTACTATCATGAAATTTTTCACAAACCCTACTCTGCTTCTTCGGCGCACGGCGAAGGCCATTCTAAGTTTTCGTTTAATTTTTGAGCAGACGTTTTTCTTACAAACTCTGCACCATACACAACATACCTGATCATACTGCCCGCTAGTAGCGGCAAGTGACACTGTACGATATAAATAGAAGTCCCTCTAGCTGGTACTTATATACGAACCTATTACGAAAGTAAATAGTGTATAATGCATTGCGTTGTCTCAGTACGGTTTTCAACGTTCTCAGTATGTATACAAAGAGAAAATTAAGTTAAATTTACATCCCGTCAACGAGGGGAACCTGCGGTTCTCCGCACAGTAACCACATATCTCACAATGCGTTAGTATGATGTGTGCATGAATGATTGTTGATATTTCGAAAAGTTTACCACGACCGAACGGCTAGTAACTCTACTTTTAACTCAGACGTACCGTCGTAGCTCCATTCCGAACGACACTCTCTTTTACACAACGACATCTAGCATATCGTAACTACCCTAGGCGACACAGTAAAATATTAGTCCCGCAGCCTCGGAGACCTAGTGAACATGGGTGAGAGTTTGCGTATGACTATTAAGAACAGGCATGGCTGATAGAGGCATGTTAACAAAAATGCGATGCTTGTTAGGGAGCGGTTGTAGGTTAGGGTTTGCAAAGCTGCTTGAGATGCTTTTGAAACTTCTATAGGACAACACATCACCCGCCGCATCCTCTACACAGTCGCATCACACATTCCGTCTTGTCCCGTCAGCTTTCCTTTCTTTTCATGGTTTGGTTTCTACTAAATTTTTGCTAAGCAAATCCACGCAACAAAGTATTCACAACTACTATACGTTCGCGATTGTAGGATATGAAGCGGCGAGAAGACTTTAGACATGCTAGCGTACGACAACGGTGACATACACAATTCACGAAGCGCATTCCTGGCATCACTAAACGAAGCGAGCTTGTTGTCTTTCAACAACAATCGATAGCTGCCACGAAGCTCGTGACATAAGCAGTAAAGGAGTATAAATGCGAGTGATTGTAGCAAAACAGACCAAACTAAAGAACAATCAATTTACAAACGGTGGTAGTCGGCGACTAAGACAGCACAGAGTTAAGCGAGAAGGCTGCCACCTAAGCTGAAACAGTCGGAAGCACCTAGTCCGTCGAGACATGGGCACGTGTGCAATATCGCCAAGGATGCATGCTGAGAAAACGGAACGCAATATAGCATGTTTGAGTGTGTTAAGGAACGTGTGACGGGCTAGTTTCACCACCACGTCAAACCATATTTGGAAAGCAACGAAATGTTAAACGACGTAATCTTCTAAAAAGCAGCTCCGTTAAATACGGTCATCCTATGCTGGCTGGTAGTTAACGCAGCAGCCTCTAGCAGCAATATTGTATTGCCCTGCATCATATCTATCGACGTCTCGATGTACATTTACCGAACTTAACAAAAACCATCCGATGTTCTTAACCCGTTTCAGGTAGCGCAACGACTACGAGATATCCTGCTCTGATTTAGCGTTTAATTTATTACATTGTTGCACTCGGTCACAACCAATCCTTTTAGTTTAGTTTCGGTTTCGCTGAAGCCGAAACTGTTCATAGGTTAGGCGATGAAGGTTGCTCTTTCTGAGTGTTCCATCTCTATCCATCGCACATCTTGCCTCGTATTCGCCAGAAATGCATGCAAAAATTCTTATTGTCCAACAGTTCCAACCATCGATCGCCTATTACGAAGTAGAATATAGTTAACTGTATACGCCGAGTTATGTATGAGGTGAAACATTGTTTGCTGGCAGTATGCGTGTCTCCGTTTCAGTACAGGTCAGCGTATCTGCTCCGAGGTTTCGCTGCGGATGTCTTCCCTCGACATTCCTTTGTTCCGAGTTATGTGTGTTTAAACGTACTATCACAAAAGTTGTTATCTTACGCTCTAATTCGCTTCTGCTTCTGCTCGCGCAGCTAGTTTAACGCATTATGCTGAGTTGTTCACCGACGCAGCTAATGCTGCAGCGCCGTGGAGTTAGTGTTTCCTGTTAATATCTCGCTCTCCGTCACATATATATAAGGTGTTACAGGACCGTGTGTATAACTGTATATATATTTATGTATATGTATATAATAAATGTGAGGATTGTGTGCTATTGCTATTGGTGTACGCTGGTGTATGGAGAGCAAATACCGTTTCCCTGATCTTGACCAAACATCCAAAATAACCGGCAGGCTGCGGTATACAGCGTCGTGTACGCATAAATGCACATTTGCGCTCCGTTACCTGATTAGTTTGTATCTCTTGGGCATGTCTGCGGGACGTGGGCGTTACAAGCACCATGGATTAGATCAGTCCGGCCGTTACCCGTTAGTCGCCGCAATAGACGGTCGGCTAACTGGCGTAGGTCCTGCGGATCGGCACCGGTGGTGGCGACTTCAGTCGGTCCTTCGCTCCGATAGGGATAGGGATGTGCGTCTCCTGAAAATGACAAGCACAGCCGTAATGTAACACATCAAATGAACGACTCTTGCCGGTTCCACTTACATGTACCCCGTTTCCGCGCTGTACTCGTTTCCAACCGGTGCTTCTTCGCCATGTCGGTGAGGCTGGTGACAGCGAACGTACAGTTGCTGAGTTCTCGTGTTTGGCGGCACCCTGACCGGACAGCTGACTGCGACAAGTGATCAGCACATCCTGCAGCAGATCGGCCGTGTTGAGCGGAAGTGGAGGCTTTGTTGCCACTAGCCCACTTCTAACGTGGCTATCATGGGGTAGTTTCGACGCAGTCAAGTGACGGCGATTTGGCGACTGGGGCAGAGATTGAGCACCTTTCTTGTGGGCCGGCTGGCAGCGGATGACTACCACATCTTCGTCTTCAGCGGCAGTGGTCGCGCTGGTCGACAACGACACCGAAGCCGCTGGTTGCAGCTTTTCAGTCAACGCGTCGCTCGAATCGCTCGAGGAACAACTAAGCACCTGTGCTCGGCCTCCTTCGCTCGGTGTTGGGCTCTGAGACAGTCTTTCGTGGTCGTCTTCATCGCTGCTGTCGCAATTGGCGTCTTTGCTTGGGCTCGGTCCATCCGCCGCCAACGTACTGCTACTTGTGTCCTTCGAATCACTAAGATCCCCCACACCTTCGCCATTTGTGCCGCCAGCGGCCACCGGCGAGTGTAAACTGCGCGTACTGCCGGATGTAAAGCTGACTAGTCGATAAAAGTCACGGGTGAAATTCGTACACGCCACTTCCTCGTCCTCAGAGTACACGATCTGTGGGAAAAGATAAAAGCACCTCGTCAGAAAATCGTGACCGGAAGAAAGCACACGTGGTGGCCGGAACGCGTACTTGTTCGTGTAGCAGAGCGGTTATGTCTTCAGTCTGCGTTTCCGTCGTAGTAAGAAAGCTGGAGTTCCATAACCACTCGTGGTTTTCCTCATCCAGCGCCGTAGCCAGCTCTTCCTGGGACATGCTCCAGTCCTCCATATCGGCCGTGCAGGGTTCTGCCGACATCAGCCATTGCTCGGGTTCCTCTGGTAGCTCTTCCAGATGTCCTTCCGCTGGTGGTTGCGGTTGTCCCGAGCTCATCGTGCAGTAGCCTTCGTCGCGGCTTTTTGCAGGACTGGCGTGGGTGGTGACGAGAGCTGCATTCTGCGCCTCCAGGTCGCGCACACGCCCCTTCAGGATGGCAACCTCATCCCGTAGGCTATCCTCCGCCACGAGTGCATCGACCACCTTGCGCATAATGTCGTCCAAACACGTCTCGTACTGCCTTACTCTTTGGTGTAGCGATTTGTTCTCATTTTGAAGCGCCAGCAGGCTGTTCTCTTGCTTCTGAAAGCGCACCTGAAAGAACATCCGTCCATTAGTACAATGTGGCATGCACGCACCATCGTCCCATAACTTACCTGAAGTGTTTTATGCTCCCGACAAACTTGCATCGACTTTCGATCCTTTGTCTTCATTGCTTTGCTCATGCTGTAACGGAAGATGGAGAAAGCAAAAGGTTAGTTTGAGCACATCAATATAACATCCGAGATATTACAACTTCCTGCGACCGTTGCCAGCCACTTCGGTTGCTAATGGAATGGAACACGTCGGTCCCGGTCTGGTCGGGAGGTCCCGAGCCACTACCACTAACCGCTAGTCGACGAGCCTTAAAGCAACCAGGATTGAGGATTATGGTTGCTACGGCAACGCTCTCAAAAAGGCATCACTTCTATCGCTAAGGATATCATAGTACCAACAAGTTTTCGCTAAATTCCTCCCCGGAAACTGATACGACCCTCCGTTTGGCAGGGATTTAAAAGTATCTTTTCGGATCGGATGTGAGATTTAAACAACCCTAATTTCCTCCGGGGATGGTAAAACAAACACGGATTCGACTAATTCCTTTTCGGTGAAGAAAGATTTCTCCCAGGCGTCTCGAGAGAGCTTCAGCTTCGTGCAGCATGACTAGGACCGAGAAGACGCCAAACAAGGAAAATGGGAATTTTAAATCGATAAAAAATTCATGCTCTTCCAACATAACCAACTGGGGTACCGCAGCCGGGGGCAATTCGGAGCAAACTGTCGTCCAACAAACCGAAGATTTGGCCTCCGGATCCGGACGGTGCGTGCGTGCGTGCATTTCAATCGGCTCTCGTCAGAGAACGACCCTTTGAGCTGGTGGGCTTTCGCAAGGGGATAGGACAGCATATATTTACCTAAAAGATTACACTTCCCTCTGGCACGAGCCCGACCCGGCACGCCGTTGAAGACGACTTTGGGTGAACAAAGAACGCCACAAAAAGGGTTCCACTCAGTGCGCGGCAACCAACCTCGATAGCATCGGCGTATTGTCCCACCTTGTCTGCTTAGTTTACTTTGCCTAATCGTCGCTATCCTGCCCACGCCATCTCTTCGACAAGTCCTTGAGAAAGAAAGGACCGTCTCGCCAGCAAAAAGTTGCGCTGTAGCAAATTCGGTTGCTCCAAAAAGTCGATCGCAAGACGCAAATTTTCTTTACCGTTCCTCAGGAGACCATAAATCTCATCCCATTCCCCACGTAGACCAACCGTGCGCCCTCCTCTTAGCCTCTATTTCGCCATTAAAATCCTAGGTTAAACGGAAAACCCACAACACACCCCCGCTTTCGCCTGGCGTTTCCTTTCGCCCATCGTCTTCCCAAGTTTCCACGTCTGGATCTGGGGGGGTTCCCGATTGTGACTTTTGACGACGAAAAGCAGATTTTGCGGAGAAAACGACTCCCCATTTCCATGACTTCCAATTGCGAGGCGGATACCTGTTCTTCTATCCCCGGATACGGGTACCACTGGTGTGAATCGGTTTACAAAATAAAACCACGCACAGCTCCGGAAATGGCAAGAGAAACAAAACAAAACCCTTCGGTATCACGGTCGCTCCGACGTAACGCGCTGGATGACGCCTTTCTGCGGACAAACCATGGCTACACGCCAGCCGGGATTTTCATATTTAGACAACTTATTATCAACGCAACGTAAGAACAAAGAAAGCAAAGGAAAGGTAAATATTTGCACATTTTTTCGGCTTGTTGCTACCGGGTGAAACCGAACTCGCTTAATGCCATGCCATCGCCAGACGTATTTCTGCATCTGCGCCTCATTGGTGTGCAGGTTGTTGTGTAAGCGCGCTGTTTTTTTATGTGTTTTTTCGGTACTTTAATAAACACAGGGGTGTGATTGTTTGAAACGGGCACCCTGCCGAAATTGGAGACATTTCTGGGCTGTTTCCCAGCTCACGAAGACTTCCCCTATTTCGAACCGCGAGCGGCTTTTGGGAGTGTAAAAAAACCTCCCCAATAAAACGTTTTATATTATGATGGCTTACTTTAAAATTCTTTTTCACACTCATATTGCACATGATCGCTAGGGGTTTGATGCACGCTTTTAATACTTACACTTCTAAGTGCTCCTTTATCTCCTTTTCCAATGTTGGCGAGTTACATTGACTCTGTGAATGAGAGAAAGAAAACAGCTTATTAGCAACATCATCATCGACAATCAGCGCACTTCCGCTTTACGCCTAACAAATACAAAACGCTTGTGGAAAATTGTCTCCCTACCCACCCAAGGCCCGAAACGGCGGACTCACCGCCCAATAGTGTTTTCATTAGCGTTCCACCGACCAAGCGCCCATTTTCACATCGGAAATGAAATGAAACAACGCGCGCGCAGCACAATTTCCCATCCTAGAGCTCGAGCAAAAACTTTTGCATTCAATTAAAACCAAAACAAAGTGTCACACGGTATCGGTCACAGGCTTCGGTTCCGGCGTGGCATAAAAAGAACCGGCGTCAGCCGCATCTCATCGCGCTCCGTGACATGAAGGGAAATTCAATCGCAACTCCGCCACTACTCCCCAGCTAGACTCCCCAGCTTTTCCACACGACTCCCACGAGGATGGAAGCAAACGGGGAAAAATGGGGGAAACGGAAAAAACGGCAACCCTTGGGTGGGGCGTGGAAAAATTTAAATTCACTCCAGGAAGGAAAACTTCATCACAAAGACACAAGAGCCATTCGGAAGTCATCTTTGCGCAGGCCGACCACCACCACTTCACCGTCACTACTACCCCGCGTTCCCATTGTCATCATCTGCTTGTGCTTGTTCGCGTCAAAAGTGGAATCCTCCATGGTACGGAATGTCCTCCGTTTATCTATTTTCCCTCCATTTTCTCTGACGCCACGCTGGAGGAGAACGTTTATGTTGCGCTGATGGGCTTTGCTGCGACAGTAGTGATGAGAACCCGTGCTGGCCGTTCGTTGAATTATCCGTTAAATTAGAACCAACGCAATATGGAGCCCGGCAATCGGCGAAGAAAAGCTTGACAATGACGCCCGTTGTCCATGGGCCCTCACGCCGCTTTGCACAGCACACGCCGCTGAAATGCTATCTAGGCAGCTTTCTTGGCGCGTTTCGTTTGATGTTTTATGTATTTTCGGAAGCTAGCTTCATCGTACTGCGCAAGAGTCCGAGTTCCGAGGTTTACGACCGCCTGCGATGGAGCCGCCCGGAAGGAGCCAGTGGTGGAAATGGAAACAGACTAGAGAGCATCATAAACATCGAAACCTTTTCCCAATTATCTGCACACAGGCCAGCAGTGAAACCGCCATTCAACGGCAGAAACATTCAATCATTAGGGAGATGCTCTGATTGATTAGCAAAAAATGAACTGGTCCGAGTTTCGCAACCCCTTTTTTGCCGTAGAGAAAAAGGACCGTTTTGCTTCGACGCACGCTCGGGGATTTTCCGTTTCCCGGCCATCGGGAGCCGATAAGGGACGAATGCGGATGGAAAACTGAGGGTCGAGAATGGCCCTTGAATCTGTCACCGGTGAAGCCGATCTACACACACACGTACAAGAAGGAGGCGCATTTTATTGGGCGGTTGAAAATTTTTACGCACGTGTTCCATTTCCTCATAGCCGCGCGCATTCTTTTCTGTCCCATTAGCTTTGCCATTAAAGCGAAGCGTGCCTTACGGGATGGATGGAGCAAGAATGTGTAAACATATAAAAACGGGAAGCGAAAACACACACACACACAACATGTTCACAACAAATGCCACACGCGTGTCTCAGCACCATAATGAAGCATAATTCTGTGCATATTTACCAACCGGGCAGCATTCATCAGTGCCGCGTTCTCGTTCGTCATTGTGTGCGGTGGTTTTTATTTTATTTTATTTTTCAGCACCCCTTTCTAGTTCCCTAGGGCAGGCTCCACTTTCCGGCTACCAGTACTGTTCCGCACCAATGAAGCGATGAAAGCAATAGAACCAATCAAACGAAAAGCCACTAAGTGGCGCAATGGATTAGGCGACGCCCCATACAACAAGCAAAGCGCGTGGTGCCGCCTTTGCTTCGAATGCAATAAAATATGCACATAACCGAGCCCCAAGACAAATGGCACCCAATTCAATCACGGCGCCTTTGAACCGGGCCACCTAAGAAAAATGAGTTTTCCGATTTGTCGCTTGAGAACATCCGGATCTTCGGAGAGGCAACGCAAAGCTACGGAAAAACCCATAATTCATACATCATCGTGGGGCGTGAAAATATACCACAACATAATGCTTTTCAAATGGACCACAATTGCTGCTCCTAGCAAAGAACCTTATTGTCAAAAGCTGCTTGAAGGCTTAAAACTGAACTATTTCATCAAAATATTTCCATACGGGAGCCGGAATTACTGGAAAAGGCTACGCGTGCAAGTGAAGCATTTCCGGTGCAAGGAGCCACATTACTCCACTCGGTTCGGAGATCGAAATAATTCTCAGTCATCAATTATTCATTTTTGGCCTCCGAATTGGCCTCTCGTGTCGCCCTTTTCGTCTGCTCGCATTTCCTCATTTCGACGATTGCACTTTTCCTTCGGTGTTCGTCTGTAGGTGTGTGTGTGTGTGTGTGTGTACACACTATTTCCGGAACGCGATCTAATTGGCCAGATTGCACGGCATTACTTTGAAAGGAAGCATTTTCCCATCCCCGCCAGGACGACGGACGGCCATTTTAGGTTGACCCCTCGCAGAGTGAGTGCCAGTTGTTATTGAAAAAGCCCATTTTCCATCGTAGGCGTCGTAGGCGAGTCGAGTCCACCCGGTCGAAGGTTTGCAGCTTTATTCACTGCTTGCCTTCACAACTCACTTGACCGGTACACGGGGCGTTTTCCTTCAACTTCTAGCCATCGTCTCGTCCCGAACTTACGGAAAGGTCAAACCTCGACGAAGCGCAAGTACGGAAAGTGAAATGACGCGAACGAAAGCATGCTGGGTGGTGGGTGTGTTCGCTCCATTTGCTGCCACCAAAGCACATTTATTTCATTTTCATTAGCGAGACGACAACGGGACACCACCACCACCACGACCCCGGAGGGTGGAGTTGCTATTCCATAGGCTCGTGTTCGTCTTTCGGAAGCTCTTTTGGAAAGGGATGAAGTGCGTTGCGTTAAGTGTAGGGGTGGCAACTCCGTCAGTCGGAAAAACCCACTGGCGCCAGGAAGCGACCGAGAGACCGGCTCAAGACGTCCTTCGTTCAACGTTCGTCAGAACCGACCCTTCGAAAACTGCCCGTCGATTAAAGACTCTTTTTTCGTGGACCTCCCCGTTTGGAAACGGAAAATCGTTTTCCACTCAGTCTTACTTATGCAAAATCAATTACTCGGTAAACATGGCACACTCAAACATGGAGCGGCAAGTTCGCAAAATTTGATGACCTAAAGGCGAGTATAGCGGACGAAGAAAAAAAATGGCATAAATTTGACGAACCTTTCGTCCTTCACAGTAACTGTTTTACTTTCGTCCTATCCTCTTCCTCGCACCAACTACGGTCTGTTTGCTTCTTCCCACCGGAAAAAGGGCTCCACCGAAAACAATCCCTCGGACCTGAACTCGGATGCGCCTTCCACACTTCCACGCTCTCTGGCGATTTTGAATCGGTAATAAAATGCGGATCATATTTCTGGTAATAAAGCAAGATTTTATCTTCTCATACGCACACCGTAAAAAACCCCGACCGGATGGACACCCGAACCCCGGACCCGGTTACGGATCCAGATTACCATCCTGCTGCTGCTACCCTGGTTTGTGGCTGGCATGGCAAAAAAAATCTCGTTCTTCACCGCACTGAAAATGATCCCCTGGGATACACTCCCGCCGGCTGTGTATGTGCCCGCAAGCCAACCAGACGCACAAAGGATCCCCCGGGCGGGTTTTAGGACTGGTGGTGTTGCAATGGTAACACAGTGAATATTTTGCCGTGTCTTCTTCCCGGTACACGCGTGTGTGTGTGTGTGTAGTTGAACGACGTGCCGAAATCGTCCGATTTCCCAACACTAACACAACCACGTGCAACGTCCTCGCATAAGCGGCATTACGTAGGTATTTCCCACACACGCAACTCCGGCGCAACTCGGATTGATTGGGGAGTTGGGGGGTCTGCCCATCGATGGGAGCATTCCCACTTTTGTTTGTTGGCGTTGTTGTTCGTTTGTTCGCTCGCGGAGCCGTGTTGAATGCGTTCCAAAACCAGTCGGTGAATGCAGAACGCCTACGCTTCTGTCCCTTCCTGCTAAGGCTGTCGTGTGTGGTAGATACTTTAAAAGCAGTGATAAAATGTTGTTCCCCACGCAAGGTTCATTCATGAAGGGTCGAGTCTGTCGGCGATCCAACTGCCCCACGGAGCTGAACGGAAACTTGGAGCGGAAATTTAGTTCATGCAGCACACACGCAGGACCAAAGGGCAAATATAAGCCGCGTCCAGGGAATTAGAGGTTGCGAGTATCTGTTTGCCGGGCACAATGTGTAAGGGGTTTATATTTTTGCATAACCCCTTTGTTGATGAGAGCCAACCGGTACGATCTAGATTATTTTTAAATGCATGAACATTGACGGGTTCCTCCTATATAGTTTTTTGGAACAGTTCATTTTGTTATGCATTTCATCATTTGCATGCCTATAAGTAGAAAACTTTCAGTAGGATTGCTCTTAAAAAAACACAAAACCAAACTTCAATGCTTCAGAGTTAGGGATTCGAAACGGAAAAAATACCCCCAAAGAAACGCTCATCATCAAGCTCTTAGCGATTGTCATGATGTACTTCAATGTCGCTCCAAACTTCGATGCTTTCCGTGAATCCCCTCCAATCGAGACGCAGACAATATAAACGCTTAATGAAAGTTCCTGCGCAGCGACATCGAATCGAACAGAATTTGCCAACGTCTTCTGTCGGTTGTCGGTAACAGCCCTTATCTGCACACCCCTAAATGACGATGGTGGGCTCGCAGGCACAATAAGTGGAAGCAATCAGGTGAGGAAAATGGGCCCCCAAAATAGGAACTGATTCGGTTCGATTGCCAGATTATAAAACCAATTCCGGGGATAATTCAAATAACAGATCATCTCAAGGCCTCATTCCGAGGCCTCCCACCGACCGGTACGGAGGGCTTATCTGTTTCCTTCTCCTTCAACGACTTTTGCGACCGTATTCGGTGGCATCTCGCTACAAAGACAAAGAGATTTTCTTTCAATTTCATCATCCCCTCCATTGCGACGAGAAAGGAAAAAGGAATCGGCTGGGACATGCGAACGGTTCGGATGCGCAGTAGAACCAACAGATCCCACCCACCCAAGACGCTCTTTTTCGTATCCCTGCGGAACCTTTAGAGGCCCTTTTGCTGGGGTTTTCGAGCTAGTTCAAGCTAGCATTTCACCAATCAATCGTGAATAAAAACGACACCCACTCTGGGATTGATGACTCCGAATCGCCAGCTGCGATTGTCAGCTTCGAATTTAAAACATTTTCAAACAAATAAAAAAAATCCATATTTTTTGCGCACTTTCCCAGCGCGCACGCACAAACCATAATTCAGTGGTGTAAACTTCCGTTCATTCCGATACACCAATGGAGATTTTGTCACTTTCACGTTTCCGTTAAGGCGTACCTACGCACCCTGGAGTTTGTCACCAGGCTTCCCTTTGGTTGTTCAGCCTCACGGGTTCACGTGCCGTCATCCCCACTAGCGGAACTTTTCTTTATTTGCTTCCGTATTGGTATAAGTCCTTTCGAGCTGGACAACTTTTTCGATTTTTTTCCTCCACGTGAAACTTTCAACGGAATTGATAGTTAAGCCCGGTCCCCTGATCTGGGAGAATGTGACGCAGAAAAAAAGCCCATTGGAAAAACCCCTGTGCTGTCCGCTCGGAACGCAATTCAGGCGGAAGGAGATTTTCAACTTAAAGCCTTCCTGTGCTCTCTTGCTGCCTGTCGTACACGAACAGGGGGAGCTCGTATAAAACGCTGTAGGTGTGTGAGTGTCAGGAAATTGGAGGCAAACCCGAAAACCGGAAGCCACAGCGTGCGGCGGCCGGCTGTACTTGCGGATGAAAATTAAACACAGCCAGTGTAACAATTTGCTTTACGAAATGCAAACTTCTTTGTGCTTCTTGGTTCTTGCCACCGTTTTGGGTGTACTTACTTGGTTTACTCGTTCTTGTAGCTTTAATAAGGCCTCTTCTAGTTCCGCAATGCGAGCTTCCAACAGTTCCTGGAAATGAGTGGAAAAAAGGGGGAACGTGAATCCTGTGAAGGGTTTCTCGGTGCACGGTTATCATTTTCCACGCCTCTAAGCTCTGAAAACTTTGCGCATCTTTCAGCACCGTGTGACGCATGGCATCACTCCTCTTATCCGCATTTGGTGCACCATTAATCCAACGCTTGTCATCAGCCCCATGCGATAAGTGTGTAATCTTTCAATAATTCTTTTCTTTTTTTACTCTTTGATTTGCTCTGGCACTTCCGAAAGCCTTTTAAAGCCGTTCCCTCATTTTTTCATCCACTTACGCGCGACCCTTTCTCGTGGCCGGATTTACACTTAAAACCAAACGACGAAACGCACGCTTTGATCTATAGCTTGATTAGTTTCCACTCATCTCTCAGCGGGTTCTTTTTTTAAAACGCCGAAAACCGAAAGACACCCGAATCATAACAACGCCCAACATGAAGGCGCTGGGCATGAACGGAGCATGGAAGAAGAAAAAGCATGCTCCACCGCCGTGAAGGAGCATGAAGGCTTGACTGACACACGAGATACGCGACGAAACGAAGATCAATTTTGAGTTATTTTCAAACCCTTCATGGTACCATTTTGAAGGCAATGGGTGCCCCGTGGAAATTGAGGTTCCTGCCGGTGCATCGACACACGTCTCGATCTTCTGCTCTTTCGCTCCGGAGCCACATCCGGCACACTCGCCGGTATCAAAGGTGGTGTTTGTTTCTTTCCTTCTTCCAGAGAAGGCAAAGATGTTTACGCATAACTTTTTTGTAATGCTCACTTCCGAACGTCGAGCCAGCAACCGACACGGAACCAGAGCACGACGCTCGACACCCTGCCGAGAGGCTCATTTTGCTGCTGGTGGGTCAGTTCAGTCTCCGAAAGGCCCCAACAGCTGACCCTTCCACAGAGGTTTCACGATTTGACGGACCGATGAGCGATGAAGCGCTGTCCATTTTGGCAACAAGGATCGTTTGATATTTTGCGCCATTGGCTTCTCGCTGGCCCCAAACGGTGGATGTTTGTTTTTCGCAGGACGGCTCGGTGTGTTTGTGTGTGTTTGCGAAATGTGTCACACCATAAATCATCGCTTTTGCCGAACCCATCGATCGACTGAAAGGGGTTTTTTGGTCGTGCCCTTTTAGCCAAAATCATTTGGGAAACGGAAGGAATGGCATCTCGTTAGCTCACGGTTCTATATTTGCCCTGCGTGATATCGCTCACTTCGTCTCGTCGTTGGTTTTTAATGAATTCCCATTATTTTTTCATGATATTTACGTTCGGTTTTCATTTATGAAAATCTCCTCCGATTTGTGAGTGAAAATGGCGGACAAACACAGCCCAGTCAGCGGGGCAACGTCCCCGAGGGCGCTGGCAATCGCCGGGTTCGCCAGCCCGATTGAAACCTGTTTTATTTATTCTCCTTTACGTAAAAGCACCCCATTTGCATACGCGTTTCCAACACCCCGTTCCGTTCCATGCGCTCAAGTCGAAGGGTTGCGCACCTTACGCACACGGCACAACCGCATTAATGGATACACATGATCATAAAATTACGTTTGATGACGTTCCCATGGGTGGGGAGACGGTTTTTTAGTTATTTATTTCCACCCAAAACGCAGCAACAAAAAATGCTATCCCATAAGCGCCCGTGCTTATCTAATGGAAAATCAACCCCGGATGATGAGTGCGGTTTGTTTTCGATGACTGTTTGCTGGCCGTTTAAGTTGGCTTGCATCCATTCTGTCATATCAATTTGATTACATTATCGAGCTAATGAGCTCAAAACCGAGCCAACCAAAGGATGGCCACCGGACATTGCACAACAGTTTCCACTTGATTTATGTGGGTCATCTTGCCGATCGATTGTTGTGCTGTTTGATGACGAGCGGATCGAAACAGATAAAATATACGGCGACTATATTGAAGCTTCGTTTCCCCAGCCGATATGCTCGATGGAGTACTAAAGAAGAAGCGATCTTTTTGCAGGCGCGAATTTGGAAGCAACACAATTAATACATGCAATTATGAAAATAATCGGCTTGTATGACAAGCAGGAATAAGACAGTAGGACAACTTTAACGCAAAACAATGCCGTTTCGTTGCTTAAGCAATAAGCCCCATTCCGGTTTCACTTCAATCCGTTAAAACATCTCTCCTGTCCCGATGCCTGCTTCGCCGTTTAATGTTAATGCACAATCGAGACAATAAAGACTTCCAAAATCGGCGCTCATCGCCATATGGTGTCAGGGTGGAAGCGCAAAAAAAAAAGAAACAAACGCGAGAGATTTACACAAAGTCCGGGTGAACACGAAATATAAAGTGTATTTATGTATTCCTTTCTCGGGCATTAAAAAAGGAGAATTTATGAGCAGGCAAAATAAATTATATAAACCGTCCCGCCATTCGTGTATTGGACTTTCGTTCGTGTCGATCCACCAAGATCCATGGTACATTAGCGAACTGAAACAAGTACGGTTGTATGCAAGTTGCAACACGACCGTTCTCCTCATTGGCACATCAGTTTCTCACGTTTGAGCAGCACAACTATGTACAAGTGTAATGATGCATGGAGACTTACGGCAATGAGGAATTATTCTTTTTTTTTTGCCCCATCCACACCACCAACAAAGCAATGCGAGAGCACTGAGGCGATGCTGTGGCGGTCTTTTCGCATTATAATCGTGATTAAACAAGTCAATTAATGGTGTAGCATAAGAGCAGGAAAAGAAAACACTCCGCCGTGTAGCAGAGAAAGCGTGCTCCATATTTTTCCCCAGTCCCGCGCCCGGCGGCAGCTGCTTTCCTAGTGCGGTTTTCCTTTGGATTTCCTTCGCTTGCTAGGCTTCCACGTTGAAACCAAGCACGGCATCGGGGAGGTTCGTTAGCAATTCATAAACAACGCCAACGCTCCCGCCTCACGGTAAATAATCCGTGCGATCCGCTAAAGAAAACAGTCAAACTATCTTTCAATACTGGGAGACCGTGAAGAAGCCTTCATCATCATTCTTCAATAACTTCCTCATCATCCGCCGGAGTCGGGCGTCACATCAGCGGACACGTAGGAAAGACGCGGCCTACGACAATAATGCTGCTATTCCATCGCGGACCAGAGCCTCCCTCGCGTAACGGGGCTCGTTCTTTCATTTCCACGATGAATTATTTATAAAATACCGTCACCGGAACAACCGGAGCACGTCAATAGCCGTCGTAGGCTTTTAGTTTGTTTTTTCGTTCCGCACCATTGTGGGCACAACATTTGTTTGTGTAGCTGTTTTTTTTCCCCATATTTTGGGCTCCTTTGTCGCCTTCGTCACCCTCGCGGACGGGGAGATTTTCGTCTTCAAATTGAAGCCAAAGCCCCCGCACCGCACTAAACTGTCATTTGTACCACTTGCAAATGCGGCACTTTATGCCGTGATGGATGGACCGCTAATAGGTTATACATTTTGCGCCCAGTTCCACGCGTTTTGGGGTTATTTTCGGTTCTCTTGTCGTACGATTTCTCGCGCGCGATTGTTCCGAAGCGATGAAGCGTTGTGAGAAAACGGCGTAATCATTGCTACCAATCACCACCTTCGCCAATTAGACCACGGACCATGGCTCATGCAAAATAGTGCCATTTATTATGATCTGAGGCTCTCTGAAATGTAAACATTATTTTTTACTTTCGCTTTCTCGTCAACGTTCCTATAATTTTTAGCAGGCGTATTTTGGAAGCTTTGAAGCCAAGGCTATACAAAACATTTTGTGTTCCACGCAACTGAGACGTTTTGACCCCCAACAAACTCAAACACCACTGAAATATGCATTCATTCTTAAAAATACAAAGCTCTCTTAGTCGATGTTAAATTAGAAGACGTAAGAAGTGTACCAGGTTTTCTTCAACATTTACCCGCGGAATGTGTCTTGATAAAATTGTGTATGATGTAATGTAATCATCAATAACTGTATACAATGTCAATATATCCAAAAGTTCTAGCTCGCTTGCATATTTATAAAGCATAACGATATTGCCGAAACTTTTCGTTCTCGACTGAGATCATTGAATTTACCTTAAAGTATGTTATTCAGTTAGGTGCCAAATTGTGATTTACATGAGACAAAAGGATTATTTGGGAATTCATAGCGATTAGCGCTAACGTTTCAACTCGACGAGCTCGGCAGAATAATAACCGACATCCCGTTAGAATAAAAACACGATAGTTTCATTTGACGCGAAGAATTCCGACGATTTGTTGGCAGATGCTTCGCATAGCTTCGCCGCAACATTTCTTCACAAGGCACGGGCCAAGAGTCGCGTAACTGTAGCCATTTGTGATTTAAATACTCTTCCCTGCTACCCAAATGCCACGCCACTTCCACCGAATCTCACTAATACCCCGTTTTTCTCGTGTTCAATTGTGCCTATCTCCGTACGCGCACAACCGGCATCATCATTGCGCGTGTGGGCCAAGGCAGCAAAAACGGAAAACAGCGGCAAAAAGAGAGGCACAAAAAAACACCCAACCCAGAGCAAGAAACACCACTAATCTTGATGCGATCCCATCGAACGTGCGTTCTAGCAAGTGTGCGGGACCTTCGCTTTGGTGCAAGTGCATTTTCCATCGCCACCATGCCACCACTGTTGGGTCATCGTAGGGCAATTTCTCCCATTCGCGTGGTGTGTGCATCGAAGCGTTCTGAGGGATGGTTCGCGCACACATTTCAGGACGTTGAGCGTGACGACGAAGGAACGACGAACCAAAAGGGCAACATTGACATCGAAAGAAACTAGCGGGCGCAGGAAAAACCGTTCTGGATGAGAGCGCAGCATAATTGCCCTGGAGCCGAAGGTCTGGAGCAGCGTAAAAGTCGACTTTCGTCGTTTTCCCGTTGATCGCGATCGCAACATCTTGGCCCTTATGTGAACCCGAAAAGTTCTTTCTACGCCATCCCACGGATATGGCCATCGCGCGCATATGGCAAGTGTGTGGGAATCTGACGCACGGTTGGTTGCGCTTTACGATCAACCGAAAGGGCAGCAGTTCCATACGTTCCCACCGGTAGAAGCAATCACTCGAACACTGTGCGTAGCCGAACGGTGTAACGATTTAATTATGCCCAGTGCCTGACGCACTTACCGTGTTCTTGCAGACATCTCCGAACCCCGAACCGGAAGTGTTCCGCACAAGTTTCCCACACTCGCGCTGTGGGGAAGAGACGTTTGGATTGTATCCTTGGCGTTCGGTTGAAGGCGAACAGGGCGGTGACGGAGGCAGCGGTGCCAGTGGAGCACCCTGGTCGTCATCCGGCTCAGCTTCCGGTAGGGCCACCGGACATCCGGAGGGCGTTTTGTCGTGATTGATTCGTAAAACCGAATCTCGGCCATGTTGATCAGTCTTGGCGCCATTTCTGGTCGGCAGTGGAGGCGGCTGTTCTTGGGACGCTGACTCGAGCACGATCCGACCCTTGCGAACTTCGATGTATCGTGGAGATGATACGGCTAGGGTCGCTTCGTTGGCTGCAGTAGCGGCCGCTTCTTCACGGTAGTTTTTGAGGAACTCCAGGTACCGCGGAGTGGCGATTATTTCGTTGAGCCCTTCACGGTCCGCCTCGTACTGATTGTCAGCTGACACGGATCTGTAACGGAAGAAAAAAAAATAGAGAGAAAAATCACACCATGATGGCGCATTAGTCAAAAGGACAGAAGCAAACATCTTCGAGAGGCTGCGACTCCAAACGTGACGTATCTCGCGTCAAGAATGACGAGCTCTCGACGGAGAAGCAAGCGTTCTGTACCAACATTGACTCTCATTATTATTCATACACACATGCCGCCACCTGCCGTAGTCTTCGTGCGCAAACCTTCGCGGTACGCATCGTCATTACCGAAAGATCCCTCGCCAGATGCGTGCTTACGTACGATGATTTCATATAATCTATTTACCGCCGCCATTAACGAGGTGAGAAAAATACAGCGTCTACGTGAGGAAAAGCCTTATACGACGGCGAACAACAGGTGACATCAACGGAAATCCACGTTATGATGTTAGCTGGAGGTGTAAAATTTATCGATCGCTGTAACACAGCTTTGTAAAGATTTCAATACACCGTGAGGAAGATGAAGCTTGTCGCTAAAGAGCGCTAGTTCTTAGAATAAACTGATCAAAATGTCGTTCTAAGGGCGCTTCGTCAACATCCATACAGCGTGGTTGTAACAAGTAAATTTGGTTCTTTTCACGAGAAGCAGAGGTTTCAGCTGCAAAATACACAAAAAACAAACACTTTCCGCTACATCATTACAGGCCGAGCTGTCGAGTTCGTATACAAAGAATACGTTTCCCAGCGTAAAATTACATCGCCCCAATCGATTGTTAGCGCAAAGGAGAAAAGTTACGGCCCCCGATAGACACTCAGTGGCGAATCTTTCCCAAATTATTTCACGCACACCTTTCAGCTTCGCGTGTAGCACCACGATAAAGCCGCATAAATAATCCAAGTCATCCGCCATCCATTCCAAAGCTATTCGCCGACCGGACTGAGCGCCATTCATGCAATTTCATGTCGAAACTTTGACGAACATCACACGGAAACATACAATCGTCGGTAAAAGGAAAACATAAACACCTTTCCCAGCCAGGCACGCAATTTTCCTATCCGACATCATCCAATCACCCGAACCCCCGGCTCACTCTACCCTAGTAGCAGGCAGAATTTGTTCAAAAATTCGTCCCATCAACCGCCTCGGCTAGACGACGGGCGGGAAAATGGGTTGAATTCTTTCAAAAAAATTTGAATATGAATACCAACATACCAACAATGGCTCGAAGACCCGACACGGGTCCTCGAAACCGGATTGCATGCTCAATAGCCGAGCGACTGTCGAAGGGATAAATTAATATTTTACATAATCACTTCGAACTTTAGCAATTAACCTTTCCCGAATGCCATTCTAATTTATTCATTCGGCACTTTGGCCAAATTGAAATACGTCCGAAAGACACACTTTGCATATCCACCGCAGCAGCACGTGCACACAGTTCCTGCCGGATTAACCTCAACAATTTCTCGTACACATGTGTGCGCCCGTCCGGAGGATTAAGGGCGAGATTCCGTGACCCAAATACATCTTCCTTTGTTTTAATCGCTTCGCAAAGCCCCTCTTCGAGCGGAACCTGGAGTTCCATTTAGTACCATAACAAGAGACAGCCAAATGTTGTGCAGAAACGAATACCCGACACGTGAAACACACCCTATAAATGGGGCAAACAAAAACACAACCACCACAACCATGCATCGTTTGCAGGGCAAAACGCGAACCTACGAGTTTCGCGTCCCTTGCAGTTTGCCATCCATCTTGTGTTTTTGGCGTGCGATTGGCAACTGAAATCGGGAAAATTATGCGACCTGCCATCCACAGCCCGAGGCACGAGACCCTTATGGGCGACCAATTCGCTACCCTACTCACTTCTAATTGATTCTTCGGCCCTGTGCAGCTACCGGAACGACTAGTCTCCTTGTTCTGTTATATTTTCGCTACCTAAACGCGCGGTTTACGCTGCAAAGTTTTCGGTTTTTTATTTTGTGCGCGTGTGTCCATGTGTGTGGAAAACAACTACGAGAGAGAGGTCTCCAGACATTCAGTCGGTAGCCATCTTCCTGGCATTACTGCCGAAACGATAAGGGTGAGCAAAATGCTTGCCAGCAGGGTGTCGCTATCCAACGAGGCCTTACAAACATCATGGCTGTCAGGACGAATTTACCCCGCGACTCGACTCGCTGGCGGCACTTTACCACGACGTTTTCCACGCCACACCGCGGCTCGACCGGAAGCAGATGAATCAGGACCGTTCAAATCTCTTAATCATGCTGCAACCCGAGAAATCGATACTTCTCCGGCTACGGTGTGTGACGCTCAGCCGCTCAGCAACACGGTTCTCGGGCTTACGGAGGAAAGCCGGCGGAAAACCATGCGCTAAACGAGGTTTGGAAAGCTACGTGCTAATTAATTTGCCATCGGATGCGCTTCAGATGTTGCTCGTTCGTTGATTTGTGTCTTCTTGGAAGTGAAGCTAGACACCAAAATTTCGTTACGACGGACGTGATGACTTGCTTAAGAGCTTATTGTTATCGTACGCTAGTTTTATTAGAACTCGGCGGCCACATCTAAACCTAACATCGCCACTAGAGTGATCCTTCCGTCAAATTTAATCTTAGCAAACTGGTCGTCGAGGTCTGCATCGTCTTCCTCAACAGCTACAGTCGGTTATACGCTGGTTTTCTCGAATTTTGTTCATTTGGCAAATTTCGAGGGAAACCGCCTGAGACTGTACCAAAAGCGAAATGAAAATCCCCAGCGAAACACCTATCAGAAAATCCTCGAAAATGTCACCGTTCCGAGAAACACCAGCAGACAGCACAGCCAAAGGGTGCTGAAAAAGCGAAACTTTCTCTTTCATCTCTGTGGCTTGCATGACGACCATACAAACGGCTCACACTCCACCGAGCTACCGAAGCAAACGAGTTTATTTATCATGTGACAGTGATTTAATTAAATGATCGCGCTGTCCATTCGGTCGTTTGTTCGTCCGCCACGGATCACCGAGCATGTCAGCTAGAGCTCACGGGTTCTCTGCGACTAACACTCCACTACACGGCAAGCATGCAACAAGAAAGAGCACTTCAATTAGGCCCATACGATAAAACGCTGTCGAGCCTGCATCCTGCCTAGCAGCGCCTTGTCCTATCACATCGCTGCACAATTTATCTCGCTCATATTGCGATTGCGAGGCGTGGCAGTGCTCGCAGACCCTGTTCGTCCTGCTGCTGGTGAGCCCTTTCATTCCACTTTCCAATACAGTGAGCATCCGATGTTTGCCACATTGCTGCTGCCGCGGTGACTATCTTCCGCAACGGCAAAATGGTAATTGCTTTACAATTTCAACCGTGCGTGTTATTTTTTTATTCTCCATAGCACATTCATCAAGCTTTTCTGAGCTACTCTACTGGTCACAGACAGGAAGACTTTTCGAAGACTTCAATCATACTTCCATGCTTTGTTTGACAAGAGCATACGGCGAATGGCGCCACACGCAATCTAATCATATTTCGATCAAACATACGTGTTATCGGTTTTTGGCATCAAAAATAAAAAACGAAAAGTCACTGTAACGGTCGCGCACTGTTACAATGTTACACATCGCACTGTGCTGTGACACGGTAGCTAGTTCTTTAGTAATGATGTTGACTCATCAAAGGGAAGCGACCAATTTTATAGCCTAACGAGACTCTTTTGCCCGTCGCGGCTGTGGTTCTTGCAGACCGTTAGTCGCATTCGATCGTTCAATTAAGCGACGGCAGCGATCATCTTTGGCACGTTGGATGTGAGTTTTTTTCCATCTCGTCAAACGTACGTAAAGTGACACTCGGCCCGTTGATTGTCAAGAAGAAGAAACCGAAGCAGCGTTTCACATCGAGTGCATGCATGCGTCTTTGGTAGGAGTCGTTTCAACAAAAAACAGCGCTTTCATCGCGTCACGCGCAATTTAGAGCGCACCGTGTAGGGCTCACAAAGTGCACCGATGCACCGGTGAAAATCATGCCGACGTCGACGATCGCTGACTCTCTACTGACCAACAGTTATTAAGGCAGATGGCGTATTGCCGTGCCCTGTCTCGAATCTTTTCAGTGCGAATTTTGCACACACGCACACATCGCGTTCCGCCGTGAAATAGTTGACGAAATGGTGGAATGTAGCGCGAAATGCGTTTTCGCTACACTTCACCAAAATGCCATCAGCTCGAAGGGCCACGAATGACGAGTGCCGCGTGAATTCGCGATCCCTCCCGGCTGGCGTGGCCAATCTCGACCGACAGATGGAGAAATTATGCTCGCTTACCACGCCGACCGAAAGCGCCCTTAATCTACCCTGCACTGCGGTTGTGGTGGCGCGTGTAGGAGATTTACACCGACACGAGGTCTCGCAGCAACATCAGCAGCAGACCACCAAGAGAAACCCCTTTTTTCAAGCGTTTGACACTGATCGCGACACAATTGTTAACAACATGTCATTGAGGCCGATGACAACGCACACAGCTCACGCGTGGCTTCGAAATCGCGACGCTGAGACAAGATTGAGGACATCGAGACATTTGCACGCGCCCACGAGTGTCACGTCGAGCTCGTGGGGATGATGAGAATGTTCGCAGCCCTTTTTAAAAATGGCGCACAAGCACCATTAACACTGAGAACAGTGCGGCGCCTTGTTATGCTCAGTGAAAGTTTTGTTTTCTCACAGCGACCATAAAAAGAAAGGTGCGCACAATAATCAACGAAAGCTTTCAGCACCTTTGAAATGAATACGAATTTCGTTTCAGACCACCCGATCATTAATCTTGTAAAGGAAAAAAAGTTTTTTTCAACACACTTACGCAATTCATTGATGTTTCGTTTACAGTTACCAGCGGTATTTCACGTAGCATATTCCTCATTTTATTTCCATTTATGGTACACACACACATTGTGTATGTGTGCCAGCTTTACATCGATACTAGCAACTGATAACGCGAAGTGATCACCACACATAAATGGTGCCATTCGAACAAATACCCGTATTTTCTCCGAGGAACAACTTGTATTTTCTCCAACCCTAAGCCGTATCTGGCATCAGTCGTAACACAAATCGGAAAACTTTTATCCCCACGGCTACGCTATCACACTGTAGGTAGAGGGGTTGAGCTACGACGCTCCGCAGCGTGGAAAAAAACCAACATCGATAAAAGCCACACATCACCAGTCCGAGGGCAGGAAAATCCTCCACGATATTGGGGGAAATGGGCCGCTTCGTTCAGGGTGCTGGAAGCATAACATTCCGCCCATTATCTTATGTCCCGCACGATGCACGAGATGATGACGGAGTTCCGCTGACGGACGATCGAGAGCTGGCACAGAATCGACCACGCCGCCAGGCCTTAGAGGCGCCAAATTGGTTAATAGCGTAGAAAAAGACCAACTACATCACGCCATGGTGTATTATAACTGCAAACTGAATTATCGATAACGAGGGAAACAGCTTCTACGCCATCATTCACCGCTGCCAGAGCAACAATCGTGGTATTATCAGTCATTCATGGGCCTCGTGCGGGTGCACTAGGGAACGGAAAATGACCACAAAGGTGCTCCATCCAAGACTTCGGCGAGAGTCTAGGCTATGTCTTTCATTAGTTCGTGCGCAAAAGGCACGAAAAGCGAGTTTGCCGCCATCGAATAGAGCTAAAAAGCTAAGAAGCCGAAGCAAACAACCCCAGCACAAAGCCGGCAAAAATTAATGATTCACTATTCGCACGGGCTATCTCCTTAGATCTCCAGACAACAGAGGGCGTCAGAGTTCCGAAGATTCTCCAAGATCGTAAAGTGTTTGTAGCCAACCGGTGAGTTGGAGCTATTTTCAAAGCGATTTTCCGAAAAAAAAACTCCGCCGAATTCCACTTCACCAGGAAGGCGCTTAGAGACTCCCATTAGGAGCTCTCCAAACGCTATAAATACCATCAATTATAACTCAGATAACTCTCCCAAAGCAACGGGTTCTCGAGTTCAGAGCACGCTGTTTGCTACTTCCAGAACCCTAGCCGAATGGGTAGACCTTGCACACTGGTTTTACGCAACACGTTCTCAGCGAATGACTTCTTCTTCCCAGATACAATCTCCACTACTCAGACACTCTCCAGAGGTCACCATCGTCGACGGATTTGAGCAGCAACGGAGTCAACGGTTGGGCAATGTCAAGAAAACCCCGACCAGTATGGCGACATCGAAACATATTTATGCCCGGAAAAATGTGTGATGAAGAAAGAAAATTCCGGCCCGTCAGCAACATTCGGGGAAGCTGACAAAAATGCTGCCTAGAACGCATATTTTGCCATCTCTAGGCCGCGGGCATCTAGCGAACGACCGGGGGCAAAGGATTTTATTTCCGATAGAAATTCCATCGAACTTCACATACCACAAGGCTGATCTAGAGCGAGAAAAAGAGAGAAAGAGAGAGATCATAACTCTCTGGTTCTGGTGGTCCTTTGCACGCCTTGGTCTTGTGCGGAAATCTGTGTAAACGCGCGCATATTTGCTCTCGCATGTCATCCCTAACGCTGCAGCAGGCAATGCCACAAAAGCCTCGTGTTACTCTGTCCGCCTCAACCCAAGGTAGTTGACAATTGGCCAAAAATGTGTCACCAGCCACCAACTGGGGGGCGCCAACAGCCAACATTTCCAATCGACGCCCACCAGGATCGTTGGGCGCGCTTTCAATGGCCGATTTTGTCATGTGATTTCGGCCAAGTTAAACAATGCAATATACCGACGCGCCCTTATCCGCAACCCCTCGGGACAACCCTTTCTCAGACCCGTGTCCCAGACCTGTCGGTCGTTTTGGCGCCAACCTTTGCCGACGTTGCCGTAGTGTCGCGCGCTCACACACGCTTTCCTGGAGCACCGAGTCCCGGTCCACCCCCGTAGGGCGAGGAGTTATTTTGTTTCTGGGTTACGCAAACAATACCCGAAGATAAAGCCGAATTTTACAGCCCAATGTTTGATGGCTATGTACCGGGGTGGAAGCCATGCGTGGCGAACGCTGCAAGCCCTTTTTGCCCCAGATAAAGGGCTCGTTTCGGAAGCGCATATGCCGTTGCGAGCGGAGCTTTATGCTCAAGAATGTGCGATGATAAAAAAACAAGTCTTTAAAAACACGTGTTTATTCTAGTGCCTACGGGCGTGAGCGTATAGAACGAGAAGAACGCATCAGCAAATAAAAGAGCCAAGCTCCACGTTACCGGGAGCAGGGTTCAAGTATGTGCACCCTCCGAAGGCGTGATCCAGCCAAATAAATACCATGACCCAGTTTCTAATCCGTTGTTTTGCGAGCGGCACTTAAGCCATCCCATCCGCCTAATGAGTCTTCGGCCGGAAACAAAGACCCACGAGAAGCGTGCTGGTGAGTGCCTAATCTCCAATAAAAACCTTTGCCCATAAATAAAGCCGTTTGTTATAATTCGAACAGCCGCCCCATCGGTACTCCGATGGAATAATTTAATTGAAGAACTTCCGCCACAGGAAGCACACCCTTGCAAGGAAATGGGAGCGAAAAAAAAAGAAACAAAATCTTCATCAAGTGGACTCAGTCTCCAGATGAAAGCTTCTACCAAAATCACGCCTGGCTTTTAGCACGTTTTCCTTTTTCTTATTTCACCACCGCCCACGCGGTTTTCCAAATCACAACCCACTGCATCGACCAAGCATTCATTTTCCGCCGTCTATGCTGTTGCTGCTGTGCGGAACTGAACGATTTCCCTGTTGCTAATTAATCCACCTCAAGCCAACTACTGGCGTATCGTGTCGTATCGTAAAGCTGACAGTCGATATCTATAAAACCCAGCAATCTGCACTAATTAGTCACCGACAGTAGTCCCGACCGCTTCTTCCGCGGTGCCAAAGTCAGCAAGGTACATCGCTTCGGAAAAAAGAAACACGAAACAGAGCTAGTGAGAGCGTGATGGAGCTTCCATTCCCTAAACGACACCGTAATAAAATGCACTCTCGTTAGCCTTTCCGTTCCGAGCAGCTCGCGAAGCTACCACCGAATTGGAGCTAAAGTTTCTACGGGCAGCCCACCAGCTCGATTGCCTTTTTCCGACATCTGACAAAGGAGGTCACGACGAAAAACGCCCAGTAACATCAGCCCTCGGGCCAGCCAACCACCTAGCACGCCCAGATTCACTCGGCAAAATTAAATAATGCTGACAGTAATACGTGCCCCGAAGGGTGGCCCGAGCCTCATTCGACGCGGAAGGAAGCTCAACTTCCTCGCATTCCAAAGCCACGGTCATGACTCCCGAAGAAGGACTTCTATTTGCCACTAGTGTCTGTCTGTCGCAGGCATTTAACTCGTGCCCTCTCATTTATGCACTCACTCGTTGTTTCGCGGATCTTCTGCTCCTAAACACAAAAAAGCCACAAAAAAAACCTTAAACATTTTTTCAGCCTTCTATTCTGTGGTCCTCACGGCTCGCAGTCCGATCGCGTTTTGCGCCCACCCATCGCGGGTGACACGAAGCCAGGCAAATGGGGATGTTGTAAATATGTCCACAATTTACGCGATGGAACGTGACACGATAGATCTTTTCGTGCCTCGTTCTGCGAGCTCTCATGCTTCCCCGGCGAAAAGGGTCCGAGCGAATCCGCATTATTGAGCCCCTGGGGGGTTTCAATAACGCCGAGGCCGCTTGAGCGACATTTACATACGATTTATATCAGATCTGCTACAGCAGCGCAGCATGAGTTCTAACAAATGGAAAAATTCGTTGGCAGCTTTCCCATTAGCTCTTTGATATCAATTCCACGTTCAGGATTACCTAACACAGCAGATCTATCTCGCGGTGGAATATTTAGCAAAGACACGTTTATGGCATTCGTTATGTGGCTCTGTGGAATAGAAGTTGCAGCCAATCATGTTGATAACTAAGCGTTAAACTGGATGGGACTATTATTTTCAGTAACATGGAGCAATATGTTTCTGTCATGCTGATTCATCTGAGACAGGCGTTATATGTAAAAAAACGTTTTTTTAATAGCTCGTTTAAACATGTATAATATTCGACTTATTTACAGCGTTGAGTTCAAACGAAAGAGCTAAAGTCAAAGAGAACTGATTTACTCTAAAAGCCCTTCTCAAAGAGTCATCATTACACAAGTAACCTTTCTCGTCCACATGGTTCAAAACTAATCAATCTTTACACAGTCCATTCGAGGCGCGTGCGCCCCAAAAGGGCGATAAAATACGTTTCCTTGCGAGCGTCGCCTTGTCACTTCTCGTGCGATGATTGAATTTACCGCTGACATTGTCCGGTGGATAATAAAAAATGCTAATCAACTGCACAACATCGCGATAAAAATATGGCATCCACCTTTCACGGCCTTTGCCATGTGGCAATAAAACCGATCGCACTATAAGACAGGCTGTCCACCACGAGTCGCCATTTTATGCTGCTGGCATTAAGCACAGTACAAAAATTAAATATTTTATTGAAAAATCGAAGCATCCAAACGGCAAACGATCGGCCATTCCGTCCTTTTTTATATTCTTGCACCCGTCGACCGACATCAACGCCACAGATTAATGGATTATTGGTCCGTAGGCGCCATTTTCCACCCCTAAACGGTCAGAGGAGAGTGTTTTGTTTTCATGCGCCTCACCAACCCCGTTAAATTTTGCAGCGCCGTGATTCTAAAGATGATAATCGGTTCCGTGACCAGATAAGGGTCGCATCCCAGACAAGAAACATGATTTGACGCCAGACACAGCCCGTTTGCCCGTCGAACAAATCATAAAATCCCGCAATAAATTACGATTCATCCCGCGAGCAAGAAAAAAAACCACAACGACCGACGGACAAAGTGTGACATGCCTTTGGCCCTTTTCGCTACCAGATAGCGACCATGATGGCTGGTTTCACTGCTCGTTCAATTGCGGCCAGCGAATCCAACCGGAATTAGGTCACTTATTCGCTTCCTAGGAGCAAAAGCATTGGCTCATTGCACAACCAACGGCGCCGGGAAATCCCGCGGTTCCGGACTGTCTCGTGCGATGGTTCCATGCGGTGAGATCGTTGCTGGTCGTGGAAACAAAAATGGCACGGAAAAGGAAAGCCAACCGAGAGTAAGCCGATCTAAGACGAAAGTTCTCTACCGCAATACCGTTGTGGCCGGTCCATGAGGACGAACACAATCCGTCGCATCCGCCGATATCTCGCCTCAGTGGTTATGCTGCGGCCTCTGTTGGAATGATAAAGAACGTCCAGGAGAGCAACGTATTCGACCAGATTGCGGATGGAAAACCATGTTGGCGCTTGCCCAGGACAGACCGGGAAAACTCCACCGATTGCCTACTTTCGGTGCGCATTCTCTCTCTCTCTCTCTCTCTCTCTCTCTCTCTCTTTCTCTCTCTCTCTTTCTATCTCTCTTGGCCGTTTGGCGCCTTGGATTCGTCGGAGCGACTGCAGTCATGCGATGTTTTAAGCAGCTCATCCGTCATTCCTCGCGCACTGGCTTGCAACGTCAAGTCCCAAGGGCCGAAGGGTCCATTCAGGTCGCATTGCACACCGCGCTTCCATCGCTTTCCTTCCATTCCCGAGTGATTCTGTTCATTTGTACGTCTTTCGATTGCCACTTCTCCAATCAAGCAACACCAAAATATGGTTGTCATCATTTTTCTGCACTATTTGTTTGGTTTACAGGCTTCTTTCGGAGGCTGATAAGTTTACAAAGGAAGTGTAAAATTTGCAGCAAAACGCCGAATGATGGAACAGGACGCATATTTTCTCGTGTTCTTCGATTAATTGAATTCGTTCGAAAGTCATATTTAGCACCGAAATTATCTTTCTGATATATTTAAGAACATCCTGGTAATACACTGAACTGGACTTACTAATGCCACAAATAAAGTAGTCCGATGTCGATCAAAGCTCTAAACAGAGTCAGTTAATCACTTTCTGTCAAACGCTCATGTCATAACTACAATAGCTGCGAGATGTTCCCATGCAAAAATCTGAAATATTTTTCGCAAAGTCCATCACAAAATCGTGCTGAGCGATTCGTTCGGTCATTCACGAAACTTTTCAATCATCGCCCACCATCAGACCGTCCTGTGGCGACTCCAGCAGGCGAACGACCTGGGCCTGAGTCGACGAATATAAACAACAACAAAATGCATTCGCAGACGGGCATTCGATTCCGGGGCAGAGCCAAAGCCACACATAACACGCTTGTCTCTCGGCGCATCGCATCGCCCTGCAGTTTGTCGAACTCTGACAACGACACCCGTCCCTATAATACCTTCTGGACACACCCCACACACGGCGTCATCGTCGGCAGTTTCGCCTGTTGTTTTTTTTCCTCCTTTCCATTATGCTCCTCCGATGGAGCTGTTTTTCTGCACCATTATTCGCTCTGCCTGACGTAACTCGTCTGCCCTGCTGTCGGGGGTCCAACCCGCAGTAGTACCGTACGTACACCAAGCGGAATGACCACGAACGAGGGGCGGGGAGAGCCATTCTAACGCGAAGGCGCACCAACGGAAACGGACGTTACACAATACGGAGCCATTTAATAATAATGCCACCTTTCTGCGTCCTGTTCTGTTCATTCTTCGGTTTCGTGATGTACCGTCTAGCCCGGCCCTTGATCCTCTGAGCAATCCCCTGTGAACTTGGAACCCGATCCCGTACTCAGGTGAGAAAAGCAAAGGACAAAACATCACGTGTCATGTCTGGGCAGCGGATTGCATTTTAAAATCGCTTCCTGTTCGCATGAGGTCCATTTCCTGTGCCTCGTGTGTTGTACGTTTTTCGGGTGGGAGGGACTCCAAAAGGGCCGATCGTACATGGTTTAATCGAAAAGAGGCACGCACTTAGAATCGCTGGTACGTGTTTGTTTTATGATTCATTCACACGGCAAAGGATAAAAATTACACCACCAAGGATTTGTGTTCAGTATGTTTGGTGGTAATGAAGCAGCAACATTACATTACTGTGCTTAATCTCAGTATCAATGTGATCAGCGCACAATTTGATAACAAATAGCGTTGGCAATGTTTGAGCTCTTTTTGCTACTTGCAAAATCATAATTACTGACAGACCACAGCAAAAAACAACAGATCGTTACGTTGTTTCGCAGCATGTTGAACGATAATAACAAGAAGGCGAACACACACACGGTTGTTTTGTTCCTCTTTTTACAAACCTTCTCGTGGTCCTCCATCGACGCTTCAGTGCACCCAACATTTTTGCTCAGCTTCCGTAACCCAGGCCGAAGCACCGCTACTGCATCAGGCAAAAACGCATATTCGCGTCGTCCGTAACGGGCTCCACCGCACGCACACCAACGATGGTAGCAGAATTTTACGCGCTCGTATAGCTGTCGTCAAAAGGTCCATAACACTCACTCAACATATCACTCGCGTACGGCACGGCAGGAGCGACTAGGGCGTGAAAGATGGCGCCGTCCGACTCTTGCCTTCTGATGACGTTTATGCGCGAGTTGTTGCGCTCACTAGTGGAGCCTTTTAGTCGGTATTTAACCACCGAATCACTGTTTGACACTGACCGAAACCGTTAGCACCATCCTTGTCGCAGTTGGGTGCTTTGAGGAGTTCGTAATTTGAAGCCACTTTTTTGTACTTTAATCTGCCGTTAAGCTCTTTTAGAGTGTATGCGTGTATCTCCTTGCGAGGCGCATGTGTTTTAAACTTTATCACACATTCATAATGCACGAATCGTTCACATTGGAATTACCTTTAAAATGCATGTTGAAAACGACGTTAAACATTGACCAGAATATAACATTGTAATTTCCAACATCTACACCGTGAACTCGAGACACTTTAAAAGTGTTATGCATGACGAATATTTTCTACAATAAAACTTCATACCAAAACGTATCAAAGCTACCGCGGAGAAACATTTTACGTCAACTGCAGGCTATTCCATGAACAGCTATCAGCTGAGTTTTTTTATGAGTTGCACCATACAACAAAGCTGCTCCACACATAAAAATGCACCTTGCGGCAAAAAAATATATCGTTCCGAGAGTAAATAACTCCTGATGATCACACAACGAGACTGCATGTGGCAGAAACCACCCGAGATCATTATTTAACTTGCGGTGCGTAAATGACCCATTCTGCCGACCTCCACCTGATCTTCATCGTGGGTGCCACACGCCAACGCGCACGCGAATGCTCTCTGCAGCGCCTCAGACACGCTGTCTAGAGGGATGTGGCTGTCGTATCGATGCTCCGTCCCATTCAACCATTCGCTGATTTATTTTCACAGCCTCCAGGCACTAGAGAAGCTCGCCAAGTCGGACCCATGCTCAAAACTAACCTTCGATACGTCACGCTGGCGCACATTCCCTATCACCCACACATGAGTTGTGTGCGAGAAGCGTACCGCGTGGAAGATGAAACAAAAATTATACACATTAAAAATACACAAGCAGCCAAGCTGCCAGAGAGAATGCAGACAATGTGCAGAGTGAAGCAAACACGCGGTATGGAAAAAGAACCATCATCAGGACGATGGGTTGATTTTTGCTTGCAGTCCCGCCCCGACTTGATCACACATTTTATATTTCCACGGCTGCAGCATTCTGGTTTCTTCTTTCTTGTGAGTATATTTTTTACTAGGTTAAAAATTTATGCCACTCCGAATAAAACGGCGTCTCTCGCCGAGCAATAAATGCATGCTGTTGCTCACTGGGTTGGCCCCGTTGCAACTGCTGCTGGTGTTGCTGCCGGGGAGCGAGCTTGTTGTGTGGGAGTTCCGTACCAGCAAACTCGTCAAGCGCAACAGCCCTCTTCCGAACCGGCTGGGTTGGCTGGCTGCACACGCGAGTATATTATGCACCATTAAAGATCTACTTCGTCACATTCGAAAACGGCACATGCCGGTCTCGGGATCGCTCAACCCCACATTCGGTGCACTCTCAGAGATTCATCAGCTTAGGTGTGCGCAATGCGAAACGAATATGCTTGATGCCTGCTGGATTGAAAAGTTTTCGCAATAACAACCTACATGCAAATTGCTTTTGATTGCATATTACATGCGCCTCACATTCGTGCAATTTTTTGGAAGATGTTATTCGGAATATGGACTAGATCTTTTTCAATTTTGAGGCGGATACTATACACAATGCCGATGTTCGTTTGTAAGAAAATCCAAAACCAATTACCAGGAATTAGCCAAAGGTATTCAAAATTTACTCGTTTTTTTCTCAATTACATCGTGCGAAGTCTCTTTAAATTTCAAACGCATCTTCTCATATCACGAGGCAAAGCGTCACTTTTCCAACATCAACAACCTAAGGTCTGCCATGCGTACTTTGTTTGCCCTATTTATCCCTCTAGATACATATCAACTAACAGCGCCCGGGGGCAAAAAGAGAACGTTCAACCTGCGCCGACTGCAGCTCCAGTACTAGTCGAAGGCAATGCTGCAGCTCAGCCCAAACCCTGTGAGCAGGCATCTAAATTCCTCCGGCTGTGGCCATCGTCGATTCAACAAAAAAAAGGGGCAAAGTGATATTTCCCTTCAAGTCTTACCCACACGCAGTGGGGTGAGCGTTTTTTTTATTTTGCGCAATGCATTCCTTGAGAAATGTGATCCAAAGGAGCACTATTTATAGCTTCCCCATGGGCCGGCCCCGGAGAGTTTGGCAATCGAACATTAGGAGACGGTGGTGACCATCGCCAACAACGCCGCCCAGCCGCCCAGCCACCGATCGCCGTGTCCGTTAACAGGCACCATCGGCATCAAACAAACGCTGATCATAAAGCGTTATTTGTGGGAGCGCACACTCATGCGCGCTTATTACGACGTCATAAAACGCTCGAAATGTTCCGTCAATCCATCTCGCGGCTGAGCGACGTGTGACATCGTTCCTACCGGGACACGTCAACGGCGAGGACGTATTCGCGAGAAGAAGCCGAAAAGAGACCGCGAAGAAAAGCAACATTTAAATTTCGATCAACTTTGCGATCAGCAGCTGATCCGTCGTTTCGATGAAACGTCACCACGAGTCGGGGCCGCGGGTTGGGACATGAGTTTGCGGAGAGCATGACTTGACACGTTCTCGCTTCCCTCTGTCAGTTAGATCGCGATTCGATGGTCCGAAAATGGATACACTAAATTTCGAGCCCAACAATCGCGGGACCGTTAACTTGTGCCGTAAAGTTTAAACGCTAAACAAATCACCAGCGGCGCGAAATTATACCCTAAAAATGCATTCGCTCGTCAGTCGGACAATGGCCAATTTACTGAAGCCACACTCCTTCCATTTACGACAAGCGTGTTACGTCTTCGGCAAACAACCTTTTGGCAATTAGAAGCAATCAGGCTCTCGTGCACGTAACAGCACCAGATGGTATCGAAATTCATTGGTGTCTCGTATAGGCTGAGCAATTGGATTTGGAACGCTCACAATTATCCCAAGGACCCGTTTTAGGACAAAGCAAAGCAAAGCAAAAAAACTCAAAAGTTAAAAAAAACATGAGGATTATTTTAACAGGCAGTTAGTTAATGTATCTTAAGTTCCATTATTTTAACACTAGCGATACTTTGTGCAGCGTTGTGCAGGAGGATAAGCTCCTAATCACTGACATGCCTGGTGACAACGATACACCGAGAGCATAAAACTCAAAAACAACAACATGGTTACATTTAATTACATCGAATCATTCGCCTACATCGCGACGTTAGTGATTCAATTGAATGCGGCACACATTCGCTTCGGGTTAAACCTATCCTCTCGAATAAAATCCTCGAAATTGTAACCATTTTCAAGCTCCAATAATTGCGCACCTTCAACGACGACACGGTCTCAAAACTGTAACTAGCATAAAATTTAATTATACATGATGTTCACCTCCGTTAGCGTTCCCTTCCCTAATGGGGCGGCGGGTTTTTGCTCCGCATGTGCGAACAAATGTACTACCCTCGTCGAACAAGGTGCAAGTGTACGGACGGGCCCAGCAGCAGCATAATGTTGCCCGCAGTCATCGAGTGTCGGGGTGATTTCTTTTTTTTTTTGTTCACCCTTTCCGTAGGGGATCTCGGCGTCTTGGTGCAAACCCACACACCGAGCAATATTTGCAAGCCATCCATCGACACCGGCCGTGGGTCTTGTTGGGTTCCTGCCCAGAGATCGACTCTCCGCCTGGTGGCGTTGGTGCAAAACAAAAAAGAAGCGAACACGAACAGAAGCAGAAGGCTACAGACCTGCCTGCTCTGCTCAAATGCAGAGAGGCCCAGAGGAGCCTGCAGCCTCCCGGTGTATCATAAATGTAATGGCGGCAAGTGGTTTTTACTGTTATTCGAAGTGATAGGGCTTCGGCCGAATAGGCAATACCGAAAGCCCACATAGAAGTGGGCTCCGCGAAAAGGGGGAAAAACACAACGAAACGTAACATAAATTACTCAACGTGCATGAGGGCGCAACATAGGCGAACGAGCTGAGCGGTGTTTGGAGGAACAGGAACGAGGAAGCAGAACGACCGCACACTTGCAGACTTGATGTAAACGCCTCTGGACCAGTTGTTCGTGGCTCCAGCGAGTGAACGTGGTTCTCATTTGCTAAAAACGGATCCAGCCAGCAGGGCTGTCTTGGAAGACCGCCTCAAATCAATATGCAAAAGGTAAAAGCATCGAAGCACTCGCGCGTAAGAACCACCCTAATCAATAGGCCCCCATAAACGAGACACGTAGTCCTACGGAGCGGCATCCAACGGTAGAAAAAGAGAAAGATAAATAATGGACCAGCACCGGGAACCGGGATGCTGGTTCTGAACCGAACAGGGATACGAACGCAAACGGCGCAGAAGGTTCAAACTGGAACTCGCTCAAATGATGTGTCTTGTCCAATCGCACACACACACATACACTTCTGAAACCGGCCCATTGGTGGTGAAAAGCCGGAAAAGCATGGGCGTCCGGTTCGGAGACGAAGCAGACAGACCACTAGCACAATAGGAAAGGTCTCCACGAAGTAACTATTGCGCTGTAATTGCAGGGTCGATGCTAACTCCTCGCTAGACTGCTTACCCGAAAAAAAGGCTGATTTTCTTTTCTCTGCTGCCTGAGCCAAAGAATCGTCTTCTCATTTGCCTGTTCGCACCAAAGATTATATGAATGACGCCTACACGCCGCGAGTAGGCGCAACTTTGCAGGCAGGTCGTTGCTCGCAATCTCAATTTCCCACATGCGAACGGTAATGCCGGTGATATGACTTTTTTTGCTACCGGTTTCGACACCTTCCAGCACATATCGGGAGCCAGGTCTGCCAGCCGATGTGTGCACAAAATGGCATGACTCAACCTGCTTCAACTGGCTGCACGTCACAGCAGGAACAACAGCACGTTTCTTATCGCCAAGGCAACAGAAGACGCCACCTCGACGAAGGGGACGGATTTTGTGTTATTTCTTTTTTTTTTGCTCGAGAGCTTATAGCCTTTTTTACACGTGAGATTACGTGTCATTCGTGCAGACGCCATCGAGAGGGGCAGGACAACGGGAAGCGCCGAATTTCGCGCTCTTATCTTCGTGTTTAATTGACACGAAATCTCCCAGCCGCATGCGTTACTTAACAGCGCAACTGGCATTCTTACAATTAATGGCGATTTTTAAATCCCTACTGAATCACCCCAGTTCATGCAACATCATTCCCACACCAACAGAGGTCGGAGTCCGCACGAAAGAAGAACTAAAAAGACTGCTCCAAAGTAAACCCGATTTCATGTAGCGCGTTAGAGAGAATACTCTTCCGGAACCAGGGTGGTACAAAACAATACAATAACGTCACCGAGTGTTGATTGATGCCCTGCTTCTGCTAGGTGCAATCGCCATTTTAGATAAAGCGGCTAATCAGGCGCAAATACGAGACTCGAGCACCCTATCGGATCCGTTGCTTTAATTTTAAACACTTGCAGACTCTACACGAAACGTTGGCGACAATCATAGTGTCTCGTAAATTATCTAATCATCCACTAAAATCCTTCCGCTCGGTACGGATTCACTCATCCCAAGGTCAATCCGCGACTTGTGAGCCAACGATGTTTAATTCGCTGTCGCATGCCACCGTGATTGAATGCCGGATTACGCGGCGAACTTCTTCCGCCCGGCCATGTAACGAAAAGCGGTGTGTTCTTTTGTTCTATTTATACGCCCTTCAAGCTTTGCGCGGCCGTTGTTTAAAATTCTGTGGTGAAAGAACAGCAAAACACCACCCCAGCAGTTGGTCTTGGAGCAGATTCGAGGCCGATAGGTGCCGGTGACAGCATTTGCCGGATGGCAAGGCCACCCCCAAAAGAATCTAAAGGAATGGGGCACATTAAGCACAAGCACATACACATACGTCAGCCCACTACACGCAGCGGAACGATGATAACGCAAAGCATGATACAAAATGCGACAGAAGGTGCTACAACCCTTAGCAAAAACCACGATACGAAACGACCAGCCCAGGGTGGAACAAAAACACATGCCACAATAAACACTAACAAAACAATCCACCTCAACACGCGGCACCCCAACACGACGTTTGGGGAGACGTGAATTGCACTGTTTTTTTTCTCGTTCTCTTCCTCTCTCTCTTTCTCTCTTTTCGCCAAACGGAGGTTTTTGTTTTGCGCCCCCAAAACGCAAGGCACCCAAAATTACACTCGCGAACGCAAGGGCACAAGCCCTGAAGGTGAGCCGGCGCAAGAGTAGGGAGCCAGCTGGTCCTATGCTGCCACCTTCTGGATTTCCGTGCCACCCACACACGCACACACACCCACACGACTCCGACGACGATGACGGTCGACCCTTCGGCTCCGTTTACGGGCATGTCCACGCAGGACGACGGCAAGGCGAACAAAAAACAAACCGATGTTCATTTATCAAGATTTGGTGTTGCATATTTTTTCGGAAGTTTTTTGGCTTATTTCCGTCCCGTCATTCGACCTTCCTGATTCCAGCAGCAGCAGCAGAAATAGCAACCACATTAAACAACGCTGAACGACAATCGCTTCTCGCAGGTGGTAGAGCCTTTAAACACCATTTTGTGCACACAAAAAACCACCTCATCACGAGGCACCGCTACGCAATCGATTATGTTTTGGGGGAAAATGTTTGAACGAAAAATGAACTCCGAGAGTTTCGCCACCACGCGCACCAACACCTTCGTAGGACGACCATCGATCGAACCTAGAATAATGGGTCACTCCACGGAGCTGCCGTGTTCTGCGCCTAATGGCGTTTGGGAACACTCCATTAGGTACATTGCACTTACAAAGAACATTCAATGTTGGGCTTAGAAAAATGGGCACTTTTTCCCTGACTGAAACCGGTGAATTTTGCATGAACTGAGTTTAAGCTCCTTCCGCAGGAGCACGATAAGCACAAGGGAAACTAAACCGTGAGTTAGTTTAAGTGATGCACAAGGTCGCACTGCAGGAAAAATCGAAGCACGTCGAAAGCGAAAGCAGACACGGCAGATGAACGAAACGCAACAAGAGGATCACGCGCGCGACAGATGTTCACACACCGAAAAGCTAAACGCGAATGAGAAGCAACACAGAGAGAAACTGCTGCAAAACGCAGGCGGTGTGTGTCTCTCGATGGGAATTTTTGTCTCTCTTGCGTTCGAGAGGAGTCTTGAGGCAGAGTAACAGCAGTGGAAGCTATATACGGCCGCCGGTGAACGAACCATCTATACTTCTCTCGCTATGTTGCAATGTTTACTAGAGACTGTTGAGTACGCATGATTTTTTAAAGCTAATTTCAGAGGGATTAAAAACGATTTGCATAGATATTTGCCAGACGCTCACGAGATCTGTTGCTGTATATATTGACAGATGACAGTCAACTTAGTAGCTACTATTTATCAACGATAGTAGTAGGCTAAGACTTTTACGACTTAAAGGGCTGAATTCGTTGCAAACGAGTCATGCTGTGCTGCCATGCTGAAAGCATAAAGGTGCGTTTTACTCTAAACTTCCTTACGACAGATTCTTCCTCTCAATCGCTCTCTGAAGAGCTCTCCGTTTTGCTCTCACGGCACCACAGCAGCACGCAGAAGCGGACTGCGTTTACACTGGATTGTTCGTTTCCGCCGGTTCGTTATGCCGGTAAAAGGTTGTTGCTGAAAGAGGTTATTGCTACCGATAGGGATGCATCTGCCTGCCCACCCACTGTCTTCAGCTTTATCTCCTCTCTAGACTGCTGTTCAGCATAATATCTTCCATTCTCCTGAGCTTTGTCTCACCGGTAGCGTACTTTGTTTAGATGATGATTTATTCACACGGCATGGCGATACAGACTTCTTAAGTAGATTTAAGAAATGTTGTTCCAAATGTCACAAAAAGAGCACGAACAACAAAACCGTAACCCTTTTGCGAAATTAGTATGAACATCTTTAAAAATTTGTTTGTGAGATATATCGTAAACAATTGATTAACATATTTCGGTAGTATTCTAGTGACACAAAAAACGTACCATGAAAATACAGCCGTTTGAAATACAGCGTATGATTAAGGCTAAAGCCTATGAATTATTGCCCTGAGGGTCTCCATTTATGTCAAATGCAACAATATGACAGAACCCAACAATACACGACACAGGTAATTTGGTTTAATCCCAAGTCCACTAAAGTAATTCTGTTTCACGTTCATTTTCCTCGCAAACATATGATACTAGATACCGTGAATCGACCGAAACCCACCAACCATGTTTAACATGCATTTCCTCTGTTTTTGGGGCATTAAACCGTTCAGGAACATTCATTCAACCAAATTAATGCTGCTGCGCTCGAGAGAGCCCGTCCGAATTTACAGAGGACGAAATCAGTTCTAACAACTAATTAAGCAGACACACAACTTCCGCCCCGCAATGAACAAACGATGTTTGCACACGGAGAAGTGACAAAGAACTCGAAAAAGCACTCGTGTGCCGTAAACTATTTGTCGCCATTTGAAATTTCATAGCTAATTAGAGCAGACGTTAGGGAATAATTTTTTTTTCCTTTTTTACGTTTGTAGCTCACTCAGCTCGGGTCTCTTCCGTTTCGCATTTTATACACCGTTGGCTGCCGATTTGACCACACCGGAAGCGACTAGCTCACTCACACAGCCGTGTAAACGATTGATCAAGTGTGAGGATTCATTGACCTGTTCCGGCTTTTTCCTCATGAAAGCAAGCTTCAAAGCGAGCACCACCCAAAAGCTCTTCCCAAGCAACACCATCGACATATTTCATGGGCGATAGAGTGAATCTTTCCCGGTTGGTCGTGGTCCGTGGCTTTCCTGCAGCACCTTAAGAAATGGCGGTGGTGCTCGTCATTCAGTGCTCCGCGAACAAGATACTCGAAGGTTTGATTTTATCTGCTTTAATTATTTTTGGTACCATTCGAAACATTTCTGTTCATTCACCTCTTCCCGCCCGGCGAGTGCTTTGCGGCTATATTCTTATGCTTTTTATCTCTTCGATTTCGGAGCAAGTTTTTAAAAGCCCATCGTCCTCAGCCCATCGTCCACCATCCGGCAGAAGAGCGCCTAAAAGCGACCAATTATTAAGCTCCCAATCACACCGGCACCGGTCGGTTGGAGCGGAGCCTTATCGTTTTATTATCGGGGCAGATGTTTACTGCACGTTGGAGAACGAATGGTAGAACCATTTGCTTTCATTAGAGCAGCCCGCTGCGATGCATCGTCATCGGGAGTTGTCCTGATCCGGTTCGTCTGTATCAGGCCACACGGGACAAGCCGTCCATTATTCGCGAAACAGGAAATGGCACCGGAACGAGAACGCCGCGCAAAGTTGCCGGTTGGAACGTGTTTTCGAACGTAACCTGAAGTCTTTTTTTTCGGCTCAATTTCGGTGGCCTTATCTGTGACGCGAGGACTCGAACCTAATGGCGAAGCCCGCCGGGCAGAAAATTATAAATAACAACAAAGTCTAAAAGCAGCCATCCCTACGGCGTATATATGCAGGATGCGACCGGCGAAAGGAATCGAAAGCAGACAATACATAAGTGCGGCGGCAACATAAACGGGACAACACCTCATTTGCAACTGTCTTAGAAAATGACACCAAGTGACAACAAACCGCTGCCTCGCTGCTATTGACAAGTCGATGCGAAACGAATCCTGCTCTTGCTGCCGGTGTGCGAAGCGTGGATTTCTGTATTTGTCTTCCATTTATTTATTTTTCACAATTCCTCGAAGACACCGTCGACGCCTGCGACGGCGATCGGGTTTTGCAACGTTTTCACCAGCCACTGGGGATTGCAACGGAATGGGAATTGCGAATCCGTGGCCATTGCCCCCGAAAGAGCCACAGGAGGAGCTGTCGGAAGCGAACTTTTTCGACGCGTCTTTCAGGAAGCGTCTGCTGCGGCGCACCGAAAGGAGATTTACGTACCTTGAATGGTTCGAAATAACTCGGCTACCTGTTTGAACAGGTGGAAAAAGCACGCCTCGTTTCAGTAACTCCTGCTATACTTAGAAGGGTGGTATTGATGTCATAACTTGCATAACAATGTGTTCAATTCGCATTTAGAACACCTCATTTTACCGTGCTTCTTGAGCATGTTCATCAATTTATCTTTCTACTGGCATTTAAGTTACACCCATTTTACTGTACTGCATTACTATCTTTGTAGTCATTTTAGAACGTTCGGCTGTAACTTCAAATCAATTATATCCATCTCAAAGTCCGAGGTGATTGAAAGCACATCAAGCAGTACATTCATCAAGTGGTGGCGCTTGTCTCATCCAAACCAAATTTGTCAGCAGAGGAACCCTAGAATCTAGAACATGCTTTATTACTACTACGGCACCCTCGATCGCCTTCGTTTGGCGACAACCTCGTAGTCCTGGAAAAAAAACACCGGCAACGAGAAAAACAACGGCAAACACCAAAATTGCTTCACTATTCCGGTTTTTTGAATGACGTCGCGTAATTTAATGCGGTGGCAAAACAGTTTCATCTGCGGTTTCGTCCACTTCGCCAGCAGTGAAGCAACACCCTACGGGGAGTGTCGATGCCATTCCTCCCGGTGCATAGGAGTGCTTTTATTTGTTTTTTTTTGCTTTGCTCTAGGATGGGAACCGAATACGCAAACTGAAACGCGAAGCGGTCTGGCTCCGCTAACCACAACGATCCGGCGCGCCCGCTAGACGAGGTTGCTTCACTTCACGTTGACTGATACACGTGTCACATCGGTTCGCAGGAAGCCGTGTGCAATTTCCCGCAGCAACCAACCTTATAGTTTATCGAGGCTATGCGCTTACAGAAAATAAATGTAATTTTTCATTCATCACGCGCAATAGCAGCATGAAGCTGAAATTAAACGAAATATTCGCAATGTTACAAACCAACGGGCATTTCCATTTTGTTTGAGCGCTGTTTCAAACGAAATTAGATTTCCATTCGGGTTTATTATTTATTCTAGAAACCCTTGTATCGCACACGTCAGAAGCATTAGAACTAATTCGAAACCACAATGGTGCCGCGACACACCCATGCTCGCCGAAGAACGGTCACATCAGGCAGTCCGGCGCGAAAATCGCAGGCTGAAACCAGATCCCGAGCCAGAAACAAATATGTGCTTCATGTGTGGCGGCGAGTCGTTTATGTTGTTGTTTACCTCGGCTAACTGCCTGCTAAGCATTTCGTTGGACGAAAACACACAACCCCAACGACTGTGGACTGAGCAGTTCTACTTCAGTGGAGCCGACCGATTCGAGCGAGCGCCCCCGGGTAAAACCGATCAGATCCTGAACGATCATCTGATGGACTTGTCGGCGACACCATCAACCGAAAGAAGGCCCAAGGAATTCTTCGAACCACCGACAGCGATCGATGCATTTGATACCTTCTTGGTGTTCTCGTTCGTCAAACAAAGAGGGAAAAAAAGCTCTAATGCCTCCCACGGAGTCGTCAAATGCCATGGGACGCAATCCTAGAACTGTGCCATTTATGTGGACGGAGTTGAGCAACATTTCAGAACACATAAACCGACAGCAGGATTATTTTGTGCTCCACGCCACTACTGCAGCAAATGTTGTATTCTTTATTTGGTTTGGATTGTCATATTTATTGTTGTAAAGGATTTGCTCACATAATCAGCCCCAACCCGAAGTGAAGCCCAATTTAATACGTTGAATAAAATAAACTATTTTGAACATAAATTTCACCACTTTTCACTCTTTCCAATGCGGCCAAAGGTTTAATCTAACAACAAAAAAACAACGATGAAGCAACATCTAATAACGCACATGTATTTATAAACGCCTGTCCTAATCCATTGGAAACACATCGAGCATCTGGTTCATCAGCCAGCTAATCATCACCAGTCTGTTATCAAATCCTCATACGCTGATAATACTCATTTCATTGAAATGTGCCTTAAACAGCTTTTAGAGCTCATTCGACGAACCGTACTTTTGATACCAAAGGGCATTAAAACACTTATCTTCACCGGCACACAACTGGTTCACCGGGTCACAATGGGTCCGAAACGGAATAGGCTTTTTTCTTCAATGCGTTTACGATAGACTTCGCAGCGGCACAATGTCGGAGTGTCACGTGCGCTCGGCTGCTTAGAAGCGAAAACCAAATTATGATGTTTCCCAAGATTTTCCCATAGCTCGACGTGCGATACACAATTTCCCTAGGTCTGCTTCACGATGAACCAATTCATCGTCAATCAATTGATGTCACAAACCCGGCCGTGCGCACAACGAGGAACTAATCAAAATTTATTGCCAAGCCCATAAATTGCCACCCGAAGCATCCTGCGGCGTGTGCGAGTCTCCCGACCCACAATGTTACGAGCAGAAGCAAATCACAACAATATTCGGAAAAAAGGAAAATATCCGCCTTGCACGAAGTCGGTGTGCAAAGTCGGAAAATATGTATAAACATAAATCTCGGTCAAATCGATTCCTCGTGCCAAAATAGTGCGCCATTCGTGGCGCCTGATGATTAAAAAAACACACAACGACCAGTAAACCATTGGAATCGGAACGAGTTCATCGGGACACCGTTTGGCGAATATCCTTTTACTACTCGCCATCGAAATTCGAGGTTAGTCATTCGGAACATCTCAATTTGCTGAAGCAAACCTGGCGATTTTTTTTTAGCCGCATGGAAAACGTGCGGCACCAAAATGTCTAGCGCTAAACTATTCAAAGATTGCGTATCGTAGGCAAGTCTAGTGGCGAGAACGAGACGCACACGCCAGACCATCGATCTCCACGTTGAATTATGCGCTTAACGTAGAGGGGTATGAGCGTTTCTGGAAATTTTTATGTATTCTATTTTCACCCGCTTAATCCAATGAAATTTTTCGAGGCATGTTGGTACAGAAATTAATTAGGCCACTATCTTAGCAACCGTTGAAGGAAAGCATCATCAAGCGCCTACTTACCGGATGAATTCCCACGAGGTCGAGAGTTGCTGTGGCGTCGACGACTTGGACAAGCTGCTAGAGGGATCTTTGCGGTCTCCCTGGTCACGGCGATCACCATGTTTCCCGCGGGACTTTCCAGTGCTGCTACCACACGCATTGCCAACGTCAGAGCACCCCGGTGCAGTGGATAGGCCACTTTCACTGTTGCGCGAGGAACTGCTGCTTCCGCCACCAAACAAACGTTTCTTCAGCTTCGGCGTTATGGGAGGATCGGGAAACAATCCCATGCTTTTCACGGCTTTTCACGCTTTACCGCGTGTGTCGCGAGTAGGATGCTCTTTTCTTATCCGTTTTTGCCGAATATACCGATCAAATTCAACTGCAAACAAGAACCCCGCCCACGGATGGCGTCCGAAAACGAAAGTGAAACCGAAACTGCACCATGCACTGTAGCGGTGAAGCTCACTCAGCCCCGCGACTCCATTGGTCTAGACACCATTGCGTATTGTAAGCATGGTTTTTCTGCAACGAGACACTAAACTAACACGGACACTGGAATAAGGCGAGATTAAACGATAATTGTTCGCACGATTATCATAAATCACCTTATCCAAGAGAAACCCTTGCCGGTTTCCCGGTTTACAATTTCATTCTTTTTTTCCGTCGAAAATACTTTAACCTTTCATGGTAGCTATGTTCGTTAGTTATGTTGTTGTTTTGAGCTATGCTTAACCTAAGAGCAGCGTTGACAGTATGCATTTGTTTCACAGCCTGTCAGACCTAGCTGTGTGGTGGCTGTAGGCTGTCAGTTCATATACGATTGTCAAACTATTCCGTATTCGTCGAAGATTTGATTGATGTAATCGGCGAGGAAAAGAAAATGAACCTTTTTACGGTACAATTGAGCAACATCCCAACACTCCGAAAAAACTATTAACACAGAAGTATATATCGTATTAGTAATTATGGCTCTCAAATGTTGTCTTTTTTGGAGCTTTTGGGTAATTTTAAACAATTCTGCCATTCCTATCACTTTCTGTTGATAAAAATTATTTGGCAATGATTGCCATCAGTCTCCTATTCCTTCCATTACACTTTGAACACTCCTAGCATTCGTCATCCATTTTGTCCATCCAAAATATTGCATTCTATTTACATTTGATACAACTGATAAAAAAAATAAACAAATGAACAATGAACAGCGCCACCTATATGTGAGTTTTTCTTTTAGCTTGTTTGAATTCCTCACCAACACGTGCTCTCCATCGCCGTCGACAATGTGTATATTCGTCGATTTACATCCCGCTCTATTTTAAACCAAGCACAACAATTTTCAAGTCAAAACAAATTGCTTTCTTTCGATTAAAACATATCCCTACTAGATAAAAGCACAATTGCAAATACGGCCGATTTACCTATTATTGAAACGGATCTTTATTATGTATATTAATCTCATCATAATGCTCATATTGGTTGCACTGTATTGCAGGATGGAAAACGTTTTCATACGACCAAACAATGCATATTGATCATTCAAAGCATTGTCTTCTAACTAATTTTTGAAAGCCACCATCCACGGCGGTGCGATATGCGACGCATTTGTCTCTATGCAAGCTTTTCACATAATTAAACCGACAGTGGGCCTTAAAATTAGGGACTGAATTGTAACATTGTAAATCTACATTTGGTAACTTTTAAGAATTGCAGCTCTAAGGTATCGACTACACGGTGTTTGTGATGTGTTCATCAAGTTGATTTGTGGATCAAAAGGTATATTTTTACACTAACTTTAAATTTATGACACTTTCATTACACCAGCATTCATACTCTCAGTTAAGCATGGCTTCTTTTAATGGATGTTGACAACCAGCAAGCGAAAAATACCCCCAGCAGTTGGAATATGGCGATTGCGAACCCTACGGCGATCAAAACCACAGCATTCTTGTGAAAGTGGTCTTCCAGTTTCATTAGACAGCCATCCTGCAAAAGAAATAAGCTCTCGATTAGCATTCATGAACGATGCAAGGACGTAGGAAACGTACCTGATAATAACGGTCCATGAACAACGGTTGAGCGTTTTTGCAATCTCCCGTCTCAGGTTCGATCAGGTCTGGTTTGCAGCATGATGCAGGGATGGTCCGGTTGAAGTTGTCGTACCAATCCTTCGGGCCATTAGTTCCACAGCACATCATATTCATGTGCACGCTGTTCCAAGCCACCAAGTCGGCCTTATTGTGTCGTATGATCGACTTATCCAGCTGCGTCTTCAGCGCGTCCTGCAGGTCTGCCTTGAATGCGATCGCCGCAATGGCTACCGCAACCTCGATCAAGAAAACGATCAGCAGGAAGACGGCGAACGCGTTCAGCAATTTAGGTGATTCTTTGATAGCGCCATAGCAGCCCAGCGACGCCACCAAGAACACAAACGATCCAACAACGATCAGCACGACCGGTGGGGCTATCAAGCGGTCCTGCACGAAGTGTTGATAGTCGTTGACATCCACCAACACGATGATGCCCGCGACCAGAAGGATCAGCCCTGAAATCTAAAACACGCACACTGCGTTATTTAGGACACTCATTCCACGTTGCATGTAGCTCGAATGAGCCTACAAGGCCGTCGCAGCTCAAGGCTGCTTGGCATGAACGCGCTAATGGCGGACCACACGTCCAAGGATCGAGGAAATGGGTGTATAATCGACCTCAATATGGACCCGACGAATCGAACCATTACGCTGTGTAGCAATCATCTACTTCCGGTTGACAAAAATCTACCGGCAGCACATCATCAATCATGCATGGGACGCTTTCCTGCATCTACTTTTCCGATGATTCCGATCTGTACACACAGCGAAACTGGGCGTACGCATTAATGTACTCGTTAACCTGCACGCAGAGTTGTCTTGCCCTCAGTTTTGACACGTTATTGCTTATTAATCTACGCAACCTAAAGCAACCGCTCGTACAACTATTTGACGAACGACATCATTTGCTTACCGACAAGTATTTATGGGCATACGTTTTTGTAACAAACTAAATTACTCAAATTAAATCAAATGTTTATTTACCTTTAACGAACAATCATAAGTATTTGTATTTCATTTCATGCTCTGGACGCAACGATCGAAAACGAAAAAAACAGCACTCATTTTAATAAAATCGGCATGCTTCCTAATATCAATGAGGAAATTTTATATTTTAATTTTCAAAACATCATATAATATGCAAATAAAATGTACCACATCTCATTGAGCAAGAACGAGCTCCAATATACGTTTCACATCCAACTCAAATCGAATGTTAATCGTATGCATTGTTCAGTCTTAACGTTTTGATACAGTTTTCGAAACGCGTAGATTATCGAGCCATAGGCACATGGATTTGCATATCAGGATCACAGTTGGACTGAATTATTGTCTTCACCGGACCTACTTTCTGCACTTTATGGCCACTACGATCGCTAATCCTTCGCGTGAAGCCTAGCTACTGCTCGTTGATATACTTTATCAGCCATTACGTACCAAGGACGAATACTTTCTGTATCATGCAATTACACAATATCCTTCGCTATTCGGGTCAAACATGCGATAAACCTACGGGTCAAGTGCTACACCCCTTTCGTCTAGAAAACTCTCAAACTTCCTTAAACATGCTTGCAAATGCAAATACACCGCAAGTTCCGTTGGATCCGTGACATGAAAGTTTTGTAAACCCGAAACCTTCGCACGCACCGTTACTTACCGCAAAGATGAGGTTGAACACAAACAGCAAGTACTTTATGGTGGTGGTCCCACAAGAGCTCATCCGCTCTCGTAGGTTATCCATCAGCTTGGACTTCATCTTCGGTTAACTGCAAACTCTTCAGCTGAGCTTCGTTTAGGCAACCTGTCCGTTCTTCACGGGCACCAGTTCACTGTCGAAAATTAAAACCGGTGCGTGCCAAAATGTGTGCTTTTCAAATTTGACCTCTGTTGCGGTCTCAATTTTTCAGAAAACTATTCGGCGATTCAGCACTAACTGGAGATAAGCGTTATTATTCCCACGAGTAACACTATGCGTCAACAAATCCTTTCGAGCGCCCGGACTAAACTGACCCCACAGTGGCCTGTGGTCACCTGAATATAGCCGTTTACTTCGGCCTATGTATCCTCGGGACCCGCGTCGTGTACACGATAGGGTGCGTACGTCCTGTGTTCGCTATCCACCACCTCAGCTTGGTAGTACCTAAGGTAAGCATAATCGCGAGTGCTACTTTCGACCCTCTTCGCAGGACACTCGCAAGCCCAAGCTGACCCTAGCTGCACTGGTATGTGTCACCAACACACGGTCCGTGAGTCGTTACGAGAGGTCCTTATGTACTGCCGGGCAGGACCTGCGCTGAAAGCATACTCGGGGAGCACAAGCTGACCCACGCTGACGAATGAGTTTAAATTTGGGGTCAAAGAACAACCAATGCTGCAGTCTACCATAATTTCCACCTGCGGGAGCCGATAACCGACGGGATACCTTCCGTGGAAGGAATGATTGGTTCGGTTGGCTTTATTTCTGCTGTATAGCGGTGCCATCAGGCAGTGCCCATTGCGGAATCCGACTACCCCTGAAGCCACCACCACCATCGGGCAGACACGTTCCACACTTTCCAGACACATAAATTTTGCTCCTGATTCAAAGCGATTCCCGCTGACATTGACTTATTTCGGACTTTCTGACCCATTAAGGGTGGGAGAGGAGCGAATTTTTAAAAGATTTTTCACTATTTTCCCGCATCGCGTTACGGGCTTTGGGTGTTCTTGAACGCGTTCGAGGTCAAGTGTATCAACCTCTTTGTCAGATCGTTGAGATTGATCGGGATAGAATTAGATTAGTCATCGCATCATGCCGTGCGACGAATTCAATCCGTGCCGTAATGGTCAGCCGCATTTTTCCTCTAGAATTTAGCTTTCTTCACGTTTTAATTTGCGTGGGCGGCTTTGAAAGACGAATGATTACCCATGGGGTTTGAACACACCGTCACGAGAGGTGCGTCTCAGCCAAATGTACATAATTATGTTAATGGCTTCATTCTGGAGGACTCGAAGGCACTTTAGTTTTGCTTCATAAAAAAATTTCAACAAATTTTGTGCTCCTTCTAAAACATTGATCAACATAAGGGGGTGCTGCATTTAATATTGTGACTGCGAGATTTTTATCAAATTCAACGATTCTCAATACAATTAGAACATTGCTAAACATCCAAACGAGTATAAAATCAATAAACAATGATACTTTGCCAATATACTGCGTTATTGTAAATATGTGATTTAATAACCTTTTAGTTGCAATTCATTTAATTTTACGTTCGTGAGCTTCTCAATTTACCAAATAAAGAGTATTTACCATATACTATATTGTTTTGTGCAAAATATACACATATATCTATTATTACGCCGAATCAACATCACTGGATCGAATTTGACACAAACTCAGCTTCTAGATGAGAAAAGTGTAATGATTTTAAAGATATTAGTAAGTGTAAAAACGGATTTCGGTTAAAAAATACGTTTGTTGCAAAGATAACAAACAGCAAAACGATTTCACAGCATTATTTGATTGCAAAAGCAATATAAACATCATCATCATCGTGGTAGAGTTCGTCAGGACGAAGAGCGAATGTATCTTTAGTGACTAATTTTCGTTGATTATCGTTGATTATGTTTTATTTAAAGTCACTCTTCTACTTAAAATTTAACACTAGAATACAAATATATTAAGGTAATGTTTCATATGTTAAAAATATTGCTTCCACGTGGGTAATGTAATGGTCGAAATCCTTATCCATCGAGTTAACTTTATGAATTCGATACACATTGCATTACATTCTTGTTCTGTGGATTCAATATGTGCGTTTATTTTGACTATATCGTATCTTTCCGCACTATTTTTTATTAATTTTTCCTAATCATCAGCAAAATCAACATCAAAAATATCATGAAGAGACAAAATGATCAGAATTAAGATATTATTATTTTCCACATCGTTTTTTGTCCTGTTTTGGTTAAAATACATAAATATCTTTCGCAGAGTGATGATGCAATTGGTTTTAATTGATAATATCTCACATCATTCATTTGGGATAAGATGCCTAGATAAGATGTGCCTAGTGTACGTAATAACGAAAGGTTTTTGATCTTGCGTTTGTTCCTCTTCTTATGCATTAAATATATCATTTTTTAAAAACATATTCACAGATTGAAGATTACTAATCTTCTCGGGTAACAATGAAATTGCAGCATAATGAAAATGTGAATAATATTATTTTCTCCTGATATTCCTCTAGCTGATATTCTTCTATACCCAAATATTCGATAATCTATAATTTCATAGTTAATCATCAACGTAGGATATAAATATCCATAAAAATAGCATAATAATCAATCCGATGTAATCATAACCGTAATCATATTTTTTAAATGAAACTTCTAAAACTGTTACATTTCATTAGCTTTAAATCAAATATCTACTCGGGAACACGTATATATTTATCCCTTTTTGTCAGATTCTGTGCTTGACCCCATTCCGAATTCTTGTGATATTTACATAACAGCTTGTGATATTTAGCTTTTATCCTGATTTAACTCTCCTAATTTCTCATTCTGGTACATACCAAATGTAACGTAAAAAATACGCAATTTGTGCATAGACCTCATCGCCAGTGGAACGATCGTACTTCACAGATGCCTTGGTTGACATGGTGTCCTTGAAGGTGAACCGGTACTTACTCGCACATAAAACAGCGAGAGCTCGCGAGCAAACAACCAGGCATTATCTGATTCCGTCCAGACGTTTGTCCATTAAGCTCAAGCGGCAGCCATCTTGCCACCCTCCGTACGGAAAGCGGAAATTCACAGCCCTCTCGCCACCCTACGCTTTCCCGCCATACACCACGCCTGAATCCAAACCGCCACAAAGTGGGCTGTCCTTCCGCCAGGAGCTGTGCCGGAAAATGGAACAAAAGCGAAGTGCTGCAAATGTGCTGTAATTCGAATTTTTCCCCGAAGAAAATATGCTGTGTGGAACTTAACTTTGTCGACGACGCCACCTGGGTTTGCTTTATTTACCCAAAAAACGATCCCAACAAAGAACAGAACAACAGTAACAAACTAATAACGACGATGGTCGGGTGTGCTGGAACGGAAGCGGTCAGGTGGAAGATGTCCATGGAGCCGTAGTGGGAGCGAACGGGCTGAAAAATATACCATTCCACGCAAACAAGTGCTTATGCGACTTCGTTCTTTTCTCGGTGGACAAAAGCTTCGTCTTCTTTCCGACGAGCTTTTGCCAAGAATCTGCCCCCGATGAACGAGCGGCTATGTACGGGTTGGCGGTCTATTGTTAGTCCTCTTACATATGCTGCGGCACATAATAACGGTCAAGAAAGGATGGCCGCTTGCTAGCTACTTGGCGATTGGCAGTTGTTGGCCCAAAGCAACGGACGAAGGTGTTCGGACGGAAATGTTGCGCGAGTTCGATGAACTCGGATCCACACGAAAGCACGACGGTTGAGCCGTGGTGGAACTTCTGCTCTACGCACTGCCAGAGATTATCTTCCGAAAGCCATAATTAATCGTTAGTTCTCGCGTATACCGCTCTCGCACACCTTCGAGCACCACACGCACACACGCGTGTGCCAGTTCCTCGTCTTTACACAATGAGCCACTGGGTGACGAAGAGCGAAGCCACTATCGTGACAACCGCTGGCAGGAGTCCCTGCTGGCCACTACTGCACTCCTTGTCCGGCTCATCGAAGGGCGCTCTAAAGGAGTGAGGAGTGAAACGTGAACGCTGTTAGTTCGCGAGACTGCTCGATCGCTATTATGTACGTACACAGAAACACGCATATTAGCACATAAGCACCTGTATGGGTTCAACACCACCAAAGACTCGTTTAGCAAAGCACAGGCAACAAGTAATTAGTGGAAGGTTTACTGCGCGTTAAGTTACTTTACGGTCCAAATATGATGATTTTGATGCGATCCCCCGAGACGAAGTTGTTGATCACCAAATGGTGGATGGTTCTCGAATAACGATACTGTGAGAATTAAACCTGATCTGATCTGTGTATGACAAACTCTAAAGCAATAAAATGTTAACCTTTTTGAATCTTATGAATAACTACGGGTCCAATTCGAACGATGATTTAAAACGCCAAGAAGAGATACATTAGCATGTTATAAGGCCTATTGTAATTCACGCAAACTGCGTAGTGAGGTGTGATCACATGTAAACGACAATATTATGCTAATACCCGGGAAAGTCAATGTTTTTCATGGGAGGGTATAATTATACACCAATGAATGGAGCAGTGAACCGTACGAGCTTACGAAAAGTGTGTCAAAATAGTTTGTCTCTTAGTACGAAAGGTGTATCTGACCATTCGAATCTACCACCTCGCATTGATCTACATCTCATGTGGAAGCTAATCATTTATCATAACCTATCACCCTGTACCAGATCCTGGCCTTTTAACAGCCTCTCCGTTTAAGACCACAGATTTAATAAACCTACAGTTTCCTTATTTGTCCGTAGTGTTTTTTTGCTCAATGTTGGAGAATGCTCATTCGCTCAAGGACCTCACAGTGTCCTTTACTGACCTTTTCGATGCTTGCGATCAAGGATCAGCACGGTCATTTCTTTTCCCTAGCTTCGGCACAATGTTTCATCAGCTCGTTCAAGATCGAAAACGAGGTTGCTTCAAATTTGCATCACGCTTCGGGGCCTTTAAAGCAATTGTTTTTTTCCTTGTTCTCAAAAACAAGTTTCCCACTCGCAGCAATCTACCAATCCGGTTGTAACTATTTTTGTGCGATAACAGGTGAACCATAAAAACGCTTCTTGCTCGGCTCCTTTGCCCTGTTCCGTTCCTGGAGCGGCTGGCGTGTGTTCGAACGTACAAATCAATTCGATCTTGGCAGCTTCAAGGTAAGCAAGCCACTAGACGCGATTAATGGTGCGTCTCGAGAGCGGAAACGACCTATCGATTCACTTGCCACGAAATAGGTCACGCTTGCCGCGAGACGCACTGGTGAGGAAGTTTGCTGAACATTTGATGCCCGTGAATGTTACTAAAACCCTAAATTGAGCTTAAACCATGCTCGATACCAAGCATTACCGACGGCGCTACGGATGAGGATTGAAATTTCAGGATGATTTAGAAGTACAGTGTTACTTGTAGCCACAGTTTTGTGAGAAGGCGTCGGAAACGATTTTAATGACACAAATAAACCAAACTACGCTACATCACAAGCTACATTACGAGATGGTTAAGCGGTGCGGTTTCGTGCGAGTATTTGATTTTGTCTGCTCTTTTAATATTTGTTTGTTTGTTTACATTTAGTCCCAAACACATAGTCAACAACAATTGCAACGAACACAAACAGATAAAAACAAATTTGTTGATCCATACAAGACGTGAAAAACACAAGCATACAGACGCGGACAGTGGTCCACAAAAAGCGGGGCCGATATTTACACAATTCCGATCACGCCGCAGGCCACACGTCCACCAGCGTTTCCGGTTTTCAGCGAGTCCGGATGGTTGGTTTTTCCCAGATCGTCCACCTCGGCGTGAACAACGATCGCGCGTCCTATAACGCTGCGGGCTCCATACAGCGACACAACCGTGTCCGAGTAGGACGTCTTAGCGATGCCGTTGTCATCAGCGACGATGTTACCCAAATCACCAACGTGACGCACCTGGTCATTCGGGGCACCATGGCTAACCTGCGAAACAGAGAGCAATGACGCGCATACACGGGATTAGCCGATTTTGGGAGGGATTCGTTTCAAGCCGGTTAGTCCGGTTACCTTGTCCGGATTGTAATGACCACCGGTGCTAGCACAGCCGTCAGTCAGATCACCCTTCTCGTGAATGTGGAACCCGTGCTTGCCGGGAGTGAGCCCGATAACGTTGATTTCAATAAACACGGGTTCGTTCGATGAACAGGAGGACTGCGAGATGGTCACATTTCCTGTGACTCCGGTGTGTCCGCTCAGGAACACGATCGCTTTCCTCGGCTGGTCCTGGAAGAATTATATGACACAGAAACGTTCAAACACCGTTGCAACGTGTCTTGAGAATTTGCTGATAAAACTACCATTCCATCGTTCGACAAAGATAATCAGATAAGCAACGTAGATAAGGTGTCGAAGGAAAATATAATAAGGTGAGTTGCTGGCAGCTTTAAGCAATTATCTTTCAAAATTTGGGCTACTGGTGAATAAGGTGAAGGTAAATCACATAATTCATAAAATAATATTGAAGGCCATTCAGAATCCTGCTCTTCAAGAGCGTTAAGCTGAATATACAACGAAATATGAACAATAGAGTCTATTGTTCATGAAAGCCATTTAGCCAAATTGTTCTAACCGTCGTTGGCGCATTTTAAGCCGCATAAAAAAGTGACAAAAATGTACCGAACCTTGACCGTGGCGTCCTTATTCCAACTCACTGCTCGGGATCTGCACCGCTAAACAGGCGCATAAAGATGGGCCGCTAATCTAATGGTCCCGCACACGAACAGCTTGCAAATGGAGCTGCATTTTGCATTCATCCCGTCGCTGCACGGGCTGCAGCTCGTACGGGCACGCACACACAATCACACAATCAATTGGGAAGATGGTTCCCATTACGGTTCGGCTGACGGGCGAAAGACACACCGGCGAACGATCGTCGAGACGCAAGACCCCGAAAAGCACCAGCACCGGATCCGCACACATACGTCATCACTTTTTGGTGGTATATCGCAGACCCCAGCGATGCCCAGCTCCGGTGGGACATTTGTTTACACGGCCCTCTAATAGAGTTAAATTGCGCTGATAGCGTCAGCCCCTCCGTCATCGTGCATCGCGGTCTTCCGTCGCTGCTGTCGCTTATCAGCTGTCTCTGGTGACAATTGATTAGCGTGTCGAAAAAACGGGTGCGTGCAAGGCCTCACTTTCGTATCCTGCTCGGTGCGGTACAACCGAGCGGTACACAAACGACCGTTAAAAGCCAACAAAATGACACCAAACTAACGCCCAAAGATGCGAATTAATTCGTTTTGTCCCGTTTGACGCGCTCACCTTTGCCAGCACGACGCACAGCACGGCCGAAAGAGCAATTAGCACCTTCATGTTGACTACTACCAATCTTTTGCAAAGCGCGACCGATCGAGAGATCACCAGTGATCGTTAATAAGTTACTTAAGCAAATTTACAAATACTGCCCGTACGGAACTGAACGCTCCTGAAGTACTTCAACTGAACACCTTCGAGTCTCAGTCACGAATGGATGCAACGGTGAGTCCCAGCGCACTCGCTAGCCCCCAACAAGTCCCGTGTGGCCACTCTGTGGTGGTAGCGCTAAATTGACTTTCAATTGTCTCCCAACGCACTAGCATATCACCGTCACCACTACCAGCGCGTGCAAGATCCGAAGGGGTAGATACACACCACCGACGGACGGATTAGCACACACGCCATCTATATCTGTTCATCTCGCACCGTCGCACCGTAGAGATTATGACGTGACTTGGCGGCTGGATCGGTTGTGCCTGTGTGTGCTAGCCTCCGTACGATCCAGCTAACGTGTTTTTCTAACCTCAGACCGGTCTTCCCACTCGATGGTTCGCGAAATACGACCACTCCAGTGCAGTGGCTCAAGTAGGCACCGAATAGTTGTTCTATTCTATTCACGTTTGACACGAACCCATCGGCTATTGCACGAGTGCATGGAACACGTGTACGAAGGGATGCAAAGTAGACGACCTGTCCCCGGTGGCCAAGGATTAGGTGTAGCGTGATGGAGGAGTACACAGCCTAAACAAGGGTGCGCGTCATATCGCGTTGTAGACTGATCGTTTATGAATGCCAACGTAAACGTTTCTGCAATAATTGGATATACACCGCGGTGGACACGGGGCGCAAAAAACCACTCACATCCCACATGGTCGAATGGGTACGAAACGAACGGTAAAGGATATGAAAACAAGGTTTTGTAATACTTCAAACATCAGCCTAATAAATGGCAGCGCAAAACGTAAACCGCTGTTGATGGACACTTTTATCCTTATCATTGTACGTATTGCACGTATCAAACATTGATAATAGGCCCGAAACAATGAACATCCGTATGAGCTTGTATTTTCCCATAGTTATTTCACCTAGCTTATTATTGAACATCTATGCCATTGACACTCTACTCAAACGACCGTAACGGTTTAATTAAGCGTGTTTACCTGGAAGACGAATCAAATGTTTTATTAAAACCCTATTTGACTCACGTCAAGCGATTTAGGATGAAGGATTATTCATTTGCCCCGCTCTCGTACCATTTCCAACAAACACGTCGTTGCATTTTTTATCCCAATGTCGTGTATGCCGTAAAACCTTCAGCACCTTTAGCAGCTAGCTTGTTGCCTCAGGCGCCAATCAACCTCCAGCTCGCCGCAACAGCTCCAGTTGGTGACCCTTTCGAACGTGCGTAACCTTTCTCATTTTCGAGCCGGTTTCTTCCAGATCGATAAAAGAGGTACCATCGAGCATCAAGTCAGCGCGATGCCGAGTAATAATTGTTATTAAAATCTCTTTCCGAGACATGCGAAATTCGAAGCGATCATTTTGTGTCATCGATTTATGGTGGGTCAAAGCAAAGTTGATCCTTCCCACCGATATGCCGAATCTGTTCGCGACTTCGCGCAATAGCGCTTTGTGTTGCTCCCAACGTGACTCTCATTACTCGGGGCTGACTTGGCGAAGCTTCCGGTTGAAACAAACCCCGCGGACACGGAAACGGCAATGACCTTACCCGGCGAGCATAACACACGCGTACCGCGTTCAGCAATCTACAAAGGTCATCTAGCGAGTGGCAAAGGCAAAATCAAAGCCACCTTAACGATCAAAGCTATTAGCATGCCTAGCTTGGCGTCATCGCGAGAAAATCTATCACGCGCTGGTCGTTCTGTATAGTCAGGAAATTTGGCACAATGTATTAGCCTACTGCTACCTTAGCACACAACCCAGTTTCTGCTACAATCGGACCAACTTCGCCAAACACCGTGGTTTGACTAATCACTCGCCGTGTTTCCCGGATCAATAGGGGTACAATGCACAAGGTGAAGATAATTGAGTGCACAAATCTGCCCTAATGGGTGTGAAATGCTAGTTCCCTATGAACAGGAGGGTTTTACCTAGCTGTTCGGTATGGTGTAACCCCTTTCATATCACAAGACTGCATGCATGAAATATCCCGGTAAACTTTTTTCTCATTTCGTAGTTGCGCATTATTAAGGAATATATCTTGTTGAAAGTATAACAACCACACATTTCTAGAACGAACAATATTGCTCGATAAATACTGCAAATCAAATGAAGTGACATTTGCACTGGCAATGTTACAAAGCATCTAAGGCAATGTTAATATGCGATCTAAGAAAAAACTAGAGCACTTGACATTTTAGTAGAAAAAAGAATAAGCATTTTTATGTTTACTTACTACATCAAAACATTACAAGCGTAATTACATTCGGTGAATGTAAAAACTTTCTTATCAGTTTCGCTACTACTTATTTATTAATGAATAAGGTAATGATACGACTAACACTACAGACTATTGGAATTACTTCAAAACAAAATAAAGGGAAAAACCGCGCATGATTCAGCGAACGCTATTGGAATCAAACGAGTGTGAAACGCTCCCCAAGTAGTCATTAAGCCGGCATCTTCATATCGAGTTCTAATTTACAAAAACTGCAAACACTACCATGAGGATGTTTTACTCCTCATACCATGTTGGCGCACATCATCGAGCCCCATATAATTTATTCGTTTAAAATTTTTGCATCTCTAGAGTTTTGGCATATTTGGAACCTAAAATTAAAAATTTGTATTCGTTTCCAACTATCAACTCAGTTATTAAAATAGGTCACACTACGTCCATCGTTCAATTTTTCCCGCTTTCGTTAATTCTTTTATCATTTTAAAGCACCAAGCAAATATTTTAACACCTTGGGGACAACAGATAAGGTAATTTTTTGTTTGAATATTAGAGATAACAAATTGATATATCTACTTTATGAAGACTGCAATAATGTATTCCATGAAATTTGAAAGTAGTTTAATGTAGAGCAAATATAAGAGATGTATGAATTTTGTTTAATTTTTCAACTTTTTTGCTTTAGGGAAGTATTAGATACTAAGTAAAGTCACTTACAATTAACTAAATATGTCACAAGATTGTGTATCTAAGGTTACATTGAAATTTATTTGCTATTCAGCTGATTTTAGTGTTCTTTTAATTTTGAAATGATTTACTTAGATCTTGTCACCGATCCTTTGTTTTAACTACTTCACACCTAGATGGCGCTAGTGGTTGACTAAATCCGTTGAAATATTCCATTGGAATTTTTTAAAACCGTTGAACTGCACCTCCAACAGTACATCTTTTAAAATTCAATTGGAAAATATGCAGTGAATGAAATAAAACAAATAAACAAACGTTACTTACAAATTTTGCAGAACCTTTTATTGCTATTCATTTCTTTTAAGGGGTTGCCAATAAATCTCCCCCATTGTCTCAGTAATAGTACGCAAGATAACAATTTGCCAGACCCCAAGATCCCGTGCCACATTAAATATACTTTTGCCGGCCCAATGAAGCCGTCTGCATCGGGACGCTGTTCTCGATGTATTGCACCGTGGCCGTCACGCTCGAGTCAATGGCTTTGGTGCCACTCTTGTGAGATCGTTTCATCGCCCGCTTTCTATCATGCCCGTTGGCAGCGTTCATCGCTTCCAGCATCAACCCATCCACAGTCTGCAGGCTCTGGGCGCGTTGCAACGACAAACGCAGCGGTTTCTTAGGTGGTGCGGGCCGTACACCAACACCATGCTTTCCCACCGGTCCAGACGGTTCCGAAGCGTACTGATCGTTCGTATCGGACTCAAAGTCCAGACTCTTCACCGTGCGAATGTCACCTCGACGTCCCGTCGTGGCACTGTCGATTGTGGCCGCCGCCACCAAACGCTTCCGGTCACCGTTCAAGTGCTCCACACTACGGGCGTGATTGCGAATGTGGCTGTGTTGCAGCAACCGACCCCGATCGGAGTCGTTTTCCAGATCGGTAGTGCTGCGCTGCAGCTTCGCTCCGAACTGCTGCAAGTAGCGTTCTCGATCCAACCGACGTGACTCACGCTCACGCTTGTCCCGTTCCTTACGACTGTAGTACTGAGCCGCCAGCGATTCACTGACACCGCCATTAATACAGATCTTCGACGATGAGAGCGAGTTCCTGAGGTTGTACTTCAGCACGTCTGATCCGCCGTTCGTCAGCTCGCCGTTGATTCGATCGCATTCCTTAATGATGGTGGTCGTCGTGACGTGTCCTGGGCTGCCGTTACGTGGCGGTGATCCTCGCTCGTCGATGTAGTTGTAAATGTGCGGTGGTTGTGGTGTTTTACCCTCCGGAGGCGTCGACGGTGGAGACGTGATGCTAATGGACGTGATGTGCGCTCCGCCACTTCCGTTCACGGCCACCCCACCGGTGCGGATCGTTCCGTGTTCCTTCGCAGTCAGCAACTCCTTCACTTGATCCTCGAGGTACGAGATGCGATGCTGTAGTCGAACATTGTCCGCTTGCGATTGCTGCAGTGACTGCTGAGACAAGGCTCCCAAGCCGCTAGGTGGTGTTTTGCGAACTCTTGCCACAACCACATCCGATTTGGAATGAGAACCGATAGCACGCACCATCTCCTCACGGTTGCGCCCTCCGATCGCTTTACCGTTGATCTCAATGATGCGATCTCCTCGCTGAAGACTCTCGCCATCCAATACCCAGTCGACCCAGAAGCCGGGCTGTTCATTCCGGGTGCTGGCATTCCAACGGCCCGTCGATGCACGGACAGCCAACAGGCTTAGACTGGCGCCCGACTGCAGCAGACCGTGCAGTGTATTTGGTTCGTGTTTTGGTTTATCTAGCCGACCCTGAAGAGCCCGCGCTTCTTCGACCAACGACAACAGCTGCAGCTCTTCGCGACCCAAGGCGTACTCTAGCTCGGCCTGCCGGATGCGTACGTCGATGTTACTGCAAAACAAAAGCATCACTATTAGGACTCTGGTGTGTGGGTCACAGGACCTTCACTGGCACTTACTCCGTCACGTCGAGCTTTTCCAGCGCTGATTTCAAGCTTTTGATCACATGTCGCTTCGTTTCGGCGTCCGATTTCAACTTCGCTAGGCGCTGTTCGGCCACCGGTCGTTCAGTTTCATCCAGCGGAGGTCCTGTCGGGCGGGGCAGCTTTCCCAAGCCGAGCTGCAGCCGCAGGCTGAAGAAGAAAGATACAGGCAACACGTGTTACTAGGGAAAACATGCACCGTTAAACAGACAGTCGAACTGACCTCTGTATGACCGCTTCACGATCCTGTAGGGCTGATCGGAGTTCACGTGAGGGTGCCGATTCCGGTCGAGGTGAGGAGCGAGCCGACAAGGACCCTCCCAAGGATGTTCCTTTTCTTCTTCGTGGGGTTCCGGCACACAGCGACACCTCAATGTTCGCCATCTGAAATGACATGAAAGCAACAAACGGAGAGCTGAATATAGTTAGATCTTTTTTGCGAGGAAAGCGCATTCGTTTACCTTTGCTTCTAAGGTTTCCAGTTGTGACATTCTCGGAGGATGTTGATGCAGCTTTCCATGTGATGGAAGAATTGTCTGCAAAGAAAAAGGCGCTCAGTAATGGGGGGGTAAAAATTCATTTCACTCATGAAACGCATTAATGAGTGCATCATCATCCATTAAGTGCGCGGTTGGGATTGATATAAAAATAAATTATTTACGCGGGCTAAATCTCAGCGGTTGCATATATCACGATGTCAAAACGAAGCATCCCTCTGCCTACCACCAGTGGCATTAGTGAAATCATTTGTGCTCACGGAATAATAATAACCCCGCGGTGGCAAACACAATAAATGCATTATCATTACGCAACACCACAACCTAATGTGAGGCCCTTCGTTGCTATTCAAAGCAACTGGCCTCTCTTCGCTGGCATAATGCAGCTGCCACCTCCGTCGGGGAAGGAATATCAACAAGCTTGCACTTTATATTTCCTGACACGCTTCACGATGGCGAACAGATCAAGCCCGGAGGTCCATCATTTGCTGGAATAAATGCGCCAACCCTTGGTTGCCGCTAAGTATAGACCCTCCGCTCACGATCCTCGACGGTTTCGGTGGTTTCGTCGTTGGCTCTCGAAAAAATCGCCAAATTGGCCTCTACCGAAGCCTCGATCAGCGCCGGTTGAAGGTGCTAACCCATACTTTTCCTTAATGGTTCAAATAAATTTATCACGACGCCGATACGCCGACCGCAGCAACATCGCACCACATGCGCGAAAAATGCGGCTTCAGCATCGCTTTCGAAATCATAAACCACATTTTCTCCAAAGCCTCGCGTTAGACCCGAGCTGAGATCTGTTTCTATCCGCGTTTGTCGGCAGTCCCAGCCAGCTACAGCCGCATCAAAAGGCCGAATCATTTGCGCAAAGCTGAGGGTTTTTATTTTGCCTCGCAGCACGCTCATCACAGAAGAATGTGTCAACCGGCAACTTTCCCCTCTACTGCTCGGCAACACCAGTTTATCATTTATCATCGCTCCAGGCGGCGCATAATCAATCATCGACATCCGGACGAATGGCGGGTTTGCTCGTGGTTAGAGCTCGTGGTCGGTCTCGAGGAACCAGTCGATCTCGATGACGTGTTCCGAAGCGGCAGTCTCGATTGTTTCGCCCTTTTGCCCCAACCAGATGGCAGTTGCATTAGCACGATGGCACAACGATCGCTCACTTCCGATCGAGCGGGAAACCTTTAATGCTGGTTCACTATGGAGCGCAGTTGGAAGCACATGCACATGTGGGAACAACACACTTACCATCGAGGAGGAACGCTCATTCAGAAATGCTCTCGATATAGTGGCGGGCGAATGGTTGACGATGAGGCTACCGGATTCCATCACGACACTATCATGATGATCGATTGAAGACAGCGCGAGTCACTGCAAGGCCAGCTCTGGCAAACTGGCTGCTCTGAAACAACAAATGGGAACCGAGCATTAGGTATGTTAGACGTATGGGGTGTTGGATATGATAGCAGTATGTTTCGAATGATTGTGTTTCGAGGAAAAGATATAAAAAAAACACATTTACCCTGACCAAGCTACTGCTGCCTCTGTTGCACCCTGCCCAAAAAAGTAAATTGACACAATTGCGCATCAATCAATCTCGAAACAGAAATTGTTCATCGTTCAATTTACCAATCATCAACCAGCGAATTTATGAGCCCATTTTACCTTTCCTTCACGGTACCTTGATGCGATATGAAGTCGTATTTCACATCGGGTTTCAATAGTTACAATTTAGCGTTATTTAGGGCATTTTGCTACTAACAATAGACAGACCTTATTTAATACGCCCATTGTTCGGTCCACCTTTCTCCTGTCTTTCGTGGCTTTTAGCAAAGAAAGTCAATCATTTCTATATTCATCATACATTTTCTACCCATGGCATTCGATTTCTAAGCGATATCTACAATTCAAACATTGGTGAAATATGGTTTTCTGCAGATTGGTGATAAACATGAGCGTATTGATATGATTACTGCAGTTTGCATGTATGTACCCGATGTAGTATTCTGTTTGAATTCATTGAATTCTGTTTCATTTCAATTGATTAAAATTAGACTTTGTACATTTTACTTTATAATTCATTCGCTATTCACCGGTATTGGTTAAGTAAAGTCAATCAAGCACACACATACAATTTGGCTTTGGAGTCATACCATCGACATCTACTCGCAGATCCTTAATTGAGCGGTAATCGTTCAAACGATCTCACCCACAAACTCGACCAATTGAGATAATTTAACGTACCTGCGGAACGGCACCTTCTTCTCAACATTGAATAACGAAAACCAGACGAATATTCTACGGCATGGCATGCTCGTCAAACGAGCACCTTACCTGGCTGCCAAAGCAGACAATACCGTCCAGAAGAAGCGTGCTCGAAGGAGCATCGGATGCGCTCCAGTTTGCACTTAATTTGCCTCCAATTTGTCTGCTCGACTCGACCCAAACAAAACTCACCAACCCAACGCCAGCCCATGCTGACTGCTATGATATAATGCAGCACAAATTGCTCTTCTTTCTCGAAATCGCCCCGTGTCGGCGTTTCGTCATCAGTACGCTCCGATGTACAGCACATGTGTGCGATCATACGCCCGAAGCATAACGCATAACCGTCTCATCGCGCAAAACAAACGACACGCAACGCAGCGCTATCGTGCAAGTCTCTCCCGGTGGTAGAACATTGCGGCCTATTCGTACGTGCCCTGAGGTGCTCGTCGCGATCGCGTTGCTTATGGAACGATTAGCGAAAAGAGTGGCTCATAAATAAAGAAGTTGCATGCCGCGCCGCGTCTGGGTAGAAGCGAATTAATTGATCGCAACGCCGGCTGCCGAAGCGTGGAATTCGCGCAGGGACACTTAGGCGAACGCGATTGTTGAACGCGAGCCCTTCCAGCAGCATTGCAAGCACACTGGCGCACGTAACGATGAGTCTGGAGCACGACCAAACCGCCACGCAGCAGCTGGCTTAGGTAAAGGCTGAACGAACGCAACCAATTATGTAATTAAGAAATTTCACGTTTCGAAGAACTTTCAGTATAAGAACCAACGAAAAAAAAACGGAAATTCTATTGCCAAAGTAACACGCTCAAAGTTTAACGAGAATTCGATTAATTTTTCTTTTAAACGCCTTGCGATAAAACCTCTGAATCACATTTCATAGACAATAGAATGAGGAATATTAGTTCTCACAAAAATGATAACAACTTTTATCGATTTATTTCTAAAATAAACATTCGAACAAGATTTTTGAGATATTTAGTTTAATGTAGAAATACATTACCCAACGGTTTCCACAGTTATCTATTCTCACAATAATTCAAACTACAAATGCTCCAGTATCGCAACAAGCGATGGCGAAGAAATGTGAATCCAACTCCTTCCGCTCGCATTTTTCTTCCATTTTTTGTTGTTGTTCGCAGGTCTAGTAGATTTCTATACTTTCGCGACTCTAATACCGCCGGCCAAACGTTTACTAACTAGGCTCGGAACTGTTTAATTGACCTTTACTTTCGGCGAGCCGATCTGGACGGTAAATTGATTCATTTTTTTTTAGTTTTTACCCTCTTGCCCTCCACAATACGCCCCTACTTTCGCCCCCAACTAGAGGAGAAAGAGTGAGAGGCAAATAAAACAAGCACCACAGTCGACGATCGCGCGCTGTGAAACTAAACGAAAGAGAAATTTATTTTAAGCAGCTCTATCGAAAGTGCGGCTAGTTTTTTTTCGGTATTTTTATTCCCCATTTTTTTGTTGTTGCCATTTTCACGTTTCATTTCGATTACGGCCCTCCGTAGCTCCCAGAGCCGATGGGAAGCGCATCTGAACGCCGACGCTAACAGGCCGAAATACGCAGCCATGCTAATGACCGGTCCGGTAGTGGCAAAAGGTGATAATTTCTTTATGAAGCTTTATTGCCCAGCTAGTGAGCTACCTTAATTTTCACTTCCTCCAAAGCCACCAAAGCTCAAAACGACCAAGACCGTCCCATAAATAAAAATGACTCCACGGCTCTACACAAGTACGATCTGGTGCCTGGGAACACACCGATCTGGAGCCATATTGCTGTCGATCGATCCGCAGCTGGACCTGCGACTTGAGGATCAAAAAATCGATAGATCCCTCGTCCGATCCCTTCGAGAGCCTATCGGTTGTTTCCTCAACTAGAGGTCTCCGCTCTCGACCGGGATCGCCCATTAAAGAGGCATTAAATTCTATTGCGGCAGTATTTTTTCCTCTTTTTCGGGCCAGTGTCCATCTTATCAACGCCACTCGATCTTCGCTAGACCGAATGCGTTTTTATTTTTCGCTTTATCTTTCGGCTCTGCTTCGACCAGAAACTCCAGGTTCGCCTTTCGCGCCGCTTTGGGAGCTGTGTTGGGTTGGTTCAGTCCATTTATTACACGGCCCCGTGAGCTGGTAGAACGATCTTTACACCTCAGCGGCCCCACAGAGGGCCTGTTTTTGCCCGCATCAGCCAGACCGTCGTGTTCTTTCTGCCCTGTGCACGGAACCGTATCGCCGCTACGGGGCGCGCTTCTTCCGGTGGTACAAGTTTCTTATGTATTATGAATGTTTCTTTGTTTATTTTTTTTACTTCCCCAACCCACTCTGGATCCTTTCCCGGCCTACGTCACGCATCGGTGCACGGCGAAGGAGCCAAACGAGCCGATTCCTGCAGGTACCAACATTAAGACTTCATTCACACACCGCCTGATCCCGAGACCACAGGAACACCAGCAAATCGGCACGCAATTCTCCAATCAACCAACCGAGAACTGGAGTTTGCGGCTGTTGGGCCCTCGAGCCTCGAGCTGACGACCTCCCCCCGACCGACACGGTTGAGTGTGAGAATTTTGCTCACCAATTCCCCACCGCCTATGTTCCATTCCGACACTGGTTATTCGGTTCGTAAACCAACCGAGAATTAACCACAAAACCCTGGCAAAGCGATGGAATATCGCCAATGCCGCTTCGTGCCAGAATAATTGTGTGAATTCTGGGCCTTCATGCGCCAGCTCAAGGCACACTCTCGTTAAACGACGTGCCGTCCGGGGGCGGTTCGCTTTTTTATGTTTCGCGACACTTCCGGTCCCAACCCTGAGGTGCTCTATCAAGCCGGGGTTTTATTGAAATGTTTTGCCTAAGCTATGGCCCGAAGGCTTCAGGTACCTTCACGGTATACGGAAGAATGAAGGCGACATTCGCGGCCTAAATTTTTGTGAGGTTAACCAAGGTGACATTCTTGGCGTACTTCTCACGCGCCGTCAGAATTATGATCGAACCCAACGCGATGGGGTCACATTCATTAAGCAAATTGTGCCTCATGCGTTGGTAGCCGTTGTATGCGGGCCGGAGTAAACTGTGCAGGATGCGATTAAATAAATTAATGGTAACGAATGTCAAATGGCCCCTTGGTAAATGTTCCCGAAAAATAATGCCTACAGAACATGAAGAAATGTCGATGGGTTTCCCAAATTGTTGGTGGTCCGAAAAACATTAGGAAAACCGGAGCACTAGCGTGAACGAAAAACGTTCGATGTTCAACTCAATAATTGTTATTCTGGTAAACTTTTACTTTTTTTACGGTAGTATTATTTTCCTTTAATGGGAATATACACGTTATAAATGAGGATATATCAAACTAGGATCTTGAAAATTATGCACATTCATAAAAAGGTAATTTACAGCTAATAACGAAGCAGTAAAATTAATATTCAACAATCAGCATTCGGTTGGGTTTTATATTTTATTTTTCACTCGCACAGCGTGATCGTAAATATTACAGAACGGTGGTTAGTTTTGATTTCTAACGTTCCAGATTTTTCTCTCTGTTATTTGCCATTTGCTGGATTGTTGCAGCCAACGGTTGATAGATAGATCGTACATCTTTTCATTGGACAAATTGTTATTGGATTGGTTCAAGATCTAAATCTAGAATCACCATCGAGTACCAACGAGCATTACATACACATTCCAACCCAGGTTTCAGGTTTGGTGGCGCAGAACGGCTTAACAATGCTGAACCATGCGCAGTGAAGGATTAGCAGTGATTCATTTCATTTCCGCATGTAACAATCAGGGTTTCAGATCAAATAAACCATGCCCCCATGCTCACTGCCGAAGGTTGCGATTGGTATGGGTTTGCGTCTAGAACCAGCTTATACAACGGGACCGAATTGAGAATTGAGAGTGCTTGCAATAAATTTTACAACTCACCAAAAGCGAACGACTTTAAATAATTTATACGGGATTGAATGGAATTACACGCGATCGACGTTAACAATTAGCGTTCACCAAACGCACCACATTCACGGCCCAACACGAAAGGGCGACATTGTCCAGGCTAGGGCGTGTTTTGAGCGCCTTTCGTAACATCCTCCCATGCAATTTTCCCCCGACAAGGTCGTAACGCATCTCCTGATGACTCGGTGACTCTCGAACCCGATCCCTTGCCAAAGCGCACCCAGGGCCAGCGGCACTTATTGCCGCAAGGGTACGAACTGTGCGGACGATAAATCACGAGTCCACAACCCTCGCGAAAAACCAACTCCGAGTTGATGTACCCAAGCCCAACTCAAGCCAACCAACCAGCCATGTGCCAGGACAGAGTGGACACACTGACGCAAGTCCCTTCGACGAGTTCCACTAGCACTGATGCATGAACTTGACCACAAGTTGCCCACGATGCGCAACAAAGGGCCGGCCAAAGACGTTACGCATGATTTCGTCCCTTCGTTCCGCCGTTCAGCTAAATATGTTGCATTGTCCATTGCACACACACACACACACACACACACACGCACAAGGCCCTCAGTTTGACCGAGGTTGATAAACGCATCCGGACCCATGCGATCGATACACCGCTGCACCGGAGACCGAACCCTTCCCGTATGGCAGCAGCTGAAAGCAGCTGTTTGGATGTACAAATTAATTTTGACCAACGCTCTCACACGCACCCCGATGTTGGCTTTCGTTTCCCCCTCCGTCGGTGCATAACCGGCCGCTAATGCACCGTGGCATTGTCGTCATGCACCGGTGCATTGCGATGCCTGCAGCCTATGGCGATGGGAATTGCGCCGAATGACATCCCGCGTGATGTGCCGGGCAATATGCGTTTCCGGATGATGGACGATGCTTTTGCACGGTCCGACCAAAAGCGACATATTAATCATGGTTATAATTTGCGGGTTGTTTTGTTTCTTTTATTTTTCGGCTGTGGGTAATGCTGCTTAAGTTTATGCATCCGAATTTTACCTTTTGAAATGGTCAACGGAAACGGAGCCTATTTCGTTCCAGCGTTGCAGCCATGTAGTCGGGGCCAAGCGTTGCTTTAAAAATGAACCGCTACCGACAGAAAAGCGAGGACAATTTGAAGGACTTTCGCATTATGCATGGTCAAGATGTTTTAGGCCGAATGTAAATTTTAGAACCATGCAAAATTTATAATACTCGAGATACTGGTGGTTCACTAGCGATCGGGTAAAATCTGATTCGAATGAGGACACTATAATTTTTGAGATTTATCCGAGTCATTCTTTGCCCCACTTGAGACACGCTGGAAATTTTTTCCCTATTTTAGGTGAATATAGTAGAATACACAACTAATTTTGAGTTATTTTTCCTCAAAACTGGCTTTACATCCACAACGACACGATAGATGAAAAGATCGAAAATGATAGCTTTCTAGCAAAATAGTAACAACCATATTCAAAGTTCATCCTATCGAACGAAACTATGATTTCAGATTTTCATTTTTGACTTTACCGATGAGTGTTTCAAAATGAAACGCAAACAGCAAAGCGACTACACGCTGCATTGAGTAGTATCCAATGCATGCCGCCTAGTCTCCAAAGTGCAGTTAGAAAAGGTGTACTAATAACGTAGTTAGAAAAAGGCGTGCTAATAACATGCTAGACCGAAAAACTGTCAGCCTTGATTCTGTGCCATGCCCCCGCTAAAATCCTTTGGAGCTGTGTCGGTCGACTCTAAGCCGGTTTCCCAACGAAAACACGCATCTGAGACAGTCGCCGTTCATCACCCACGAAATAATATTCGAACATACTTCATATAGCTTGAGTCAGCGCGCAATCTCGCGAAGGCGTTCATGAGTTGAAACAAAAGCAGTCCCATGTAAGGTTAAACGGGAGAGACACCAAACCGGTGAGCTGGGGTAGCCAAAATACGATCCATAGCACCAGTCACTAAGCACCAACGTAAAGTCGACCGTCAGAACCGGAAGTCTATCGATTGTATGCCGCCAGACGACCAGCTCTTGCTATCAGTCAGCTTCTTTTAGCTGACGTTTCGCTCTGCGCCATCAAAACAAAGCAACCGCAGACGTGATCAGGAAGAACAAATTCAAACGAATCCAAGTAGGCTGTGACGGCTGGGAAAGAAAACGGCAGCACATAAATCCAAGTCGCGCATATCGTTTGTCGAATAAGTGCCGTTTGAGTGTGTATCAAATTTCGCAAACGTCTTTATTTTAGAGGCGAATGTAGCCACGCCGGCTCAAAGTCGCTATAAAAATACACAAAAAAAAAAAAAAAAAAAAAAAAAAAAAACGTCTTTATGCGTCTCCCAAAATTAAGCACATCGTATCCCGCGACACACTCGAGACACTAGAGGAGTGCCCACGAGGCTCCGATCGCTCGAAGTCGAGACACACCTTTGCCGCACGCTTTGTTTGAGGCCGATTTTAATGGTCTGTATACACGGTGTGTAAACAATTGCAACAAATCAAAACGGCCGCTGACGAGTCGCTCTAGCCGCAGGCCGGAATGTAACGCAAAGTGGGAAACATAACCTCCCATACTCACGCACTCGCAGTACATTAACATCGGCATGATCTCTTCGCACCCTGCCACGCCACAACAATGGCCAAGCAACACAAGAGGCGCAGGAAAGATACGATCCCAAACACACGCCTCCCAAAGGCAGGCGAATGCATAACATCGAGCAAAAAGAAAACTAATGCAGCAAATGTGCCAGTCTTATGGAGGTGGTAGCTTTGACGCCCACCCAACTCAAGTGCTGGTGCTGCAGCTTTTGGCCTATTCAGCCACGTCGGTCTTCGACGCTGGTTCCCCACGCTACAATAGCTACAATTATAAATGCAATTTACCGTGCACGCGGCAAACGTTTGGCGCTAATGTGCATTAGTGGTTGGTTGCCTCTGATGGATGGTCGGAACGGGCGAGCGGAGCGATTGGGCGCGTCTTTGTGCATACCTCGGGGTAAGAGAGCAAACAGCTCAACAAAGATGAGAAAACGTTCAACTCCTTCCTTGGCAGCACCCCTAAAGTGCCATTACAATACTGCGCCACCTGGCGGCGACACACGCACTTTCAGGGGCCATATAAGCCTCGCCAGTTATCCGGATCAATCACGGGCCTGTCTGGCCTGTTTAGTTCGACGACTGAGGACCGGTAACGGGGACAAACAGTTTTAATGACTTCCAATCAGCTTTCTCCAGTGATCGATTCCCGCCACCGTGACACCGAGGTTAGCGATTAGCCTGCCAAGGTTAACCATCGACCATCCGAGCCGACATCCGCCGATTATACTGCTTCACGCTAAACGTCCTTCGATCGCAAGTACCCGCGCTTCCTGAGCTAGTCATCAGGTCGTGGTGAAGGAGGCGTCGTCGATAAATGCGTCAGTGTGTCATTGCATATTTATTAGCCATCGCTCGGTGTTGGAATCTGCGCCTGCGAGACCGGTTCCACAGGCCGGATGAATCGATCGGCCATTCCGACGATCCGACGTGTAAGCTGAGCTGAGGTGTCTCGTCAAAATTGCCGCTTCCAGCGCGATCTCGTGTGGAATCGAGAAGGGAATGTCTACGCAGGTGGGTTCCGGTGACTGGAAAACTGTATCATTCCGAGTCGTGCTGGTTAGCGCAAGCTTAAGGTATTATTGCGACTCGTTGGGCTCGTTTCTCTTCAATGAGCGCCACATTAGACATTCCAACCAACCTTGTTTCGAGGTACAACCTGTTGTCTTTCCGCCAGGACCAGTTGTGGCTCGTGAATTGAACTTTCAAACTTCTCCCCGAGATCGTCACGTTCCGGTGGGAACAGTCACCCGAAAACCCTCAAAGGCATGAGGTGATTGTGCATTATCCCGCACAGTAACAACACGCAAATCCACTGTTCCTATGCTACGATGCTGCGATCAAGCGCCCTGTGGGAATCTTCGAAATGTATTCTCAACATTATGCATAACCCATCCATCGAGCAATCCTCACATCAGTCATACACATTCTGTCAACTCTGCTATCACATCAATCGATCGGATCGGAGCGAATCGATTTGCATTGAAAACGCGAATTAAAGCGTACTTCGGATGATTCCATAAACGCTGCCCCATTACAGCCAATCGACAATATTATATTCCTGCGCGTTTGCTCGCATCACATTCCAAAAACATTGTGGGTAAATCGGCCGGGGCCAACCAATGATGGTGATGATGATGGTTGTTGCTTGTTTCTCATCCTTCCCTTCAATCTAGCAGCACGAGCCCTGTCCGACGAGGTGCGCTCGTGCGTTGAATTCATTAAACCAAACCGGCCCAAGGAGAGTTTGCGCATGATTTATCACTGGCATATCGATAATCCTGTCGATCTGCCTTCGAGCCCGAGCTGCTTCGTCTGTGTTTGTGGTTCGCATTTTCTAACCTTCTCCCCCTTTATTGGGCCCGTTGTGGTGCGGCGAAGCGAAAGAAAATAATCCGAAATAGGGGCATCAACAATAAACGCACGATGCGTGTGTGGCGAAGAAAAAAAAACCCTCACCCAGGGAGCGAATCCAGGCTGGATTGGTTTTGTTTGTGATAATCGTACATATGACCCAATTGTTCGATGATCAAATTACACAGCTCGCTACAACGCCAAACGCTTGTCCGCGCAAGAAAACCCGCGGAAATGCGCGGGTCGAGAGCTTGGCGCTTTCCGCGATTTGCTTCGCGCACGTTGCATTCACGTCACTTCGCACACGATCCTCTCTCGATCGCGCGATCGATCCGATTCGAGAAAGAAAGCACTCTTTTCCCCCAACCAAAATAACCAGCAAACAAGCCATATCTCGATCTCGAACCACTCGTCGTTTTGTGCGTGTGCGCTTCTTTCCTTCTGCAGGCGGTGTGTTACAGCGCATCTCGAAACGTAACATAACGTTACATACCACCTCCAGTTCCCACTGCGCCATGGGTCAGCCTCATCGAGGTGCTCTGGCGCTCGGTTTATTGTTGTAGCCGTGTTTTTTTTTCACCTTTTTCCGCGCCCTAGTGCTGGCACATCCCCAATATTCCCCCCAGAGAGTCCGTGTCGACGGCAACTGCGTGCTGCTTTCTTCACCTGCTGCTGCTCGCGGATCGGAACGCGTTGCTGTCCGGGGCTTATCTCAGGTGCAATTTTCACTCACCGATTAAGCTCAATTTCACATTCTTAGCCTGTGCGCGCCTCGTGCACAGCCGTTGAAGACAATGGCACACTGTTCCGGGATGGCTGGGAAATGGCCACCAGCATCAGACAATCTGAGCCCTTCGCGCACGCGCGTTTCGTAAGCCCTAGAGCCCTGCGAACGATGATCACGACGTGACCGACCGCCCTGGCAAAATTATTTTGGCTGCGGGTCGTGGTCAATATTACGCCGGTCGAGATTGCGCAATGTTGAGGTTGAATCTCATCTTCGAGCCCAAAAAAAAATACGAGCCCCATCCCCATCCAAACTGAGGAATTTCCAACCGGAAACCATCCAGCGAACAGTGCAGAACACCTTTTCCTGTCCAAGACTCATCCCATGGCCCTGGTGAATGGGATTCCATTTGTTCGCTTCCGTTGGCAGAGCCCTTTTGCATACAATCGGCTAATAGGTGATGACACTTTTGAGTTATGCGAAAACACAACAACTCATTTGTACGCGGTGGCCTTGTGCCAGTGCTGGGCTGGTGATGTCGTTATGGTAAAAGCCCCAAGTTAGCTGGCATCTCCAGCATTCGCCCTCTTGGGAGGCCGTCGGTTTGAATTAGCGACTTTCTTTCGCTGTACGCCGGTTGTGGGAATCGTTTTGAATTGTGTTGCTACCGCGCACAGGCCCGCGCGCAGTCTAAATGAAATTAAATGCATAGTAATGAGGTAGGTAAACTACATTCATTTGATTTGTAACACCTGCCAAAACATCCAGCACGAACAGAACGTGCAGAGCTGGCAAGGTTTGTGTGGAATGGCAGAACGAATAAGCGACCCAATGTCACAAGATCGATTATACTGCATCATGAAACACTCCCTCCCTTTATTGAGAAAAAATGTTTTTTTTTGCTTGCAATACTTTATTATTTCAATAAAGTTGGAATTTATGAGATTTAAATTCCTATTGCTTGTAGAAGACAAAATCAATTTTGGTTATTTATTAACAAAATTTTGTATTTTGTCTTTAAATTAATTTTCTAACATCATCACGGAGACTAATGTTATCAGTAATTGAGCTCTATCAACTAATTTACATTTATGCTTCTCATTTAAATTTCAACGAGACCAAAAACGTAGAAAAAAATAATTATTATTTGACTATCTCTTAGTATACATACTGACCTAGTGTTCTTAGAAAATTGATAGCTCATTGCCATGGAGTTTTACTAAAAATTTATCAACCAAGAAGCAGCATCTCTTTTCCGTTTCAAACAATGCTTTTCCTTAGAAAACACTCCACAGGTTCTACTTGATCTGCCGCTAAAAAGCAAACACAAACCGTTTGCCAGAACAAACCGAGCAACCGCAACCGTTTCGCATTTCTGCTGCTTTCGCATACAAAACCCACGGTAAACGATCGAAAGGAAAACGGAAACATGAACGTTGGCCATCGGTCGAGTGCCGGCTGGCGGGAAATGTTCTCGGACAAGTAATGGGCCCTTCGCGAAGGAAGTGCACCCTCTCGGAACAATGCACCGGTGGTCATTTTCTCACACACGAAGGAAGAAAGGAAACGCGCAAGAAAATTCACCAAGGCGAATGGAAATGTGCATCGACCTGCAAACTGCCGGACGACAATGAAGTGCAGCCGTTGATCGATGGCGTGAGAGAATGTAGCAGGCAACAACACAAAAAAGTGGGAAAAAACTATCCCAAACTTTACTTGCAGCAGGTCGAGATGACATGCTGCGTTGTTGTTGCGCATGCTTCCAGCATATCGCCTGCGTATCGACACTTTACAAAACTTCACCCTCGTCTAGAACGGTCGAAGAAAGCCAACGAGAAGGGAAACAACGACATCAACGACGCCAACCGATAGGAAGAAAGCAGAAATTAGGGTGAGAAAACGTTTGAGAGCCCCTTTTTAGCCCTCATTGTCAGATAACTCGACGAAAGGACATTTCCAAACGCATGGCACAAACAAACGGCCCAATTTAGTTGTGTGAAGAGTTCTATCCTTTCACGTACCTTGTGCACGGTGTATCTGGGTGGCTCAGATGGTCTCGAACGTGGATATCCTTGTGATGCCTGGCGCAACAAACTTTACCACCATTTCGACACAAATTTGAGAGCAGGGCTTAAATATCACCGAACATAAACACACGCCAATGAACACGCAAGCAAACGATCGGGCTTCACCAAGCCCACGTTGGTTTGTTTGTAAGCCACCACTGCACGCCTTCTTTTGTTCTCACGATGCACATGCACTACGCTGCCCCCGCTAGGAATTCTTGTCCGAGCGACGTTTATTTGCCTTCTATCAGCGCTCGGGATGATTCCACAAACACACGGTGAATGTAATTGATTTTGCGCCTCAGATGGCACCGAGCAGAGATAAACAAACTCAAGTGCGGCTAAAGTGCAGGGCTTCCGACGTCGACCTCTATGCCCAACTGGTGCAACCGCAGAGAGCCGATGGGATTCCGTTCAGTTTCTACCGTGCGAAGTATCAGTTTTCAACGACACAACACACGCGCACCGTTTACAGTCCTATCGCGCAAACCACGACGTGCGTACGCACGCAGTAACGGACGAATTCGAAATGGCGGCAGCGCGCGCCTGCTACGCAATGTCAACTTTGAGAGGGAACCAGCGCTGACAGCAAAACTACACACACCGCACTCGATTATATCGTATTCAGTATGATACGGTACTGGTTCATCCTGGTTCAACATTAAGTCTATAAAATTGGCTCAGATGACAATTTTATGAGTTTGATCACTCAAGAATGTAATGTGATACATAGAAACATTTTCATATAAGATATTTTATGCATTGGGCCCGTTTGCGTATTTCAGCTCATGATGTGGCTCGTGTAGCTTTGCTGTAAGAATATGAGCACGGAGAGCAGGCTATGAAGTCGAGAGAGCGACCACTGGAAATTTAGCTCTGGTGAGAATTTAGCCAGCTTCATCAGAAATTTGGTTTCCGATGAAAACAAATGTTTCTGTACTTCTCTTGAGGAAACCGAAAATGCTAAAATCTACCTGTTGCCATTGTGTATAATATATATTTTTAAAAGGATGGCAACCGTCAAGCTACTAAAATAAGATTTAGCATTTCTAAACAATACTTCTCAGTACTGATCATATAGAGCTTCTTATCCCTGTTGAATTTTGTACGCGCTGTTAACTTCATCAATTTTCTAACATTTTTGCTGTTTTGCCACATGTGAAAGCGTCTAATTGCCTTTTTCTATCAGTTTTTTTCGTTCCCTCACATCTTGATCAGCCATTTTTTGCTCATGTTTTGTAGCTATTCATCCTAGTTTTCAAAGCATTGCTTAACATTCTAGGTGCTCAGTGCCATATGTCCTGTAAATTCTGCCTCGCTCTCGTGCAATCCGTTATGCGTTATCCTTCTTCTAGCTTCTTCTAGCATCGTAGAACTGTATCCGAATCTTTTTTGGATTAAAGCAGTACGAATTATTTCAAAGTTTTCTAAAAGATTAAACAGGCTTTTTTGAGCATTTTTTTTATATTTATAATTTATTTATGGACAAAATGGACCGACTCATCACATTTTTATTGGCTTATGGCAAATGAACTTACTTATACTTACTTACATTAAAATTACTTACATTAAAATTCAAATGTTGCCTCAAATCGTAATTCTGTTTACGGGATTTGTACATTGTATAAAATATTACATGAGTAATTTTATGTAAGTTATTTTTTGACCATAAATAATTAGGTTTTGCATGCTAAACCACGGAAACAAAATTGGATTTACAAAAACATTAAAAGTTTAGTCTCAACAGTGTCCACCTAAAGAAACCGATTTCCATAGATGATACTAGCACATGAAAATAGAGAAAATAAACGATCCAAGTTACTTACCGAATAAAAAAAAAACAAGTCTAATTATCTTCTATATTCTTTATATATCAATGGAGAACTAACTCGGAAACTAGATTTCCTTTACTCATGTTGGATAAACTGATAAACTTTAGGACAGTGTTTGGAACAATTTTTCGAATATCTTGCTTCAGAAAGATGGGTGACTCCCGCTAATCGTTGCCAACTTATCAGATTTTAATATGAGACATCGTTAGGTCGACTTGCGGGTTTACGCACTGATAGCATTTGCATGCTCTAGTTATCGGAGTTTGTGCGAGGGATTCAGAAAGCTAGTTTTTTCCCCATTCCCTAGGCTTTTTTCTAATGTGCATGCTAAAGTCATGAGCACTCCTCGTCGCAAGCCAAATCCTGCGTTACCGTGTAGGGTTGACCCTACATAGAACGGAGCAAGGAAAACTGAGGAAACCCCCGGTGCTGGCAAGGTACAGTCTACACCATCGTCACCAGAATGGGATCAATCATTTGCGCACCCTTCTACGGTAGAAACGGCTGGAAACTACCCCCGATTGTTGGTCGGTTGCATAATCGACAAAGCACACACATTGTTCGTCCTCACGTTGCACTTATCAACGATTATTATTTTTTTACATCCTGGACCGTATTGTTTCATTCCCTTCCATTTGTGTTCCGTCCCTACACGAACATTCCGTGAAGGGTTGTGTCCGCATTCGATCATTTTCCTACCCCCTGGCACCCCTTTCCCATCCACTTACACCATCCAGCTTTGGGAACAGCAAGCACTGTATCCTTGCGCATAACGCTTGGCGCAGGCTTCGCGATCTGTGGTTGCTTTGATCGGGTTTCAAAATAAACACTACCGCTCTAAAACGGCCGCGCGGTTTCATTAGCTAAAAGCCCTTTTTTACTTGCGCTATCAATCCCTTGCATTTTGCTCCCTTTTTGGTGGAATCTTTATTCGATTTTATTTACGTTTTACACCAACCATGCGGGTATTATTTTATCGCTTCATTTCGGTTGTTTGTTCGGCGCTTAAACGCGAATAAATAAATTCTTCTCCATTTCAGCAACAATGCGCAAACCAGTGGTGCTCATATGGGAAATGCGCAAATTTCATGTGGAGATTTTTTGTTGTTATGTTTTTTTTTTAACAGCAGAGATATCAGATATTTTTTAAACCTCACGCTTTATTTAACAAACCCAAAGAATATATGTTGCTACATAAAAATAATTTGCGCTCTACAACCCGGCTCTTGGTTTGCTGTCTGATTTGCGTAACAACACTTAAAATCCGAACGCCTGGATGTTGCAATGCTTGAGGAAAATAATTCCAAATCCGGTACCTATTTTGGGAACAAAACGAATCATACGCCCAACTGGAACTCCCGTTTCCCATGGGCTTCACAGTAGATGAGCTCGTTGATACCATTTCGGCACCAAGTGGCTGCACTTGTGAAAAATCATAAGCAACCACAACGGGGAGGAGCGCATCAAGTGGCTATTATTGCATTGTTGTCGATCGCTCCGTTCCGTCCATGTTGAAACCATTGATTGTAAATGTTATATCCTACAGCGTTCGACTGGGACGGCTGCAACGTTTTGGCAACACTTATAGTAGGAAAATGGAAAATTTCCCCTGGTATGGTCGATACGATTCAGCACGACTTTAAATTATTTTTAACAAAAACAGCAGTACGCAAGTAAGTTGAGTAGATGGTCAACGCAACGCGTGAAGCATGCGCCAATCGGAACGATAATTCGCGTGCTCGATGTAAGGGTAAATTTAACTTTCCAAATCACCTTAACCTGCGCGTCACATTTAAAAGGCCATAAATTCAAACGAAGTAAACGAACGCATACCATAAATTGCGTCTATTTCGTTCACCCCTGGTGAATGGTGAGGGGTGAGTTGAGCTTCAAAACTGTAACAATCGATCAGATTAAACAATGCAACACTTTGGGCATGGGGAAAAAACGAACACCTCACCTTGGGATTTAATCGAGTAACCGACAGGGAAAATCGCGTGGACCCCAGCTAACGTAAATAAACAAACAAACAAGCTCGTTTGATTGCACGCATCCTGATGATTTTTATGCAAATGTCCGACGCATTTCCGTCCTTCCGTCTCTGTCACGCCAGCATCCGGAATCTGGTTTCTTCCGTTTCGTGGAGGATCCGTAACACCACAGGGGAAGGTTGAGAACGAGCCCAGGTACATCAGCTGCATGGCACGTGAGTCTGACGCGTGCTTCCAACCGACATTACAAACGAATGACCTTTTCCAATGTATCCCGCCTCAGCCCATGGCTTGTGTGGAATAAAACACCGAAACACCCGTTGCAGCTGCGGATGTGCTCGTCCTTCTGGTCTTCGTGACGATACAGTGTCAATTTGGGACAGCGATTTTCATCGCGAAAACCCATCAGTAAGTCAGCATTACGGATCAATCCGTCCCGACCGTGCTCATCAATCGCATCCTTAACACGGGCGCCCTGTCGAGGGGTGCTGTGAGTGATGGGCACTGAAATTATGTTGGCATTCGGGTGCACTTCACTTCATTGACACGCATTGTTGTCGGCGATAATAAAAGTGCCAGTCTGAAATCTCTATTCTGCCGAGCAAATGGGGGCGCATCGCTGCAGCGTGTACCGGCCATTGTTGGCCCTTTATCACGTCCACAGCTTTATTGCAGCAAAACATAACACGAGTTGAACCACCGTTGCATCACCGTTGCTCACGCGATAGGTGTGATTCCGTAACAGACAAATTTTCGCTCACCAAATCAAGTAAACATTATTATCTGTGCATCTGTACTGGGGAACTCGAAGCGGTTTGCAAGAAAGAAAGTGTACAGAATCATGAAGCACGCGTGGCTGGATAGAACGAGGCATAAAATGTTTTTTTATGTTGACGAATATTGACAATCATTGTTAGATGATGTTGTACACGGGTTTTATAAATGTTATACTTCATACAAATGTTATATTTCTTAAACGTAATCTCAGGTTTTTCAAACTCGTTTTGTGTCTCTTGAGAGATTCTGGCGGGTCGCATGAGGCCAGCACTCTGACCTTTCGTAGTTCCTACACATTGCATATTTACTATGTCTACAAAAGCAAACGAAGGTGATCCAACCCTTTCTGAAAGGTCATTAATATTTTACAAGGACGCATCAATTTGAATTTAATGTGGATGTTCTCATACATCTCTAACATATTAATCAAACATTATTAAGTATCAAGCATCACCACAATCAATTCATCCGATAAGATTAATGGGCGCTGCAATTTATGAAAAACATGAAAGTATAGAATAAATAATAAACATCTACTTCTTTAAGCTTTTTAATACGAATTATTTTATTTTTATGTTATTACAAAATATTCATGGGTATTAGTAAAAATTATTTTTTGTTTTTCTTTCCAAAATTTAGCCAAGCAAATAGCCATTTATATTTTTGGGGGGATTTATATTTTGAAAATATGATCGATTATTTGTGCAAGGATATTTTATTGTAACCATCCTTTGTACAGAATCTAACAAGGAAATTGTTAGGAAATACAATCAAATATTTAAAACAAAAATAAAACCATTTCACGGAGTGGCTACCGAGTATTCCGTAGCTCAATATACAAATCTCCTATTTTATAAATAATCAATGTTAAGGATTATTGAACAGATACAGAACCTGAACATCGAAATATTTACATATCAAATATTTATGTACAGTTTTCATGATGTCGTAGGGTAAATGTAAGTTTCTATAATTGAAAATGAGACATTTCTCATAGCAAAAATACGGAAATTTATTTGTCAAGCTTACTACAATCAGTTAAATACTTTCCACTCATTGTAATTACCAAAACAGTACTAACATATCGTATTTCACATGTTTGTTTATTGACTAAAATGGAATAACAACGGCGTTAATACCTTTCATTGCTGCTTACAACAATAAGCACACTGGGTACTTCTTATCTATCATACCACCATTAATACTACAAAATCGGATTTTCAGATACCAACGGGGAGTAACGTGGTCCACCGCCGGAGGAAGCTTTCTGTTTCGGGTATATCACATACAAAGTCAACTGAATTGCGGCCAATATTCCTCCAAGAAGGTTTGGTACCTGCAATAAATCTCTTGCGTTAATCTTGCTAGTAAAGCACCATGGCTCAAAAACACAAACCTGTATAAACCGATCACCAATAAGTATCCCGTAGGCTGTCCACAACAAGCACACAAAAAAGGAAGCAACAATGATCGGAAAAGGAAGACTGTCCGTGTTTTGAGTGCGTATAACATGAGCCAATGTCGTCAGCGGTGATGCAAAGAATAGAACCGCCAGGCAACAGCAAAGCAGACCTGCGCATGGGACAAAATACAGCGCTTGATTAGAACAAACTCCTGGCTGAAAAGCTCACATCACTTTACCTATCACTCTGATCGACTTCTCAGCATCCACTTCAAACGACGTGTAGATCGTTGCACTCAAAATAATGCACGAAATGAGCATCATTTGACGAACCACCTCTCGCTTGTTGACGGAAAACACGAAGAAAACTACGGTGTACGAGAAAAACAACGCTGAACCAATAAAGTTCACCAAAATCAAAGTGCTTTCCTCAGTTAGTACACCATACTTGAGCCACATGAAACATCTGCAACGAAAACACACATCATTTCGAAAAATTTCGCCACAACAAGAACGACCACAAATACTTACGACAGAAAACCAGATATAAAAGGGAAGGCCGACGTATCTCCAGTAGATTTCTTCCTGATGTATCGATTGCATATGACACTAAACAGAGTAACGATTGATGACACCATAGACATCAAAGGAAGAATGAATTCGTTGTACTACTTACGTGCCGGTAAGGAACTGTAACACCGTCGCAACCGTGGCCAGAGAGGCCAAGCTTCCTTTGGTCAATATTGCTTCCATTGTCAATGCTGGAAACGAATTATTTTTGCGCAGAACTTGGACTCGCTACACAGCTATCCTAAACTCCATCGGAAGAATAATTTCGCATTGGCACGCGAGCAATCATGCCTATCCACAAGCTCCAATTATGGACAATTTCAAGATAAACTCTGGTTTTCCACAAAGCTCGCTACGTGAGCAATTTGTTTATAATCCATCTATTGACAAATAACACACGTCGTGTCGCGCTGTACAATGCGCTTTGACAGCTTACCAGCTGGAACAGGACGCATTTAGATGACAGTTACTTCTTCATCAAGGAAATCAAAATAAACAGCTAACGGAACATAAACTAATTTTCTGTTTTACACATATATAATTAATCTGAATTTTCTCGAAACGTCATTCTACGTGAAAAATACCGTTTGTAATGTACTGGCATTTTTTAGCTCTGTAATTACCAGGTAACGATCGCTCTCAGCGAACCGGTGAAAATGAAGAAACCGATGCTACGTCAAACCCATTGTCTTGCTATCTCACCCACTGTGCGTAAGTCGATTCTCGGTTTGTTTTTTCTCCCATTTGCACAGCTCTTGCTTAGAAAGAGAAGGAATGTCTCGCATATCAGTGATTTTTTTAATAAGTGATAAGTTTTTCGGTTAGCTGGACAGAGCCCCTGATTAAAAAGGGGTTCGAACATTTCTACCTCATTTGCATGTAGACAGCATAGCAAGACCACATGAGAAATAGAGTGCGGCACGCGGTACCGACAAGCTGCAAAGATCATTGCTAAATGCCGAAGGTTGTGCGAATAATTTGCGGTGGTGAAAGTGCTTCTTCTGACCAGCACGAGCAGTTGTAGGGTGTGTTGTTGGCGCAGTGCAAAAAAGCCACGAGGGGCTTCAACTACCTCACGGTCTACCATGAGTCCGTCCGATCACGAAGAAGCCAGTGTCCTGTACAGCTCCGAACGGGGTCCCAAAATCGTACCGAACGTCAACGCCAACGTGCGCAAGGTGAGCATTTTCACTCGCAACGTCTGTAGCCCTTTTATCTACCATTGTGCCGTTAATCCCACGGTTTCATAACGCAAGTGGCGGCGCGCTTAAGGGTGGAATGCGGAGTCGGTTCTCTCGATCAACTAACATCGAATAAAAATAGTGAAATCGCTAAAAGCTCATGTTACGCGAGTGCAAGATAGAGAAAGAGAGAGAGAGAGAGATGGCACGCGCGAAACAGTCTCGGAGGTTGAATAAAGTGCGACATTTGCAAAATGATACGAAAGGGGCCGTGCGAAGGTGTTCGAAAAGGGTTGCGTGCATGTGCTGGGCAGGAAATGATGAATGCGGCAGAAACAGCTGATGACTGGCTGGTTGGACGGCGCCAGACAGTTCTTCAGGTGATGCGTAAACTACACCACGACTATTATTCGGCCGAGACTCTCACTCTCACGGCTAGACACTGCGTGAGCGATTATTTATAAAATGTTGGAGCATTTTATGGATCACGTGCATTTTATGGACGCTGAAGATCGAAGAACTGTTGCTTGCAAAAAACGCTTTTGTTGACGGAAACGATGGAGGCTCGTTTCCGAATGCGTCCCGGCGCCTACCGTGTTTATCTGTGCGTTATACGAATACAAAACGCGCGAAAAGTAAACACGTTTCTGGTAGCCGCCGGCGTGGTTGATTCAAGCTAACGGCTTGTTTGGATTGATGATTATGAAGCTCACAGATTGCACGCTTCACAGCAATAGCGTTGCAATCAATACACGCATCCAGTGAGCAATTGCCTGGCCCCCAGACAGGACAACACCAACGGGTACAGTATATAGTCGATAACGGATTATCGCACAATTAGCATCATTATTACCGATAATGTGAGGGATCGCACCCAGCGATCCCGAACGCAATTAGCCGCGAAAAAAGTCGTTAAGATTAGTCGCCTTCGGACCAACCGCTCCTACGGTTGACGGAATGTGGCATAGCATGTGCTAAAGCGGGCATAAAAAGTACTTCGCGTGTGATCTATTTTCCGATGATTAGAAAAACTATTGCCCAAACATGACCGTTACTCCGCCATCTCTGCAAGACAGTGAAGTGAGTGATAAGCAATAGTTAATCATTCGAGCGAAAGTGAAACACGATCCCGGATCCTACTTATCTGAAGAGCGTCAGAATTATCTCGTGCCTTGTGTGTCCATGTTCGCGATCGAATTACGACAATTTATTTAAATCTCTTTAATGAAAAAAACAAAACGATCGTGTTCAAAAAGCTATTAAAAATATCTTTGCACGTTTTCTCAACGTAGCTGATATGTATTATGAGAAGCGCGTGTATCCCTTGGCTGATAGATTACCTTCATGGTTTGAGAAATGCATATACAATCTTATCACGCGTATGATAACGATTGAATACCCTCGGACGTTTTCAATGCCTTATTGTGTAGACAGTAACTGACGCAGTATTTACTAAGCCTGTTAATCCATTCGCATGTCGTTAATCTAGCTAAGCAAATATAGCCGATCCTCCTAAGAAAATCTGTTTGAGTATATCTACCTGATTGCTAATGTTTTCCTACAGGATACGCGATGGACATTTTGGCTCATCACGGCAGGTGTTTCGACTACCTTTGGCGCAGCAGTACCGACCGGCTACAATATAGGCGTTATAAATGCTCCGGCAAATGTAAGTGGAAAAACATGAATTTCGAACCCGTCCCAACGTAAATAAAACCTTTGTCTGCTATACTAGCTTGAGAGTTTTATCGACACTACTTATCAAAATATTGGTTAGTTTGTAAACATCCATGGTGCATTCCAGCTGACCAGAAAGAACTAGCAGCACGTGACTCTTGTGCTGAAAAATTCAACCCATCTCCGATTGCGCTTACATAAAGTAAGCGCCCTCTTTTAAATCTGACTAAAGTAGAGCTGTAGGAATCGAATGGAAGCCAATGCATCACTTACTAATCATGTTATTCTTTTTGTCTTTAATCCTTTCATGTGTAGGTTATCAAAAGCTGGTGCAATGAAACCATTTTTGAAACGTATGGCACCGTGTTTACGGAAAGAAATTTGGAAACATTCTGGTCCGCTGTTGTGTCCATTTTCTTAATCGGAGGCGTAATAGGGTCGTTAGGTGGTGCGTGGGTTGCCGATCGACTTGGAAGGTAGGTAATCCACTATAAGGATGACTCCACTGTCAGATGCTTCCTCACAGATCACTCATTTGTAGTTTTTGTATGCCTGTGCATTCCGTTTCAGAAAGCGTTCATTTCTTCTATGTGGCTTCCTGCTTGTCGTAGGCGGACTCTGCTTCCAGTTCTGCAAAGCGATCGGATCGGTTGAACTGCTGATGATCGGTCGAATAGTAGTGGGTCTTGCGGCCGGTCTTACGACGACTACAGTCCCAATGTATTTGACGGAGCTGGCTCCACTAGGACTGCGCGGTGCCCTGGGCGTATTTTGCTCAATGGGTGTCACCGGTGGAGTCGTAGTCGGTCAGGTTATGAGCCTCGAGGAGGTGTTCGGCACCGAGGATCACTGGCAGTTTGCGCTCAGCTTCTACGTCATACTGGTCGTAGCGTTTTTCGTACCCTATCACTGGCTGCCAGAAAGCCCAAAATATCTTTTCGTCATTCGACGGCGCCAGGATGAAGCGGTGAACGAGTTGAAGCGCGTAGCTGGCCGCAAAGTCCGTGACGAGTACGTCCGGGAACAGATCGACGCCATGCGAAGAGAATGTACCCCGGAGAACGACGAAGAAACCGGCAGGGAGAGCGATAGTACGATCGACAAACCAAAGGAACGATCTATTTTGTCCGTGCTCAGGGATCCAACGTTAATGCTTCCGCTAATATTAGTGTGTGCCTTACAAGGAGGCCAGCAGCTGTCCGGCATCAATGCGGTAAGAGACAGTTCGCTACAGACGAATCGTGCAATTTTCACTAAACGACGTGTTTTTTTTTCTCTCTCCATTAGGTGTTCTTCTACTCCGTATCCATATTCGAATCCGTAGGTTTAAGCTCGACAGATGCCAAGTTTGCGAACCTCGGCGCCGGATGCCTTAACTTATTCGTGGCGTTCTTCAGTCCAATCTTGATGGCAAAATTCAATCGCCGCTTCCTCGCACTTTTATCCTGTGGCATGTGTGCAATATTTCTTTTCTGTCTCACGTTCATCGTGTACTTCATTGTAAGTATGCCCGGTTCGACGCCGGTGTGCAAACATTTAATAATGTTCTTGCTCCATTCCGCAGGACGACGTCGAGTGGTTCTCTTACGCGAGCATCGTTGCCATTCTGATGTACATTCTGTTTTACCAGATCGGCCTTGGACCGATTCCTTACTTTATTGGCTCCGGTAAGCGAACCCCCCGTAGTGCAGAAGGAGTAGAATTCGATTTAACGACGTGGCCTCATCGATTTTCTCCCTTCCAGAACTGTTCGAAGTCGGTCCACGGCCAGCAGCGATGGCCATGGGTAGCATAGCCTCCTGGGGATGCAACTTCCTCGTGGCTATGCTGTTTACCACCCTTCAAGGCGCGTGGGGTGCGTTCGTGTTCCTTCCCTTCACCATCACGTGTGTCGCCCTTACACTCCTACTGAAGGTGTACCTGCCTGAGACCCGCGGCAAACATATCTCGCAGATTGTACCGCTCGTCGCTAAAGGATTCAGCTCCAAGCCGCTAGTGCCTTAAGTCGCCAGACCAGCTGCAGCAATAATGACAAGCAAATACGACAGCTACACTTGAAAAGTGTTGTGATTCTTATAACATTGCTCAAACGTGCGGAGTATGATGCAGGAAGAACAAAGTGGCTTAAACCGTACTCCTAAGTTTTGCGTTGTTTATTAGTACTTAGTTTAAGGTGATTGATATTTTCAAACGAAAGCAGGACTGCGATTGGATTGTGTGAAAACTGCAAATGAATAAAGAACACGGTTAACAATATACGCCGCATGCGAATTTGCTGTTCGTTTTCCCCGTCCATAGGCACTATGAATGGGCAGAGTTCGTTCGAAAGCACACACCATCTTAGACTTATCTTAAGCTGATGCATTGCAGGGCTGAACGGCGTCATGATAATGCTCCTCTGAACACCGGTTTGTTGTAGATGCCATAAATTTTATCCTCATCCCTGCTTACGTTCTAAGCACACGCCGAGATGAGCCCTTCGGAATGATTCCATTGGCACTCGGCTTAAAGCTCCACCACTTCCTTGTGGACCAGTCGTTGCGTGAATTTGCACGATCTGGTCAGTGTCAGTGCTTTTGGCCAGTGTCTCTGCGGCCAGCGATTGGCTACCACGCGATGGATCTTACTTTACCGGTTGGGAGTACCTTCGGATAGACAATGACGTGTAAATTTCTTTAATTTGGTTTCGCTGGCTTCTCAATCTCGCAGGAAACAGGATGGACACCCCAGCTGGTAGCTTTGGGTGTGATAACAACGTTTGGTGCATCGATACCAGTAGGTTTCAGTATAGGCGTTATAAATGCACCATCTGAATTCATTAAACACTGGTGCAATGGCACGATTCATCGAAACTACGACGTTCATCTATCGGATTCTGCCTTAAATGCTATCATTGCTGTGACGATCTCAATTGCCTTGATCGGTGGTGTGATTGGATCGTTGCAAGGGGCATATTTAGCGGATAGATATGGAAGGTAAGATCAATCAACTTTTTAAAAAATCGCTCGAAACGTAAAGCTTGACTAAAATTTGAGCCGGATCAGTTGCGTTGTAGCTGTCACGCTAATTACGTAGAAAAATAGCCAACAGTGCGGAATCCTCAATTGATCGAATATTTAATAAGAATTATCTACTGACGTTTTGCTATTGCAAATATTTAAACAAACTATTTTACTATGCACTTGAGTACTGCACTGAAGTGCAGATATCGAAAGTTTCTAGGCGTCCAGTTTAATTTTGAACTCTTCTGAGGCGTCAGTGTGCATCGTTTTGCAATGGAACTGAAGCTTCCTGTACGTAACAATGGCGACAGCCCATACATTTTGTAATTTACGAATACGGTTTTTTCATGCTTAGGACACCGGCGTGACCTGGGGTCTTTGTACGTTCGGCATCTTAGTGAACCTCTCCGTGTCCATGGCCGTAGGCTATCAAGTAAGCTCTATCAACGCACCGGCACAAGTTCGTACCGAAAACCAATTGCGATATTATGTTCGCTGTCCAATGAGCTTTCATTTCTTGTTGCCCTGTGTGTTGTTCGCACGTGCTCTAGTTCATAAAAGCCTGGATTCGCACTGTTTTCTTGCAACGGTATGATGTGCATGTTACACCCAATGCGTTGCAGATTATTTGGTCCGTGATCGTGTCGACAGTTTTGCTGGGTGGAATTATCACGTCTCATTTTAGCGCGTACATCGCTACCACCTATGGCAGGTGATTTATGACGTCGATTATATTTCATGGTCCTTGCATCGATTTTAAATAATTTTTGAAAACCCAATGTGTTCCTTAGAAAAAAATCATTCTTGTTCTGCGCGGTCCTGCTTACGGTAGGTGCGATATGTTTCCTATCGTGTCGTGCTGCATCATCGGTGGAGTTGCTGCTTTTGGGAAGACTTCTGGTTGGTTTGGCGTCAGGTTTAACAACTGGTGTGATCCCGATGTACCTAGCCGAAGTATCTCCAATAAAACTCCGCGGTGCCATGGGTGTATTGTGTCCGCTGGGACTCACAACTGGGGTCGTTATTGGGCAGGTGGCAAGTCTCGAACAGGTTTTTGGAACTGACGAGCTCTGGCATTACGCCCTCGGCTGCTACGTGGTGTTAAATCTTTTCTGTTACGCATTTTACTGCTGGATTCCGGAGAGCCCGAAATATTTGTACAGCGTGAAAGGCGACCAGGCTGGATCCTTGCGTGCCATCCGGAAACTGTTCGGACGCCATGCAATTGGTGATGATTACATAAAACTGCAGATGGAATGCGCGAATGGCCAGAACGGTAGCTCGAGCAATGGGCAACATCCAGAGGATGGCCAACCACCGGCAAGCCGTTCGTTATGTTCGGTTCTGCAGGATTCAACACTCACATTACCGCTTGTGCTTGTCTGTGCACTTCAAGGAGGCCAGCAACTTTCAGGAATTAATGCCGTGAGTAAATGTTTTGGACTGCTTTTCTGTCGCTACTCTTCTCGATTGTCCCGTTTCAGGTGTTCTTTTACTCGGTGTCTATTTTCGAATCAGTGGGCTTTAGCTCGACAGCCGCCAAGTTCGCCAATCTAGGAGTTGGATGTTTGAATTTGTTTGTTTCATTATTTGCACCGTTACTGATGGCACGCTGCAATCGCCGAAGTCTATGTGTGCTGTCGTGTTCCAGTTGTGCAGTCATTCTGTTCCTTCTTACATTATCCATATATTTTATCGTAAGTTTTATTGCCAACATAGCCACAAGAGGAACGACGGGGTGTTAAGAAGTACGATCACTAAACTATTGTTCCATCCTGAAGGAAACTATCGAATGGTTTTCATACTTATGTATAGGAACCATCCTTCTCTACATCATTTTCTACCAATTCGGACTCGGTCCTATTCCATTCTTTATCGGATCAGGTAAGCAATGGTCGAAATGCATCAAGAGATAATTTACGACATTACCACCTATCTCCGTCTCATCCAGAACTCTTTGAGCTTGGTCCACGCCCGACGGCCATGGCACTGGGTAGTCTTTCTTCGTGGGGATGCAACTTTATTGTCGGCATGGCCTTTCCAACTCTACAAGGCATTTGGGGTGCCTTTGTGTTTCTGCCATTTTCCATTACGTGTGTTTTATTGACAATTTTAGTTCAGCTTTACTTACCAGAAACCAGGGGTAAAGAAATTACCGAAGTTGTACAGAAGGTATCGCATGGTTTTCGTTCTAAAGTTAAATAGAACAACAACTTAGCTAAACTACATTTTACTAGAACTTTCTTTAACGACATCCCCTTATCGTGTATTTCAATTTTTTGGAGTAGTCAGTCGAGAATTACAGAAAAAACAATACTGGAATATGCACCCTGTTAACGAAGTCTTCCGTCAATGTTTAGTTATTATTAACCGCGTCGCCACGCTGATACGAAACCACGTTATTCGTGCATTAGTAAATAATGTATACAAAAGTAGTAAATTTTTGCTTGTGCTAGGTGATTTGTTTTATTTGCAAAATATGAAAACATAATATGACCAGGGCATTCGTAAAGAAATAAATAAAATCTCCAAAATTCGAGTCCGTGCTTGACTCTACGGAATTCCTAATTTACCTTTTTAAATTTATAACTTCATCACTACTCTCTCCGCTTTTTATCACGACGCACGTATTTTTTTATTGAAAAATCTGTATCTTGAACGTACACGCTTGGGTAAAATTCAATTGAAAATTTAGTTTTGTATAGATTAAAAGGTTATTCTTTTCAGAAACAATCGGAATAAAAATACTATCAAAGGATACTTATCCATTAGAAGAAATCAGAAAAAACACTTTCGGTCCAACGAAACCAACGTTCTTTCCTCCGGCAATTAATCGAAAACAAAACATTCAAACATTGGCGAAAAAAAAACAAATAGCGTGACTAATTCTTTTTGTCTAACCAAAACATTTATTGCACTAGGTTACACTAAGCACCATATTGTTCTATTGATGTTTAATTTGATATCGAGCCAACAAATTGATTCGCTGTGAATTGAGCGCAATCCTAAACCTGGTTCTTTGCGTAATATTTCCTTCGAATCGATTTAAGCTCATCAAAAAAAAGTAGCACTAACGTTGCGTGTGGGCCGATCCGCATGTAATGCGGCCAAAAGCCCTTATAGAGACCGGCGACGCCTTCCGATTTCAGGATTTTTATAAAACAATCCACCACGCCGTTGTAGTATATGCCCTTGCCCTTGGCATCTACTCCTTGATTGTACAGTCTTGTCGCTATCACGTCCGGTGGTGTCATTGTGATGGCCATCACCGTTCCTCCAACCGCTCCTGCAACCGTCGATACGAATGTGTCGCTTTGATTCGAAACGATTGGGTAACGTAACAGACAATCTTTGGTATATCCGAATGCGGCCAATTGACCTCCACTTCCAAGCAGAGCCCTTGGCATTGTCACCGCGACACCACGATACAGCCCCTGGATGCCGTGCTTTTTGAAAATATCCTTCATCGCGCTAACCATTCCCGTATGCTGATGCTGATAGCCAACGGCAATTTCAGCCTTTGCCTGCGACTGAAGATGAGTGCGTAGCTGTACAAGAGCAAAAAATAAAAGCAGCAACCGATTATGAACATGACATACATTGCTAGTTACGCAGTCATACTATACCATGAAGAAGGGGCTTGCCAAAGCTGATCCAACGAACCCTCCCGTTGCTCCCCAGAAGGCGCTTTTTAGAATGGACTGATTGCCATTCCTCTGTTTCGTCCATCCGTGCTCATTGGCCGTGTTGTATATGCCTAATCTAATCTAAACGATAGACATTGGACTACTGATTCAAGCCATCGGATTGTCTTGTTTAAGGATGCTTTCGTAATTACCTGCACGAGTTTAGAATAAACTGGAAGCACAATGACGGCGCTAGGCCTTTCTGGAGCGCTGCGTATCCGTCCTTTTTAGCAATCGTCACAAAAGCGTCCACCACGCTGCGATAGGGCTTATGGTAGGTTCCTTTAGCAGCTAACTCACCTTGCAGTTGCATTCTCGTTTTGACGACCTGTTGGAACAAGATTCGATAGTGACCATCTCGATTCTTTGCTAATTTTTACCGTTCTTACCTCCAAAGGGTTAGTTATCAGCGTGGCACCCATAGAGCCAATTCCACCGAGCAGGAAATCAGTCCCGTCCATCGTATCGAGAGATTCGGCAGATTGTTGATCTCTCCGCGCAAGTTAACACAACTTGTCGCAATTATTTACTTCTCAACCCCTTGGTTAGGCCGTGGTCAATTCAAGTTCGTTCGTGTATAAGTATGCGTAACACAACCGAAATACCTTCGCATGATTAAAAAACAAGTATGTTGAATATTTCAGTTCAGTGCGAAAAGAACCAATAAAGGAATACTTTCTGCAAACCCAAAACCACGAAGTTGAGAAATTAGACCACAACGCAACTAATCCACAAATTCGGGAAGGAATGGTTTCTTTTTAACTGCTAGCAAAATCTGCTCACCGTGTGCGAGCGAAGTACTGGAGTAGTGGCTGTAGCTGGCGGTCGCACAGTTGCACTTGCTTCCTAGAAACGAGCAGTCAAAACAAGCTGTCAAACGAAAATTCTGATAAGTCGCACAAAGTCGCCCAGGGTCTTTCTCGCAGAGAAATGGTTCCGCATCCACAAATAACAGATTTTTTCATATGGGAGTAACATTCAAACGCGGGTGAAAATGGTACAATATACGTTGGTTTTTCTCTTCACGGCGTTCATCAGCGTGTATGGCGCGAGCTACGCGGAATGTAAGTACGCTAATGCAGGGAAACCCCTTGTTGTTGACGCATCGCTTTCTTCCTCAATGACGAAATATGTACGCCAGGCGGGGGAGGGACAGTGTTATTCATGCAGTATGACATTGAGTGAGATGGTGTTTGTTTTCAACTTTCTTTTCAGACGATTTAATAAAATCCGACATATGCTATGAACGCCGGATCGCGCTGTTTGCCAAAATCGACACACTGCTAGACTCGCGAAAGCAAATAAAAACTTTGAACGAATTCCAGCAGGGTGCCATCTACGAGCAGGTTTGGAACTCGTCCTCCTTCAAGCGCTATAGCGAATGTAAATTCACCCTGCAGTCCCAAGTAGGCACGGGGCTATATTTGATCATACGCAAGTTGAATCTACGACGGGACCCGAAAGGAAACTGCATCGATTTAGTCTCGATTAAGCAGAGTTCCGGCAAAAAGTCACGTTTCTGCTACACACCAGAAGATGTGCCAAGAAAATTTTTCGACAAAAACAATTTGAAGATTTCCATCAAGCTGGACTCGTTCGTTCCGCTACCGAGCGTGGAAGATATGCTACAAATACAGATGGTGGCCACGCAGACCAGAGAGTGCACTTCCAGCAAGGACGAGCTGCAATGCGAGAGTTACTCTTCGTATTCCTGCATCCACAAATCGTTCGTCAACGACGGTGTGATAAACTGTCCCAATTGCACGGACGAGCCAAGTTGTTCCCTAGTGCCAGCCGAAGTCGTCGTGAGCAACCAAAATATTGCCCTCACAGCATTTGTTTCCCTCCTGACGACGGCAACTGTATTCGGCACGTGTCTAATGTGCCTTTATAAAAACAGGCAAAGCATGCCTCTGTGCAGTAGCGGATACAACAGTGGCAGTGGAACGGACATTGGCAGTCGAGGTGGCACACGGCCGTCAGCACCGCCATTAGCGTTGGATGAGAAGGATCTGCCGCCCAGCTACGACGCCCTGTTTCCTACCGCCGCAGTTGCCTCCAGCTCCGCTGGGCCCACAACAGTTTCGACGGCCACCTCGCCGACCATACCGAAGACCTGCCTGGACCGGGAATCGGACACGTCGACGTAATATCCTGCCGCAAATGCAGTCGTTTGCATTTCGTTTCGTTATTGTTGCTGTATATAAGCTTTACCGTACGTTGTAATAGGATAACTTTAAACGTGAACGAGGTCCACCAAACCGTGGACCGAGATGGCCTGGGGTGCATCCCAGCGATGCGTGGTAATGAGCACTCTGCTAGTATTAAACCAAATTTCGCGCAACTGTTTTGTCGAAAATGTGTCAACCAGCCGGTATTATAAGCTAATCTCACACGTTCTGCGCATTTAAATGTCAGCATTACTTAACGAATATGCCTACTCGGGTTAAATCGGGTTTTAAACGAAATCTCGAGCATACAATTCGAGCATCGCTGTCAAGAAGAGCGCTGTACTAGAAGCTAGATGTCGATTCCGGCAAAACTCTCAAACAATACTGTAGATCTATTTATTATCCGCGGCGATACGGTGGCTTGGTTAACGCGAAAGCTGCGACCCACTACAGGTCTTCTACGATTTCTTTCGTGCGTTGTTTAGTAACGTTGGACTATAGCTCTGTACAGTGGGGTGTTATTTTGAAAATAAAACTACTCACTAGAAAATGTGAAATTGAAATGCGGACTTTCCATTCAACTATCCGATCACTACTATCAGACAGCAAAATGGGTCATGTATGCATGTATGCAGCTGATGAAAATCTGCCACCTGTAACACATTCGCTCCGAAATCTTATCATTCGCAACTGGACACAGATACGACCCGTAATTGGTGTGGTTGGATTCTTTGTCACACCAGTATCGAAGATCGTATCATCATCGTTAGCAAAACCGGGCGGCACGCGCTCCGGTCGATTGTTCCTGAATTCTGCGCCGAATCTGCTGTCAAGGGGCTTGTTTTGTCTAATTAAGATAGCGGGCTTGTTTTATCTCTCCTTTGCTGTGCCCTTGTTATCATACGCAAAACCATAAACCTACCCCGAACCTCAATGTCCAATGCACTCTACCGCACTGTAGCGTAACTGGAATTCCATTTTACCGTTGTTTTTCCTCAAACGAAATCAACTCAGATAAGCATTTCGTCTGCCGTAACAGTGAGCTGGTCATAGGGGTCTGTTTGTTGGATTGTTTTATTTTGTTCACATCCCGTCGGTCGGTCCATACAATAATGAGTAAGAACATGGTAAGATGCATTGTGTGATTAGACGCTTCACTCTACCTTTACTGACGGACACGATCGGGATGAACGATCATTTAAGCGCCGCAGATGACCATTTTCCTTCCATGTAGCTACATCTGTTGCTCGCGACAAATCGTATGCACTTGGCAGAGGTTTCTTCCAGTGTTATGTAAGCGATAACGATGGACACTAAACGTAGGAATCGAACCTGGCAACGAATGCACTTTATATGGGCAGGCTCGCCTTTTTCTCACCGACCAGCTGTCTTCTGCGCATCGGATTGCTCGGTATACTAAGCCTTCGCGAAGATACGCGCGCATTCATTGAATATCATAAACGACAGCTCCGATACGGCCCGTTATCAAGCGTACATGTACTGATAAAGGGATATTGGAGCGTTGCTTGGTGACGTACAACGTTGTTATTGTCGCGAATGCCTGCGAAAAATCACCCACTTTAGCGGCTATTGTTTTATCTAGCGGGCCTTGTGGGCCCGATCTCGGCGCCAGGTATAAAAAGCTGTTCCTTGCAGATGGAAAGCCTTTGACTCCATTCTAGTTGAGCTCGCTTGTACTGCTTCTCGCGTCGTCTCGCCGGCACTCGATCAGCTAGACGTAGAACAAAGCGCTACGTGCAAGGTTTATTTAATCGCGTGTAATAACTTTCGATTTCAATGCACCTCCATGGTCAACCGTCGTTGTGATTCCTAGCTCCTGCCTACCTCTGCCAGCGATGGATCTCTGCTTACTGTGACTTTTCGATGACTTGCGTGTCAATGTTGTCCAAAACGAACCACATTATTATATCTACGGAGCTGATCGTCGTGCTGCGAAAGAGCAGAATATTAGGGATACACTTTGATCGAGAACACGCTGATGTCAACTTTACAAACTGGGATGGCTAGAAGACACTGGAAGCGATTTTTATGTTGCATGATAATCGGTAAGTTTGAAAACAGCCTAAACCAACCGATGTGTAATAAACTATGTCGATTAAATCAGCTTATAATCAGATTTAAAAAAAAACACACATTTTTGAAGCCACCAAAAGATTTACACTTGCGTGGCTTAAATGAAGATAAGCATATTGCTTTTGAATGTTGATCGTCCAGCGAAGATTTTATGCAATTTGTTGCATGCTGAGCGAGTATTTGCGAATTGATGTGGCGCAAATTGCAGAAAGTGATCCGATGGAAAAGGTGTAATATGGAGGAAACGAGCGTAACTAGTGCACTGTGGTTTCGTACCACGATTACCGGCTTTTCCATGGCCTTGGTCTCGACAATCTGCAATTTTGTTTCACTATTTTCGGTGCAACTTATTCTCTTTTCGCCTACGTATTCCGGTCGGATGATGATGATTTTTATCGCGAGCTACTTAAACCCCACGGCTTCCTGGATACACTTTCGCTTATCACAGTATTAAGAGGTTGCTAGATAAGGTACTGCTAGCGCAAAAATGGAATCATGTTTCATTGCCCCTAGTGACGGACATTTTCATTCGCATTTCAGCACTTTTCGTGACCGGAAACGTGCGAAGTGAACCGATCCCAACCGTACCTGGCCGGGCAGTAACGGTCCCGGAGCAGATCGATGGGTTGTTCAAATTCACCTGGGACGACGCTACCGTTACTACCAACGAAGACGTGATAGGTAAGATGCAGAGGATCCACCACATACGTAGTTTCTCCTGTTTCTAACTCGCTTTCTAATCCTTCGGCAGATGTAACAACCCAGAGCACAGGAACAACGCATGACCGTGTTCTATTTACCGAATCGCCTGTCATGGATGTTATTACTCTCATTTGGTACCTGGCTACGTTTTTCGCATTGATCGCGTTCTTTTTGGTAATGGCTTGTGCTGATCGCCATCGTTGTCGCTCCCGGAAGCCAGCAACCGAAGATAGAACAGCGCCACCAACACCGGCACCGTCCTATCGCCAGTTTGCGCCACCTACCTACGATTCGCTCGTGTTCGAGAAGGATAACGATAGCATTTTCATCATTCCATATGATAGTGTGATCGAAAACGGACACCAACGAAACGCTGAGGACTTGGCAAGCAATCTAGAGCAGATCATAGAACCTGCTTCGCCTCGCCTTCATCCGTCCAATCAACATACCGTGAACATCAGTGATATTAGCAGTGAAAGTGACGATGTTCCCGTTATTGTTGTGGAGCAGAGTACCGCGCGCCCTGGGCCTGACGTCACAGATCGCAACGTCACGGAACTGTAATGGTGTGCTAAACGCAAATCAAACTTAGTGTTACAAATAGTATTTTGCGGTTCCGCATTGCGCTAGTCGAGTGGGTGACCTTACGTTTGAAGTGCATCTTTGTCTATCTCGTAATCGCGATTGACCGCGCTGACGCAATAATTAACAATCGTAAGGAGTGGCATCTCTGATTAATTGCGAACGTAAAATACTTCACTGATAAGACGAGGCTTATCATCGGCACTAGCTGACTTCCCGGTAACCCTTGTGCACGTGCCAGAAAGTGCTCCTTCCGCTCATGACAAAACCGGGTATAGATTTTAATTGTATATCGAAACGGACGATAGTCATTACATGCTAGGTTTAGTTAATTAATTGCGTGATATACGTGATGGTACAGCGAGAAAATGTGCATACAAATGTTTCTATAGATTTAATTATAATAACGGCTAAAATATAAGATGCTTAAATTCCAAGTAAAATCCGTCGTATTTTATATTTATTATCAAAATTGTCGTGATTCTTTATGTGCCTTGAGAGAAGTCTACTGCGCTTACGCATGTTCTGGAAAGCATTACACAGCTGTTTCAAAAGATAAAGTCCTCGTTTTATGATATGTGATTGACTTGCATTACAGTTGATATGATATGATATCACGGCAAAGGCACCGATTTCAAGAAATCGCATACAGCACAGCATGTTTGCGGCTCTGCAAATCTAATGCATCATTGAAAGTTTAATTTATTTCGTTCGTTAAATTGTGATTGCTTTTGTTGTGTTTACGCGAACAATAGCAAGAAGCTTTGGTATGTGAAATAATAAATGAAAAAGTAATTGAAAAACAACTATTGATGTACTCTCTCGTATGGAGACTGAAGCGAGAATGGTTAACCCGCCGAATCAAACATCATTACTTGCTCAAACCATTGATCTAGAAACTTTTTTGTACATCGTTCTTAATTTCTGCGCTGATATGAACATGTTTTTAAACATAAGGCATAGATATATCATACAAGATATCGGTTATATATTATCTTCTATGCTACTTCAATACAAATTGTACTCTACCAACGGTACGAAACGTTTCGAGCAAAATGTGGATTTAAATCAAGTTTTTCCAGGATTTTTTGACGTTTATTCGTTACGATAGTGATAAGTAAGTAACAAGGCTGGGCCATCTCGCACATTGCTTATTGGCTGCCATATTGAAAAACGGTTTGGCATTTATACGCAAACTTGTTGCCCATAAAGTCGCATAGTCCTTCCGCTCTTTGTGTTAGCTTGTATATTCTGTTCATTAATAATAATAGATGTCGCTTAAAATCTCGTACATCCACCATAAAATTTGATTTTGAAGCCTGTGGTGACGGCTTTCGTAGCTACGAGAACATCGTTGGGTTGGCTCACCTGCTCAAACACAGCACTCTCGACCCGCGTTTGTACACACGGCGCATGTGTGCGTGCGCCATCTCCAAGTCGTACCGTTGGATGTAAACAAACAAACACTCTCAAAGGGAGCCATTTTTTTTACTGCATCGCGTGCTCACTCTCCCACCCGCGCACGCTTGCTTCTTCGACGCAATTGCTTAAGTTGTCAAGCCAACCGTTGCGTAGCCATCGCGGTCGCATTTGATCCGTGCGCGAATCGCCGTTTCGCATTTTCGCCGAACGAAACGAAACCTCCAGATGGTTTGACGCTCGCACGGCGCAGTTGTTCGCGTCTTCCTTTCGCACGATCCGTGTCTCGCGGTTCGCTTCCGTCCGGGGTATTGCGCGAGTTTAATCTCGCCATCGCTGAGCGCATTCTGTGTGCGTCCGAGAAGCAGCATGACCAGTGCGATCGATTACAGTGACCAAGTGTTCGAATTATGACCAAGTGTTGGAAAGCGGCGACTCAACAGGCCACCACCAGCAGTAGCGCCTCGTGAGCAGAAGATTCATCAAGAAGAAAAGGTGGCCTCACGCGTCGTGGTCGTTGGAGAAACTCTTCGCGCTTGTAAAAGGTGCCCCCGGGGCCGTTAGAGCGTGAGTTCGCGAGTGTGTAAAGTGGTCGAACCGCAGCCGTTCTCTACCCGCATCGGTTTCCGCGATAGATGCTAGGCGTGTGTCTGTACGTTTGTGTGTTGTGTGTGTGGCCGGAACGCAGAAGCACCATCAACGGTATCGCGACAGCTGGAGCACGGTGATATATAAAAATAAAAAATGATCCTCCCGAAGGCGACATCCCTGCAGTGGTGGTGTATTTTTATACTCTACACCCAACGCACCGATAGTGCATCGTTCTTCTCAAGTAAGTGTTGTGCAAGCACGCAGAAGCAGAAAGGCAGCATCTTTTTCTCGATCACGGAAACGGGGCGGCACGGTTCTTTTTTCTTTTGGTGGTTCCATCGCTTCCCTCGCGGATGCTTGAAATGGAAACGGTACCACCCGCGTGGAATTAAACTGGAACGCGTCTTGATGGAAGCACCCCGAGTTGACTCACACGCCGCCATGGATGATCGTTGATGAAAGTTTTTCCCCAGCTCGGCTGAATCACCACACACATTCGGTGATGTCCATTTCGGGGTGCCGGCTCGATGATGAGCAAATGCGCATCTCATCTCATGTTGTAGGGCCACGCGAGGTCCACGAGAAAAGGCTCACCTGAACGACGTGATTGTGCTCACGTAGGCTGTAACCTCGACCTGTCAGTAAAAAAATGTGATCGACCGGCGAGCTCAGTTCGATCTTTCGTACCTTAATGAACGCGAGATTTCATCACAAAACGCGAGATCGATAAGCTGCTGCCCTTCGCGGATCATATTATGCGTCTGTGATAGGGCTCGAGCCCATCACCTTTGATATGACGATGGATGTAAATGAGTTCAGACCTGATCATCTGACAACGCAAAATTATCATTTAAAGCGTTTCAGGGTATCAATTAGCTCAGTATTGATGACAAATCGGGCGGCAAATACGCTTTTGCAACTTGATATCTAGGCATTGCGGACATGAGTACCTCCCAAGACTGGTGTTATGGTTTGCTCCAAATGCTGAAATGCTCTAATGCTTCTATGCTCCAATATGCGGTATTCGTGTCACCGAGGAAGTGTTGCCCAATTCTCAGGCAGGTTGTCTGCAACCCACAAAACTCTTGTTACATTCAGCGTGTCCAAACGGAATTCACGTCCAAATCCGCCGAAATTCGTTACAATCGGCGCTCATGTCCCCCATAAAGCACGGCGTACGGTGCGTTATGTCCACTAAAATGAAAACAGCCGGCGATTCACCGCGTTAGATCAGTTAAGGGAGTTTTTTTTGCCGGCACACAGACTCCATTTGCTGTGTGAAGAAACCGCCTGTCCCATTTTAAGGTTCACCCACTGGCAAATCCGTGTCATATTCGCCCACTGCTTTCTCTGGGGCAATCACCGCAGTTCGTTTTTTTTCTGACTGTAAATGCCTTCGAAATTTGCGACATTAAACATGCAAGATTCACCCAACCGAAGTTTGAACCCCGTAAAGCTGAAAGTTATCCACGAATGCGCTTTATCGATGGCAGGCAATGTGATGACGCCTCAGCCCATTCTCGGCTGTTTCGGCTGGAATTATCACACCCACCCCAAAGCAGCCACCTCATGGCGGAAGTGGCGGAACCAACATCAGTCTCAAGTACTACCTGCAGATTCACGTGCCACTTGAGCGATTGATGGGCCACAAACAATCACAACCTGTGTGACCGGTATTGCATCAGCATTCGCCACACCGTTACAACTCCCACTCGTGGCTCAGCGTGAAAAGGAAGCACGAAAAAGGCCGCTCTCGAACAACACGGCCGTGCACTTGTCCGTTATGCACAACCCGTGCGATGGATTCGATGGTCTTGGGTGTGTTGGCACGCTTCAACGCGGACACCTCCGCGATCCGATGGACATGGATCTGTTCCGTCCCGGGGCCTCATCGGCGTTCACCCGACGGCGGACATTAAATTGATACAGGTCATTTTCAGTAACCTTCGCATAATTGATGGCACCGCTGGCATCGAAGCATTGAGAGCAATCGGCAAACACACCTACTGGGCCCTGGTGCGTCATGGCAGCGGTGCGAGTTTGTTACATTCGATCCTCCCTCGACAAAGGGTTTGCTTCCATTTTGCTGTCGAGTGGCCAACATTTTGTTGCGCCACCACCGACCACCGACGTAAAACAAATAGGTGTCGCACACGTTTAGTGGACGCCGGTTTTAGAAAGTAACTATGCGCCATTACCGTTTCATGGACCTCCAAAAAAGGGCATCATGTAACACGTTTTTGTGTCTGACTTCCTGAATCCCGCATGATAGTCATTCGTTTGCTGCTGATTTCACTCACTTTCAGGATCTATGCTGTTCAGCGGGTGGTTTTTTTCCCTGATGACGCTTTACGAGGGCTCCGTCCGTCCGTCGCCTTGCGGATTTGATGGATCACGACCGAGACGATCCACAAAAACACCGCAAGACGGTTGAATAACTGCGCTCATTGCCAATTTCTCGCTGTTGTGTTTTGTTTTTTGCATTCTTTTCACCGAGGATCGTTAAGCGTTATGCGGGTGATGTTTGTAAACTGTACATTCCAACAAGGCATTCGATCCTTGGATACGGCGAAGGACAGGGAGAGCGATGATCTTAATATTCCTTTTTTTTATTCTAAAACCCAGCGCACCCGGCCTTTTGTAACGTATAAATTGACCTTTTTTGTTCAAACGCATCGATTTTGGGTTCTATAGCCTACTTTTGGGTTTCATAGCCTACCGAGATGAGGCTCTAACTATAAGTGTCGCCGGCTCTTATCCTTCTGATCCGATCCAACCGTTAGTCCTGACCTCCTCTATTGCGCTTGTTCTTAATCAATAATGAGGGAAGATAAAAATAGATCTCATATCGCTTCCGCCCACAGTGAAAAATCCTCATTTTCTGCAACTCAAATGCTATGTTCTGTGTTCGCTTGAAGCATTGCTGACATTCTTACACAACAGAACGTTAGCAACTCGACATCTTCCTTCCTGCAAACCCTCTGATTAGCTTGTACCTGAACGAAGGGACCGCTTTTCAATTTTTTTTTCCTGTTTTCGTCCTCAGATGCCGAACCGACGACCACCGGTACTGCGGGTCTGTTATCGTTGTGTGCGGAAAATGGAGAATCCAGTGAGCAGTACGTCAGCGATAAGGGCGCTACATCGAGCGTGCTGTTAGCTCTACGCCCTGAACACGGCAAACCCTCCTGCAAGCGCCAGTTCCGGGCTCCTGATGCGTACAACTTTTTCGTCCGGATGCAACGCATTCCAGCCACGGGCAGTCATCGCAGCTCAGCGAGCAGAAAGTACAACGGCAACAAATCCAGCAACAGCACCCACAGCTGCCCCTTAACTATCGTACGTACAGAGCTCGTGTATAAGCGCTCGAGCATGTTAGGATCCGCTGACTAGAAGAGGAGTCGTTGCTGTCGATCGAACATCGGCCATTCGGAGGTGGGCCTCCAAGAGAATGGTCGCACATTCTTGGCCAACCTCCGTTCCGTTCTCGTGGTGCTCGAGTCAGTAACAGTCAGTACACGGTATTGCCAGTGTGCTCAACTGCTCAACCACAACCGGCCGAGGGCAACGATGCGTAGCAAACAACTCACACCTCGTGCCCCAACAGAGTCTGGCCAGTGGAGGAGTGCTAATTAGCTCGAGCGATTTGGTCGAACTCTCAATTGATCTAACTGAACTTGTTTCGCTGTTTTCTCTCTTCCCCGGTTGGGTCTAGTCTCAGTCCGCAAATGGGGAGGTGTTGCCATCGTGGCGCCTTGATCCCTGTCTGCTTGAGACGGCCGGCGGCATTCAGGAGGAACCGATGCGATTGCTGCAGGGCAAGCTGAATATCGTCTGGAACCATGACGGGAACGCAGCCAACTACCGACTTCAGATCACGGTCGTCGGCCAAGGGGCGGTATGTCTGGAGCGAGAAAAGCACTCCTGTCTCGAGTACGTCGGCATGCCGTTGCTGTGTATCGCCCGCGAATTGGTCTGTGATGGGCTGCCAAACTGTCCCCCACTCGGTACTGAGGTCAGCGATGAAAATGAAGCGATGTGCATAAAACACCGCCAGCAGGAATACTCGGTAAGGTTCTCTCAGATGCTGCTGTTGGTGTTACGTTTTCGCCCACTGCTAACAGATATCTGGGGGTGGGATATCCTTGACCCAAATTACCTTGATTAACTTCGTCCCGGGCCTTCTGCCATCATCCCACACGGAGGGAATGTGTGTTTGTTCATGCAGGAACAGCACTGCAGTCGACTCAAGTGTCTGTGTTGTGTTGGAAAATGAACTTCTTTACATCTGGATCGGGTTTTCAAAAAATGTCCTATCAACATGGAATTGCACTCAAAGACAATATTTTTGCTGTTGCTTTGGGTCATTTCATTTTATAATCAAATGTATTCACATGAAAACAGAACCACTAAACTAGCAAAATCATACAATTCTGTTTACTTAAATATTGCCAGTCTTAATTTTGTCATTTTACCTGATTAATTTCGATAAGAAATTTAAAGCACCTCTTTATGCATGTCAATGTAATTATATTCCGTTCGCTATAATGTCCTTGTTTCCTGCATTCCGATTCTTGAGCTCGCGATTACTTTTACTCGTATCCTGTTGGACAAGCTATCAATCAAACTGACGGCTTTGTCTCTTATCCGTCCTGTTACAAATCGCCATCCGACGTTGATTTTACACCCGGAATAAATAACGGCATTAATCTGTCGCTCCCTTACGCCGGCGGCACCAGCGATAAAATTGATTTTAAGCGTATTTTCTAACGTCAACCTGTCCATTGCAAGTTTGATTATCCATCGGTACGAGTGATTAAAATTTCAAAACCCCTCACTAAACAAATTTGTCTTACGATTTTAACCAAATCCTACCAGTGCATTTTGTTTCGTTCCTGATAGACTACTTTTCCTTCCACAAACATAACGAAGAGCTATTAAAACCAGCTCGTTTGCTCTGGTCCCGGTGATAAATTGTGACATGTTTGATTTCCTTTCTTCCTTTCGCAACCGTGCGTTGGAGGTACGCGAATTGGGAGAAATCCTGGCCTGCTGTTGTTTCGCTTTCGACGTGCTTTGTTTGCTTTGTGTGCGCATTACTTTTCCTTTTTTCCGTTGTTTGGAAAGTTAAGCTGTATTATGTATGTCACGCTTACCTCCGATTTCGAGCTACTTCTGAAGTGGGCCAAAATTGGTCAGCAAGTTTTTTGCTTGATGCCCGTTTTCACAAGTGTAATCCCCGGAAATTGGTCGTCTTCGTGCTTCGTGCATTCATGCATGTGGACGTTCATTTCACTGACCACGGTGTCAATCCCTTTCCCAGGAAAACCCCGTCCAATCCGTGTTCCGACAGTACATCCAAAACACGATAAAGTCATTTTTCGGTGGCGAACCGAAAGAACTACCCTCGAAGCCTCCATTCGGTGAGGTGGACATTGCGTTGGAGCAAAAATTTGGATCCGTCTACTCTCCGCCAGCTTTGCCGCCGCCAACGATGGCATCACCAACCACCGAATCTGCACCACCGCCCAAAAAACACCGCAGCAGCATGACCGGACTGTCGAAGTACGGCCCGTGGGGTTATCTGTTCCTCGGCATGCTCATATGCGGCAGTGCGTTGCTGATTTGCGGTCTTTGGGGTGAGTATCGTTGTGGTTTTGAGCCACCGCTTTATTGCGATATCACAACGCAACACAACACAAAGTCTAATTCACATTGCTTCTCCCACTCGCTTCCCACACAGAGTGCTGCTGCCGAACGCACAAACCCGAGCCTAATCCGGATGATTCGCTGCCGGATCCGGTGCCATCGTTTCTGCAAACGTCATCACCCGGGCCTGGAATGGGATCCGGTGGTAGCACGCCTAGCCACAATCTACCTCAGTATGGGGAGCTTGACCCACCGCCCGCATACTCGGTGCTGTTTCCTACGCAGAAACCCTCCGACAACAGCGACAACGCATCCCCGGTGGTACCGGCCACAATGACCACCAGTAGTCCTAGTATTAGTAGCAACAACAACACCACCACCACCGGCGACGATGGCCATTCGCAAGTGCAGGCGGTGGTGGCCTCTGACGAGCCACCATCGGTTTCGTCGACAACCCTTCCTTAGTCCTGCCTAGCTTAGTTAGGATTAGTTTCATGAGACGGTGTGTCAGAGAGAGAGAGAGAGAGAGCGAGAGAGAAAGAGAGAGAGAGAAAGAGTGCGAGAGTACGAGAAGGTAGTAATAAACACGGCAGTATTTTTGGATCCGTCGTATCTGTAGGCTAGGTGACAAAATTTCTTTTTTCTTTCAATTTTCAATTTTACGTCACTATTCTAAACCTAATCCCACACACGTCTAGAAGCGTTAAACCGGTCCATGAAAGGCTGAACGTATACAGATTGTTTCCCTGAGCTAAGTTTTACTACCAAACCAAGGCGTTGCGACGAATTGCGAAAGAGCAGGTGTGTCAGGTTGCCGCGACGAATCCGACTGAGGAATCCTTCCCGTACGGACGCGGGACGTGAACGTGGTTGTTGCGCTGACACAAGGGGGGAGAGTTGAGAACACAGGGACCAAAACGAGAAATGTTAGAGAAGCTAAAGCGATCATGTCCTGTGACAGCACGCAAATTTATACCAAAAATCCTTCGACGATCAAGCATTTCACCATGACACGACGCTTAGCAACCACGTTGGAGGAGGTTTAAAGTTTCCGAAGGGATTCCAAAGCGACGAACCGTCCGGCAGCCAGCACAGATAAGAAAAAAAAACAAAATGAAAGACGCACATACGTATCATACGTTCAAGCACATTCAGGGATCAGAGAGCCAGAAGTAGTAGGAAGTACCGATGTTGCATGATACCGAAGAGAATTCTCAACCTAACGTTTAAGGGACGCATTTAAGGGCCGCAAGAATGGCGGCGGTACTCGTACTGGTAAGATGCTACTAACAACAATACGTAATGTGATATTAATTTATTGATTTAAAATGGAATAAAAACAACGAGTTCTTTCACATCGAGCAATCAAGATTGGGCTTTATCATGCGAAAGAACGCCGGTCAAATAGTCAGCCACCTCCCATTGTCAGTTGAACGATTTATGTTTTATTTTAAGAAAAAGGAAAACAAAGTATACTAAATCAATATTTAAGCTTAGCTTGTACAGTTGTACAGGTAGATGTGCATGTGCAGGCCCTGTTTGCGCCTGATTGTGTGTTTTGCCAAATGTTTAATTTCTGTTTTGGTTTTTATTGTGTTAATGTTTATCGACATGTGGCGCTCTCGACAGTCGCGAATTATTATTATCCTTTCCGCCGTTCGAGGGCCGTGCGAGCCTTTTTCAATCTTACACTAAGGTTTACTCTACTCGTTTCGAAGTATTAAATCTACGGGTTGATGCCGTTCCGATGGACAACGATAGACAGTAGAGTGGTGCTTTTGGATGGATCATATTTACTTTAGTTTTCGAGAGAGGGTGTTCCGTTTCAAGGACAACAGGGAAGGACACAAACGACATCGTTCCGTTCTTCGCTTTCTCCGTCCATTTCGATTGAATTAATCTTCTCCGCTTCCTTACATTATTATTATCTTTGGGCCCACAGTTAACGAGTTATCAACTTTGCTTAAACGTTTTGTTATACAAATAGCGAATGCATCATGCGTTTGATCGTCATGTTTGATATTATCATTATTACTTACTATTGTATGCTCTTTTTTTATTCTTTGATTTTCATATTCCGTACCAGCCATTCCGCTCCATGTTATTGGATAGCGTTCTTACGGTATGATTTATTGCTGTTTGGTTTTTGCTTTGTTTCTACTGTTATGATTATTGTTTCACAAAGTCACAATGATCCGAACAAAGTACTAGAGTAGACAGGTAGCGCCATAAGAGGTTGTGCGCGTACACGCTGGTGTGGATGGACAAATGTAAGTGAGTCGCGTCTGTTGCGGTAAGTGTTATCGGATGTGTGCCGTTAGTAAAGTATTGCCAATATATGCCTAAGGCGGACTCTGAAGGTATTGACAAGTTTCAAAAATCATCGGAGATTGCTTTAAGAGATAGATTCAGAATTTGGCCACTGTCGCGGAAGTTATGTTTTCCCTCAACCAGTGTGTTATCTAGCGTATCGTGCTAACTACTGAATAATAGTTTAGATGGAAGCCTCGGACACTGAGGAAAAATGTACCAAATTTTTTTTAGGAAAGGTGCTAACAATCGCTTTGTTCTAAAACAGCTGGAAGGCGAAGGAAATGGTGTGTGTGATTTAGAAATTGTTCAACAGCTATATTTGTCGCACATTCTGGATGGTCCGTACTCTAGGCAAAAGGAATAACATAGTGAGTGGATCATGGACTTTCCGGCTATGCACATTCAAACTTGGAGAAGAACAGATAAAGCCAACGTCAGCGGAAAACGATAGAATTCATGAGCAACACTTACTAATTTTTGTTATTGTCAGGTTTGCTTTCGTAACTAGTTTTCAACTCTCGCTTGAAAGTGCATATGTTTACCGGGCGAGCAGAGGAAGAAAATTAAACCCTTTAAAGTACTACAAACGAGGAACGATAGTTTGGTTTGCCTCACTGTACGGGTAAACAATAAAGCAGTTCATGCTTCACATTGAGAAACTATTCAATTTTGTAGCTGGTTTCAGATATGTTCTGTTGAGTTTAAGAAAAGAAATTTGTTCCGTTACGTAGACTAACGCAATGCAACACTATTGGTGATAATGGCACAAATCATCGTCTCGTGCATTATTCGCCTTTGGACCGGGGATGATGAACAGGTTGATTGCTTTCGTATCCGTTCAAATATTAATTGAATTTGTTATTATTAACTTTATATGCGTGTCCCCATATACCTCTAATACGTGTAATAGAACATTCGAACGTACAACAGCGCCACCAACCATCATAATATATGCTAATATTTCACGGTGCAATTTAAGGGTTTTCTTTTCACAGTTTTCACACTTTACAACGACATCGATGGCCAGTTTGGTTCAAAGTATCGATTTACTAATCGGGGTTTTGAGGATGTTTTGTTTGTTGTTGCTATTTTTAACTATGTTGAATTATTTTGATCGCGTTGCAAAACATTGATCAATGTACAAATAACGGTAGTATAAACACTTTCACTCCCACGACATCGCAGTTACAGCCGTTTATTTGAATCTTTACCCATGCACGTGCTCTACTGGATGAAGTATGGATGATGAACGGGTTTAGTTGGAGCTTCCTATATAATACGCCAGCCTATACGACACAGTGGTGTTACGCGTTCCTTGCCGACGAAACAGGCTGCCACAGTCCGCATTAACGGTTGCTATGCCAACATCGCGAACAAGCCCTCAGAATACTGGATGAAGATGTTCAATGATTACGATGTTTCGTTTATTGCTGCCATTACACATGATTATTGTTTGTGTCTCGTCGTGTATGCGCTTATATTTTTTGTCACCTTCTCCAACCGTATGCCTAATGTTTGATGCTTTCAAAATCCTTCCTTTCTTCTGTTTGTTTTTCTTTTATGTTGTTATATTTTATATTTCTTTCCTTTCTTTTTGCCCGTGCCATCGCCCGTGTTGTTGCTTTTAAGGTATTTTATTGTTTGCCTTCATTTTGTTTACAAACCTCCCGCTATGTCGGCTTATTATATTAGCTTTCAATTAAGTAGAAAAGATGCATGTATATATGTATATATTTTATGTATATATGTGTATATATGTTTAACATACGTTTAAAGACCTGCGAGCTACTGTTTTCTTGGAAAAACGATGGAAAACAAAGTGTTTTTTAAGTGTCGAGTAGAGTTTACAAAGAACTGCAGCGTGGCACATGGTAATAAGTTTACTTATCGTTTAATTTGATTTGCGTTGGCCTGATGTGATCGGCCGTTGAATATGTACCGACACCAACTGCCTGACTAACCCTTTTCTCGCTCATTCTCGCTCGCTCCTCCTAGCTTCCCACGTTCCCACAATATGCTGCTGCTCAAGCGCTAAAGAAACCGTCCTGTACATCGTCGTTCAATTTTCATTATACATATCTACGCAGATTCAGATACGCTGACAAAGGCACTTTTAACAAGATGTATAACAATAGTAACGATGCCGGTTGATATCGCCTCAGTTGTGTGGGATTTTGTTTGCTACACGACGTACAGCTTACGTACTACATGTGATCCTTGCACCCTCTCGCATCATGTACAGCGATGCGTTAGGCTGATTTCTGTTCCGAACTGCCGCAGAATGCCTAATCCGCGTCACGTTTAACCGTTCGAAGACGGGTTGCCTGTGGCGTGATGCTATAGATGAGCCTGCCACGAGCTGTAGAGTTCTCAACAAGAAGTCTCTCTCGTATGCCACTCCGTCTTACAGCACCTGTAAGTTTTCGCAGTTCTTAAACTTGGAGTCCTCCTTGCCAAATATCCACGTGATCATCTGGCGTGCCTTCATCGAAGCCCGAACGACGCTGCGGTTTTTGTACCAATGCGCAGACGAAGGCTCCCGAGTTCCCTGCAGAACAGGCATGGGTCCTGATTATACAACAATCTCAATATTTTACGTGCATGGGACATCATGTACCTGTACGGCGGATTGCTCCCGTTTCAGACGAATCTGAGACAAAATGCCCGCCAGTAGCTCGTCCACGTTGTGGTTGATTGCGACGGACACCTCGATGAACTTGATTTTGTGGGTGCAAGCCAAGCATTTTCCATCTGAAAGCAAAAACGGCATGACATAGATTCAGAATTCCCGCGAGACATTCCAGCGGACCTGCCAGCTTACCCTGGGAGGATACGGCCCGAGACCGAGCGAGGTCGATCTTGTTCGCCACGAGAATCGTCGGTCGCGACCGGCTCACGTCCATATCGTGCAGCATGTTGAGCAGTTGGTCCGCCCGGCTAAATGTGGCCTTGTCCACCACGGAGTACACAACTAGGAACGCATCCGCCTTCAGCATCTCGTCCTGTTTGAGAAGCCAACACAGAACGAGAGAAACAGAGACAACAACACATTAATGAGAGTCGAATCAAGGGGCAACTTTGCAATGGCAAAAATCTCTTCAACCCCACCCGGATTGGCTTGATTATGTCAACTCGTGCCGAATTAGTATTCCACTCGGGATGTCCAACGAAACAAGGCGCCCTCTGGTGGTCGCGCCATGCGATTAGGACGACGGTGGAATAATTTTATCATGCGACGACAAGCCAACGAAGGGTTCTGCTGCAGCTGAAGCGAGACATTTGCCGGCACATCCTGACTGCTTAATCATCTGCACGGATGGGTGGAAGGCGGCCTTAGTCACGATTCAAATTGCTTCCACAAACAATCCTGCGTCTGAGGTCGATTTGGCGTCTAAGCTTTTTAGCTGGTTGGAAGGTTTTTGCTAATTGACCACCGTTCAATTGACTCCCAGTTCGGTCGGATTTATCTACCACCGATTGTTTGACATTTGCTGGACTTTCGTTTTTTCGAAATTGACTTCCGACGCCATTAAGTAAGCCAAAGAAACGGTCTGAATTTCGATGAAACGCGTGTTTTGTGAGCTCGAGCATGAAGTAGAAGCCCTCCCATAAGCTTCAGCTTTATCAACTTGCTACAGCTTGTGGATTATACTCTTCCGCCGGATTTCGATAATCAATCTTGCTTTTTAAAGTAAAACCCAATCATGGGCTTCTTCATCCTTCTGTACCTGCTCGAGCTCGTCTTATGTTACCCTTTCACGCCTTCAAAAGACCCGTCGCTCAACTCGCCAGCAGCAAACTGCACAAAGTCAATCTTATCATTCATTGCAGTAATGCAAATCATATTACCCTGCTATTCCGACAGCGGGCCAATGCGAAAATGATTCACTTCCCACGCACGCTAAAAGCCCATGTCCTAATCCCTAGTGGTCTTTTTTCCTGGGGAACGGCTACGAAAGCTTATTTTTGTGTGGGAGTGTTTGAATATCATGTTGCTAACAAAACCCACCAAGCGGGTCAAACCGGAAACTGCCTACTCCGGAAGCGCGTCACATTGTGGCCTCTGGGGAAGAGGGGTCTCTTGGATCTTCCGCTGATTAAACGCGTTTACGGTACGGTTGAAATAAAATCGCCTTTACCGCGATTCGCCTCGCCACGTCACTCTTCACTCACTCGTAAAACGGATCGTGATGACCTACACCGGGGTTGTTGGTTCAAGCATCCGTGGATTTCGCCCACGTGGGTCGAAAGCTCACATGAGCTGGTTCTATTTAAAATTCATAAACGATTCCATTTGCTGGGTGCCGATTACGGCATAATGCTTTCGGTGGGTGGAGGCGGATCTGCCGAAACCGTACGCATAGCTGAGAAGCCACTAGGGGTTGTTGCGATGTTAGATGTGTGCCTGCTACCCGGTATACAATTTAAATATTCATTTTTCTTCCGCTCCTGTAACCTTTGGATGCTGCCTGGTTGAGGTCATGAGGTGGGTGAGATATAACAAATTGCTTTTTGTTTGTGCTTTGGCTGATGAGTTTCAATTCCCCTATGCTTTTGAGCATGAACAAAGGCACAGCAATGGGGAAAAATAAAATAATAATAGAAAGCTTTCCAATGCCTAAGAAGGGTTAATAAGCGTTATGTTTCTAATAGAAAAACTGCCTATCTCATATGAAATTCGTTATTTTAACCCCCAAATGACCTCCACGCTTTGGATGAATGACATCGTGTAAGCAAACACTTTGGAGTAACGCCACAAAAAGGATTCTAAGGAGAACTGCTTCCAACCACAAGGGTTAACAGCCTTGTTCGAACTAGCCTGAGAAGCTGCTTAAAAAAAAAAACAAAAAAGAAAACGAGACCTTCTGCGATTTTCCCTCGCGAACGTGACAAGCACAACCAAAAAGGGGCCTCAACTGGCCCCTGTGTGGCGTGTGCCCTTATCAACGCGAACACTCTGTCAGCGTTTGGCTGAGAATGACGGACTGGTTCCGTCGTCGTCGTCGCCGTCGTCGTGCCCCAGTCGGTTCGAGATTAGCGTCGATGGGTCGGAACTCCCGGAGCTTCTGGCTGTTGGAATGCAAAACGACACCATTCACTTAAACTCGGCCTCCCGCTGGACGGTGTGGAGACGAATAATAAAACGGACTGTCGCCTGACGGCGCTGACAGCTCAAGCCGAAGTAGAAAAGTCCTTTTTCGAGGTGCCACCGGCAGACAAATCCCATACCGAACCGGGGGCAGGGAAAATAAAAACCGCGACCGTTTGTTGTGCGTCGAAATTGGCGTCTGAAAAGATTGATGAAGTAATTACCATGCACATTTCGTGCAGGCCGCTGGGCCGTAATGTAAGCGATTGCAGAAGTGATGAGTTCGCAATAAAAGCGCCATGAATTCGCAATTAGTGACCGGGCGCGTGACGGGTTTCTTCCGTTCGCAAAGCCACATGTTTTTTTTTTTTTCGTTTGCTTATTCTTCGATTCCGTGGCGTGATTGTGGCCTGCGGCCGCGTCCGAGGAAAGGATCCCACAGGACGAGATGATTTCATTTGAACGCTGATTAATTTTTCATCCGACGGCGCCAATTAAACGGACCAACTGGCCACCATTGGGTGGGAAATTCAATTTACAACCATACTGCTACTTCGCAAAAGGGCTCGTGCGTACACTGTAGAGTGTTCTGCTGTTTTTTTTCTGTGCACGCTAGTCTTTCGTTAAAGTGCTTAGAGCCTTTGATGGGCGTTTGGGTTGAGAAGGAAACATTGTGCGCATTTGTAGCTGGTTGTTATGGTGGAATGATTCGATAAGCGAATGTGCAGTTGCAGGATTTTTAAACCAATTCCACGCAGAGACGATTTTTCTTAGTGTAGGCCATCTGATCCGCATGTGTTCAGTTTGGTATAAATCAATTATGGATTTATTTTTCAGATCATGTCATTTCATGAACCTTAGATTGAGAATTAGGTAAGACATTATCTGCAAAGCCATTGCATTTACGAAGCCATGATATTCTTAACAATGATGCTTTCATATAATTTTCTTCATTTCAGCTTAATGTTGTAAAGTGTAGATCGCACTAAACCTTTTAGGAGTGTCAGCTGACTAGGGATATTTTTATCTGACTTCTTTAAAATAATAATCCAAACGAATCCAAAAACATTTTAAAATCCAAAAAAGTATGCGGTTGTAATAAATAAAACCATTCTTAGGCCAAAATTTGAATACGAATGTAATGCCCAACCGACATCAAGAGAATCTGAAACATTCCACACTTCCTATAAGAAGAATCAGAATTATTTCAACATTATTTAAAAAAAAACGCCACAGTTAAGTGTTCGTTGTGAAAGCTTAACTTGTTTTTGTGCAATTTGGAGCATTGAAATAAATCATTTTCAATTGTTTTCTTTGGCGAAGGTATTGCTTTAGCTAGGTATTGCTCTGAAAGATAGCAATGTTTTTATAACCTTCTACTGTCTAACTGAACAACTAAAGTCTAGAATCTCAGAGTCGTGGAAAAATGCTCCAAACAGCCCAACCCAAGCGTCTTTTGTGGACTTACCTTGTTGCCTAAATTGTCGGTCACGAACTTCAGCTCCGATTCCTCCCCATTCAGTATGATGGATATGTTCTGCTCACCCGGGGACTCTGAAACGACACCGACAAGAGAACGGGAAACGATCGATGCACCTGCAGTGATGACAAAATCCCGTCGAGGTCCCGTCATTACCTCGAGTGTCGTATGCGTTGATGCACTCCGACGATCGGAACTGCGACAAAAGTGCACCTTTGCCGACACCTGGCGCTCCAATCATAAACACGCAGTACGAGTCCGTCGGACCGGTTGGAGGCGTCAGGATCTCGTTGGTAACCCGCACCGGACTGACCGGAGCCAAGCTGTTGCTTCTCGAGCGCCTTCTACGGAACGAATCACCCCGATTCACGACGCCTGTGAAGGAGAGAGAAAAGAATATGTCGAAAATGGCACCGACGATCACACCCTTCTTGGGCGGCCTTTCCCGGATACGGCTCAGTAAAAATGATTTACGTTTATTAACACCGGATCGATTAAATTCAATCCGTTCGAATCAGGCCAAGCGTATCGCGAGGGTTTTACCCGAATCCCAGCAATGGACCCTAATTTTGTCAATTTCGCACGAAATAACACACCCACCTAGGCGGGCCGTTCTCGATTGAGAAAGCAATTAGGATCGCGATTCGAACGCACGAGTCCCCGCGACGGGATTTTCCACCCCAATTCCAGCTTCCGGGGCGGGGTTCAAATTAAAACGTTCGACCAGGTCCCTTTAAAACCCCGCGCACCTTATCCGGCAATTACGCAGTTAATTTTACACCCAACGCGCTATTTTCGGTTCGGTCTTTGAACTTTTCGCACAACCCTGGTTCCGGGAAGTCTTCCTGAACCCATCGAGCGCGAGCCAGCGGATCATGCCTCAAAGGAGGTTGCTCTTACCCTGCTTTGATGAGCTGAACGTTCTCAGTCTGATGTTGTCGTCATCCTCCTGGTCGTCTATCTGCAGGTGCTGAAGGTTGATCTGCGGCACGTCCAGAAACGCATTCGACTTCCTTGGCGTGGCTGTCCGGGGTTCAGGCATCGGGAAGGGAAAGAAAGCACACATTCAGCGATTATTAATGCTCCCTTCCTGGCTTTCGAGGGGGCGGTCAAGATTCAGACACCCACAGACAGTGACATTCGACTAATCAAACATGCAACAACAAACGACACAACAACCACGGGATGAGGCATGCAACGGGAATGCGTTTGGCTTTGATCTGCCTCTGCGAGCTGGATGGACGTTTTAATGCCCACAGTGCCTCACCAAGTTCCCGTCGGCCATTGGAACACCGGTGTGATACGATTGTGTGTGGGTGTGTATGCGCCCCCGTCGAGGTGGGAAATAATCAGGCCATATCATTTACGATTACACCCGTCGTAAATGAAGCCACTGGGGCCTCGGTGGCCGGGGAAAGCAAGAGTACAGCAACATCAACAGCAACACCAGCAGCAACTTTGACGAAACCACCGGCACCAGCGCTCTGGATCGATGAAAAGCGGGTGAGTGAAAGCTTGCCACATTTCGAAACACCCTCATCACCCCACCACCACCCGACCGGAGGGAAAACATTTCTCGGTCGGTCGATTACAAAACCAAAACCAGGACACCAATTCCGGTCCCGAGCCGGCCACGTCAGCCACGTCAGGTGGGCGTGGGCTCGCGCAAAAGGACCACCGACAAGGGTTGAAATTGGAATTTCAGGATTCTGTTGGTATCCGGGACTCGGAACCGAGTGCAACTGGCACACACACACACACGCATACACACACACGGGGACATGTTACGATCAGCATTAAGGCCACGACGGAACTTGTTGAATTTTGCAAACGACATCCAGCGGGACGCGTTTGCAGCCTCTGGAAAGCAGTCGTCCTTACTAGGTTGTGGGTGGGATGAAAGAGAGTGTGTGTGAGAGCGAGAGAGAGAGAGAGAGAGAGAGAGAGAGTGATAAGAAGGTGAGTGGGGGAGGGAAGAGAGAAACGACAAACAACGTGCGAAGGAAGACACCCAGCGCTGAAAGGACACTGCAAAAGGGGTTCTGCCGAGGGTTCGACGAATGGAAGACGCCTTTGGCGGCCATTGTGGTGGGGTTGGCACGCGGAACCAACGGTTGGGGAGAGTGGGAGTAGGGTTGGAAAACAACACACCGAAACACCGGGTGGATGTGGGTCGTGAACGTGGGTAATTCGATTGGGCAAATGGGCGAATGTCGCGCGCTCGCAGCCATACCTAGCTTAGTCCTTACATTTTGGTGACGCCGCTCTGCAACGAAGAGAAAGCCGAAATGTGTTGTTTCTAAATACGCTCTAAAGTCCTTTTTTGTGGGGAAAATCCCAATACGTCCCAAAACTGAAACACGTTTCGCTCCCCCTTTTTTCCCACGTCCCTCACTCCCACAACAAAAGCAAACCAAAACTGCGCCCAGTTAGTGATGCAAGCGGGCATGAGTGTGTGATGTGTTATTCAAAATTGGGCGAGGTTCTGTTGGGGAGGTTGTACGATACCTGAATTGTGCATGGGACGTCGTTGGGATCCTCGGCGTTTCTGGGGTGGTGGCGTTTCGGAATCGTTCAGCCGCGGTTCGCTTGTGCAGTGTCCTCGCGAGTCCTGCAGGGTTTGTGGTGGTGGTTGTGGCTTGCGGCGTACCTGTGGGGAGGGAAAAAGTGCGGAAAGCGATTTATTACCGAGAGAGTCAAGCGGCCATTTTTCTACTCCGTGCTTTGGGAAAACACATCCTGACATCTGAAGGGTTTTTGGAAACCGATTACATTCGCGCATTTAGTTGGCCTATCCGACACCAAGTTCTGTGGAAAATGGACTTGGGTGGTGTTGAAAAAGCGCCACTTGACGTAAGGAATTTGCACGAGGAGCGGAAAATAGCGTGAATAATGAACCACGGATTAGAGAGCTCTATTTCGTAAGCGGAAACCAAACACACATAAGCAAATTCGACCGAGCAGATCCGTTGCAAAAACGACTCACGAGAAAAGGATTGCTCTGACCGTTGTGACTAGCCTGATCGGTAAAGTGTCTTTTCGGGATAGGGAACCACTGGAAAATGTAACGGAAGACGGATTGAACGCGAAGGAAATGTAGCGTATATTTGCGTGTACAAACCCGGCCCGTAAATAACATCGGTCATATTTTTTACACGCACCGCATTTCACGCGAAACGGAGGTTTTTACATTATACAAACGAAAGCCGGAAATTTATGGCCCTTCGTCCCAAGGTTCCCGATGGGGCTCTTTGCAGCCATCCAGAGCGCGGGATGTGTGCCACCGTTAACCGTAAAACCATTTCTACTCAGCCTGCTCACGGGAAATTGTCCCTTGAGGTCTGCTCAGTCACACGCATATTCCACAGACGCGCGCCCTACACTTTCTCAGGACATTGTCGTTGGTCTAAAGGCTTAGATGGATTCAATTCATAGGGTTGGTTTTTTGTCGAGTCTTCAAAAATCTAACATTCTACGATGTCAGTACGCTTTAAACAAATTGGATAGCCCTCATTCTGCCTTGGAAGAATATTTCTCGTCTCAGAAAAACTGCTGACGTATGCTAACGTATTAGCATTTAGCATAAATACTCCATTCAACACAATTGTTGGAATCGATCAGACTCTTGAATCATCAAGAGTAAGCATTTTGTGTAGACCATTCCCATCTTATCAAGTTTATCGGTTGGCGTGAGCAAATATAGCTCTAAGGTTGAGATATGGCATTTACAATCAAAGTATCAAAAACATGAATCGGTTGGTTAGGATATGTGAAATAAACAAACATCGTAGCTTACTTAATCATTTTAATAAATTCTTTGTAAAGGTACTTCTCCTTCTTACAGTAAGGCTAAAGGAATATGGCTTGTTATAATATAAGAACATGAGGCTGACTACACAAGAATCAAAACAATAAGATCTATATTTTCGACATTTCAACCAACAAAAGTATCAAGCCACCTCTCTACTTTCAACACTTAGTATTGGAGTCTAGCAACACAATCAATCTGATAAACGACTCGTAAATCGGTAGTTAAACCGACAGTGATGGACAAGAGTAAGAATGTTACCATCAGCACCTTTTGGTTCTGGTGTTTGAAGCAGACTGCTGTGGAGGTACGTGCCTATCTAAGATCGATCTAGAGATCGTCTCAAAATACATATGAGTATTATGTAAATACATATGAGAAAACATGTTTCTCACTGATATGCTTTTGGTGGAAATAAAACATGTTAGACTTCTTAATACATGTGTTGAGTGCGCATCATTACAGGCAGTTGTAATTCATGTAGTTTATAAGTCTCCTTTCAATGAAATTTAGAATCAACATTCTGTGTCCTCGGCGTCAGCCATTTCGTGACTATCTTATGGGTGCTAGTCCATAACTCTGAGCGTCTAAACAACTCTGTTTGACGGAAGAAGCCTAGTTGTTGCTACCCCATGTGTGGGAGAGTGATGTACCGCGCTCAAACATTCGAATAACAAGCAAATCACTGTTCCAATAGTCAGTCGAAAAGAGAAGTTATTTATAAGGCCCAGATGATTGGATAGAGAAATTAAGGGCTACTTTGACCGCTGGTGCAGGGCTTCTGACATCAACACCGCGACAACTCAGCACCCAGGCGTACCTAAAAAGGCTGTTTTTTCTTCTTCATAAAACTTACCGATCGAGGTCCGGTGATGCGTGCACTCTGGGATCGTGTGGCCGGTTTCCGCCGCCGGTATCCTGGCGTCCCGTTGTCCGGTGTTTCGCTCTCCGACGGAGGACTGATGATCGTCTCCAGACTCGCACAGGCCGGGGCCGAAATCGACGAACTGCGCTTTTTATAGGCGGGTCGCGCCGATGAAGTTATCTCGTCCGCCATGGTCATCGGTGTAGAACGTCTCGAAGGACTACTCTGCTTTTGGTGCTACTTCTGCTGCTGCGCTGCTCTACCAAGTCCTAACGCACTCGTAGACCCTTCGCCTATATGCTACGGGGTGCGTTGATGTGAGGGTTGAAATTGCTTCCGTATGTATTGCTTTGCCGAATCGCAGCTCGCTGCCTGGGCTTTTCCGTTCGCTGTACCGTCGCTACTTCTGGCGCATCGTTTTCCGTGGGTTCCGTGGCTCACTGGAAGGGAAAGTTTGCCCGAGAGCCGAAGCAGACAAGACACACTGTTAGTACTCGTGTTAGTCTGTGCTCGCCCCCAACCGGTACATTAACGCAAGTGCCCACTAGAATGCATTCATTATTCTGTTACCTTTATTTACACCCCGTCGGAACTGTCGGAAGCCGCGTCAATATGCAGGTCGCGCTTCTGTTCCTTCAACCACGCCGGAAACAGCAAGTGCGGTGTTCGGAAAACCGGTGCATACGGCGTGAACCGCGCGGGTGGCACGTGTCACTGTGTGCGGTAGAAGCAGAAAGGTGCTGAAACGGGTGCAAGCTCTTTGCTTGTCACCCACCAGGCTCACCACCATGGACCGAATCTGAAAACCCGGAGGCTCATGAATAAACATCAGCCCTTTCTGTAGCCTGATTTCCCGCCCAACACCGGGTGACTCACATACACACACACACATACACCCACCCGCAGCACCACGATGGCACCCCGTTTTGGTTTGGCGTTCCAAAGGTTCCGCGGCTGTATGAGCCGTGCTTGAAACTTCCGCAAATTCAATTAGTTAAAAGTCGCTCCAAACCGTCCGGCAACTTACACGTACACGTCTCTTATCAGTGCTGCTCCTCGAAGGGTGCAACGCTTGGTATTGATAGAGCAATTGAGGTGGGTGGTCGGCAAACCGCGGTTCCGGAGGGAAAAACACACGCCACTCGAGTACCGAAAGTTTTCCCGGCAAGACGGCGTGCGGTGGAAAATTCCTTGTTCGACATGCCGCCGTTGCCGTTTTCCTCGTCACCGAAGCAAAGGGAAATGTGTACGAGGAATTCAATATTTTAACTCGACCGTCGTCGAAGAGAACGCTAGAAAGTAGGCCGTAGACTCCGTTGAGAACCTTTGCCGAGGCTTTGTGTGGCATGCTGGCTAATGTTTTCGCACATACACTTTGAAGTTCGGCTTAAATTCAATTAATTGTCGCTCACCCAACCCCCAAAAGGAGGCAACACTCCACGCAAAAGGGCAACCCACAAAGCACGAGCACGATGGCGAGGCGATTTAATTTACCTCACGTCGGTCGAAAGGAAAACACGTTCATCGAATTTCCGGCGAGTTATGCGGGTTCTGAGGCACCGAAACCCGCCGCTCAGCCGATAAGACACGCCAATTTTCGCGCGGCTTTTCCATGTGCGGAAAAAGATTATTTTTAGCCCCCACCGGCGAGGAACTCTCTCATTAATCATCGCGTAGCTCGTTAGCCACCAGGACGTGGTGGTGGTTGGTGCGTTTTCCTCGACGGTGAGTGCGTTAAGTAATGCTGCTCAAAAGCGTGTTTAAAGTTGGGCTGGTTGGGTGAAAGCCTTTGCAGTGCAGGTTATCTAGACTCGACCGTTGGTCGTACACAACACCCTTAACCGCACAATTACTGTCGAGAGGCCTAACGAGATCGAACGAATTTCACGTCATCCTCGTTAGGAGTTTGCTAATCACTCGTCAGTGCAGTGAGTCTTGAATGTTCTAACAGAACTAGAAAAAGATTTAAAGCCAGAACCAGATCATAATCATAGCATTCAGCTCCCAGAATAGATTGGCGCTTGGATCACAACCATCCTTACAAGGGTTTCTGCCATCATCTTTATGGGTTTATTGATATCAAAGCAACCTCTTTGTTTCGTAAGCAAGCACACCAAATTCATGGCCTACTTCGTTTGTGCCTGGAAAATGGCGAATAAAACAAATTGTGTTTATTACCCAACCCTAGTTTGCTCGCTTTAAACCACGCCAAATTTAACGGAGCACCATATCTCCGGTCGCGTGGAAGCAACAAAAAGAAAACGTTGTGCATTCTTTCGAGCGAATAAAATAAAACAAAATGGCCACCACGCGCACGGTACGATGGTCTAAAATCTTACGAAAGCAGGCACGTGTCCGTATCGGTGGAAATGCCACCGTTTGGAGTTGGGTTTTGTTTGGCAAAAACTTCGCTCCGAGCAAAACATTTGCTGCAAATTTTATTACATCGTTCCCGGGGCATGAGCTGGAATTCATCGCCTGGGCCCCAACTAGCCGTCGGGCGTCCCAGCCCCATTTGCGAAAGTTTGCTGTTTTTCCTCCTCCACCAGGCTCCTTGGCGTCGTTTGAAATCGCTTGTTTCGCTCAAGAATACCTGAACCTGAGGCAACAGAAGCTGGTTTAACTTTTGCACACTCGACACCGGCACAGAAGTTGCTGCTGGGGTGTTTCGCCTCTCGAGAGCCAAGTGCAATCGAGCCTCGAGCGTCCTCGCTGGGGGTACGCAATGCGGGAAATAACCAACGTTTTCCCGATGGCCGGGAAAACTCTCCCACGTGGTGAATGATCGCATCGTTGTCGGAGCGCTATCATCGAAGTATCGAAGAGAGACAAAAAAATCCTTCGCATGCTGAACCTCGATAAAAATATATGTATATACATTTCCCCCCGTCCAAAGGCCGCGGAAGCGACTTCGCATTTTGTTTTATTGTTTTTCCGATGCTCATTACCGCAAATGAAAGCGTAACGATGAGCGTACAGAAGCAGAGAAGAACCTACGCGAACACGACGAATGTGTCCTTCGTTCCGTTAAGTAATTTCCCTTCTTAACGGCCCTTCGGTCGGTCGCTCGGTGGGAGATTATGTTGTAAAACGCCCGCACCCATTAACCACGGAGTGGGCCGGAAAACGAGATTTTCCGCGCAAAGCCCGAAACGTGGCTTGAATAGAGAGAAAAAAAAATGGAACAAGAACGCTGTCCTCGCCAGAGAACAACACAAAAACGGGGTAAGTACTTGTGGTCCGTTCTCGGAAGCGCAGGCAGACAACGTCGCTTCAACGACAAACAGCACACAAAAAAATGCAAAAGAACACCAGCAGGATGAAAGGACCTTCCAGTGCGGGACGCTTCGAGGACGCGCAATCCCGTAAGCCGTTTATTTGCAAAATGAATCATCAGGCAAACCGACGATCGTCAGATAAGTCGTCGTTGTCGACGGTTCATTTTTTTTTTCATCTCCGTTTCTTTCACGTCGCAGCCCTTTTGTGTCTCGGTTCTTGTGACAGATATCACTTTTAATGCCTTGGCCAAGGGGTATTGTGCCGACTAATCACTAGTCCGTTCAACATTGAGACGACATGCGTGGTTTTTGCTGGTGTTTCTCGTGATTCTGACTTCCAGCTGGGCGGTTGATTTAAATCGTCAATCAGTGGCCGGGAGCGTGGATTTTTGCACCAAAATATCGGCCCACAGGCAGCCTATAATCGACTCGAGTTTATCTTGGGAATGAGCTGCAGCTCGTTTCCGGTTGGAGCCGGAGGGCCGCACAAAAACGCCCGGGTGTAAATTTAATGGAATTTTTAATCATCTTACAACCATCGCTAGAAGTCAATCCTCTCGAGGAAAATGAACCGGTCTCTGATTCATAATTTATGATCCCACTGAAACGGGTTTCCAGCGCCTGGGCAATCGCAATTAGCAAACCACAAACCACTCGTGGAATCGGGGATTCGGGTTCCGCCTGCATTCCGTGCCGTGCATTAATGCATTCGACCGTTCGGCAAATGCAACGACAGGATGCTGCACCGACGAACGCACCGCGCCGACTAATCAGTTTAAGTGAAACATAATTTTCCCGCACCGACTAAAGCATAATTGAATGTCTGACGTGGCGGCACGGCCCGAGCCTGGCCCCTTTTATTTGTACGTGGGCTCAATTATCCGGCCCTTGGGCCGCACCATCGACCATTCCATCCACCCACCCATCCAGCCGGCAATCACGGCCATATTTTCACCCCACACCACCCATGGGTGGTATTGTTTCGCAGGCTGCTATCGGGCGACAGCCAGCGACAGCTCGTCCTGGTCGACGAGAACGACCGTCGTCGTCGTCCTTGCAAGGTTTTAACCCGATTACCGCGCGTCAAACCGGGTCCAACCGTACCCAGCCAACGGACCGTGTGGTGGCCATTTTGCTTCCGAGGAAAATGAACTTTTGCCCGCGGATCACCGAGTATCGTCCGTTGACAGCCACTGTGGCACTTGCACTGGGTGTTGCGGGCATTTTCACACGGCACATTTTCCACCAACACACACACACACCGAGTCATGGACACACACCTATCCTATCGTGCTTCTTACAAGACGGCCGATGGGAAAATTGCATTGCGCCGTGTCCGTTGTGCATCCGGCGGTGGAAAGAACCCGAGCGAACTAGAAAACCCCTAAGGACTAAAAGAGTTCCGGCCCGTCGATGATAAGCGACGCCACGTCACTAATCGCCAGCAACACCTGTGGAAAGTGGACCTCGGCACCGGAACTGTCGCAGCTCGCGATTTATTCCATTACTCGCTTTCCATATCGCGGTCAGGTTCGCCCCTCTGTGCAGGCAGCGATTTCGCGTCGCTTTCCGGTGACCGGAAGTGCACAAGGATATCGCGCCACAGCCGTGTTTTCGAGGGCGGGTCTGTTCGTTGGGTTGAAAAGCCTCCATGCCTCCCCAAAATAGATTGGCGGCTTCGTGACGGTCTGACTGGGCCGAGATGGGATGGAATGGACTCCCCGTGGTTAGTCCCGTTTTTGGTGGTTTTGATCCTCCATCCGCGGCCATCCGTAAGCAAATTTTTTTTGCACGCTTCTGATAGCGAGACGGGAAAATTCGTTCAACCCTCCGTGCGTATACACCCCGTTAGGTGATCCATTTCCAGCGCATAACAACCCTTTGTCCTTTTTTGGGAGAAACATCCCATTTCGATGTACGCAATGGCATGCGAGGGTTACTAGGGATATTTTTATCGAGTTTGGAAGCGTGTTATATTTTGAACACATTCATTGGCATTGATTTTCTATGTAAAAGCAGATAAATGTTCATTATTACGTTCGTCTTGTGTTTTATGAGTGAAGCGACGAAGTAATACGAAGTATGAAACTCTGGAATAGAATTCTTTTTTGAGATGGAAACATACCTCTTGACGACGTGACATGGTGGGGACAGAAAAAACTGGGTCAAAATGGAGCATATTTTAGCGTATTTAACACCATTTTTGGATAACGTCAGCCCAGTATTTCTAGCTCACAGACATAGGCCGTGATCTCCATGTAAACCGCTACACTGTAGCATCACATAAATTGTGATTACAAAAGGTAAATAAGGTATTACGGGTATAAGGTATACGGATCAATCGATAATTTACGAATGTTCTTTTATCTGTCTCTAGCGGTAGATATATTTCCACGCTCATTTTGAACAAATAACTTCATTATGAACTTTGTTTTATTGTTTATTCAAACACGCATACAAAGGATGATGGAAAGGAGTGCTAACAAGCGCCTATATGGTATACATAATATAAGCAATATAGGGTTTTACTGTAACCGATGACCGAAGCTCCAAATATCTTCAGAATCGTGTGTCAAAGATATCCACCCGTAACGTAAAATAGTGCTATCGAACTCTAACACTTTGATTCATACATAAAATCACCATTTCACCTTTGAGCATTCCCAGCACAAAGTGTATCGTAAGATTCACCTCATAAAGCACGCTTCACAAGCCGATCAACCGGACCCAAATGCGAGCTAATCTACCTCGGATTCCTGCGACAGTTTGCTAAAATCTTGCCCGCTAGCGCTTAAGCGCCCGAAATGAAATCCTCGTTTTCCGCTCAATCTGCTGCTCGAATGATAGGACGGGATCGCGCCCTATCCCGCAGTCTCCACTGGCGAGGCATTAATTTCTGTTTACATTCTCCCAAAAGCGAGCCACTCTTGGCTAAGCTCCGCCATTAGCGGCTCGGCAGACGTTTTCCACCACACGGCAGCGCCTGAGCGCCAACACACAAAAAAGGACTACAATCACGAGGCGACCTTTCCCGATAGCGACGCCGGCCGACCCGTTATAAATAGCTTAATGTTTTTATAATCTTCAAACAGCTTCGCACCACGATCGCACCATCCACGGCAACACGGCCACTTGGCCACCAATTGGGGGGGCTCAGTAGCTTCTCGGTTCGAAACACATGATGCCCATTATAGCATCTTCTCGGTCTGTTATGTTTTCGGATGTTTATGATGAGTTCGATATTTACTTTCGCCCGGTGCCCTCGGGGGATGGAATTTTCACTGAGGGCAGGAAAACCTAAGCCCCAGGTCAGGTTGTTTCCCAGTGGGTCTTGGTGTGCGTGTAATTTCCCAGGCCCAAGGGCTCTCTACAGCGAAGAGTCCCTTTCAAACCCATTCAAAGAAATGGACCCGATGACGAGCCGTGCTCGAAAATATCACCCGTCTGCGGCACTCTAGACTTTTTGGCTTGGGTTTTATTTATGCAACGCTCGATCTCAACGACGCAAAAATGACGCGTTCATCACGAGTGGCGATGTGATTTTCCTCCCATTTTCTAATGTTTAGCCTCTTGTGATGGCGCTCGTGATCATCGTCAACGTAAGGGTCACAAGAGGAAACAGCTCGAATAGCTGCTGCTGCTACTTCTGGAGGTGAAGATCTATTAGTGAGCCCATCAGCGCAGAAGGAAATGGCACAAAGTTGCTAGATCGCAACGTGGCTTTGAACAGCGCCATCCAGCTCGTTTTGGGAAGATTAATTCCACGGTTTCATCACACGCTGGGAGTGTCTATTTTAAGCTCTGCGGCGATCAGTCAATCGCTTCCTTAGCAGTGAGCAACCAGCGCCATTAATTCGAGCGCCAATGTGCCGAATGGAACCTTTCGAGCAGCGCAATTAATAACGATCGCTGAGTTTTTCTTCTCTTAAGTCTCCCCCTGGGTGGTAGACTCACTCAGGGATGATGTTTCTCAGAAATGTTACGAAAACGACAACACATTTTGCTGATGACAGTTCGAAATGGTAGACAATTAATATCCGCGGAAATAAGGAACTGGCCAATTGGGAAGGTTAATGGAAATTGCCCCACATTTCGGCGAGTGGTTTAAAAAACCGTAGTCAAGAAAAGATGTTTCCATCGAGCGATGGTCAGGATCATAGGATTAATCTCTGAAAAGAAAACACTTTGTCTGGAGTCAAATGCAATACACGTGTAATTGGATCCCTCGAGTTGAGGTTGTATATGCAACCCGAGCCAAGGCGTAGGAAGGATGTTTACCTCAGAATGGAATGCCGAAAGCAAATCACCCGTTGGAAATTTATGCCATTTTCCCAAACGCTATTAGCGCTTTTCAGTAGTGAGCGATTTTCAATCGACTAAAAACTCGTTTATGCAGCGCTGGTTCGAGACGACCGCATTAACGAGCCGGTTGTGTTGAAAGCACCTGAAACCGATACAATCCCGGCACGGGCTCCATCTCCTAGATTGCATTCCGCTTCAGTTTGAATAAACAGTCACACGGTGGGGCGGAAAATACGACCCCCAGCAATGGGAAAAACGAACGGCTCCTAGAAAACCCCGGAGACAGCGCAATAAATTCATACTTTGCCCCGGTTTATTATCGCTGTTCATCATCATTATAGAGCCCAAGCTCGGGTCTCTCTAAGGAAGCGGTCCTACGGTCAACGATCGGCAGTGAAATTAATTGGGCTCATTTGTGGTTGTACTAGGGACATACTGGCCCAAGTAGCTAACCGACCGCCAATCTCGCATTGCATCGTTATCCTAGATTGGTGCGCCATTTTGTTTCTTACCCACCTTACTGGTGCGCCTTTCTTGCGATCGGAACACGGATTTTGGAATGCTGCCAAAGCCGGACGTATTTTATTATCCCGTTCCCCGCTTTTATTCCGTGGTCGAGTCGGCGGCAACCTTGGTATTACGGATTAAGTAATCAGCGAGATGGATTATGAAACAATTGCCATTAGCGTTATTTTTAGCGCCACCCCATCGACCCGTTGGGGTTCGCTTGGCTAACGAGAATTGTTTTTCAAAACTAAGGCGGCAATCCGAAAGCACCGTCGAAACCATGGAAATTTCAATTGCTATTTCGTCACCTACTGCGATGCCACCTGGCTAAGGATCTCCTTTTGTGTATGTGTGTGTATGTCACGTAACGCGGGGGTTCGTTGTCGAAGTGACAATTCAACTTTAGCGCGAGGGATAATTACGTGCGAAGCAATGATCGTCGAATCGCTTGGTCTTGTTCATTAAAATGCCACAGAATAACGCGGCGCGAGAATTCCAAACAGCGCTCCGGATTGCCAATTATCATTCACACGGTGTTCATTAGCGAATGTACTGCCGTAAATTGTTTCCCATGCCAGCGGACGAAAGCACACGAGGTTCGGTCGCGTTGGTGTGATTGTCGTTTCAAAAAGAGACCGAAAAAAACAAAAAAAAACTGCCCAACGAATCGAGCGTGCAGTTGTTCACTGTCGTTCTGGTCAGCTCACTCGAAAGTGCCAAATACAGAACACGTAGTCCGTAGATGGAATGACGGCGGATAAATGTGAAATGGGCTCTAACTTTCTTTTTGCCCAATTTAAATCAAACTCCGGTGCTTGCTGCAGAAGCGAACCTTTAACATAATTGAAATGGGTGTGATGAATTTCGCTTCTGGCACGGAAAATGGCGAACCTTTTCGGGAAGGTGCTTTCTTTTTTTCAAAATTCACAGCGATTCTTGGAGCAGGAAAGTTAGCAAGTAATGCAACAAATTCAACTAAATCTTGTCCACGAAGCTGCACCGTTTGCACGTTTTCAATCAATGCGGCGATGCCGGAAAACGGAAAATTTCAATTAAACGTTTCGAACACCAATCGAGCTGCCAGAATCGATGCACCCGCAATTCCGGGCCTCTCTTTGCCGAGGATCACAACCAAAAGGGCGATGGAGAACCTCGCACCGGGAAAACCACGCGATTTAACTTTCTTCGATGAATTTAAATTTTAATGAGTTTTGCTCACAAATCGCCACCCACCACCCACGCCGGAAAACGGAATAGGGCGCATTTGTTTTTTTCCAAAACTTACCTCCTCAAACAGCGCCCTTGCAGCCGGCCAGTATTGTTCCATTTATTGTCATTCAATCGGAAACTTCGATGACTCCGTGGGAGCCGTCATTCGGGACGAGCCTCCTCGATCGTTCCGGGTTTTCCGACCCCTCTCGGCGAACTAACAGGCTTTTCTCACTCACTCGCACGAATGCACTCTTCAAACGACACTCTAAGCACTCACACACACGCGTTATGGAACGCTTCACCTTATCAGCTTCAACATCACCGATCTGCGCGCGAGAAAGCAAAGACAAATCATTGTCACGATTTTCCACAATTTGGCCGCCCATTCGACCCACCCACGGGAAATTGTGTCCCGTCGGATAAGCACGCGGGCAATAAATCGAATTTGTGTGTACTTTCCGGGCGGTGAGGAAAATGAGGAAAAAACCTCCCCTCCACTTCTAATCTTGTGGACCCGCGTGTTCCTCCCGGTCTGTAAGATCCCTCCCCAGGGTGATCGAGGAAACCCGTCGCTACCGACGCCGCCATCGCCGTCCAGTAATCAGCAGAAATTCAATCATATCCATATCCGGTTAGTATTAATTCGCTCAATTTTCGACGACGGCGACCTCGAGCCGGTTCCCCGATTGGGTTTTATTTTAGCCTCACGGGACGGAAAACTTCGACTCTCTGAGCTGCCACTCCATCTCCTTCCCCCCCCCCCCCTCCCCCTCCACTCCCCTATTTCCCACCCATGGGTGGTTGGGAAAGCGATTTCCACACGCACGCTCACGTATTTGGTTTTTTTTTCGGTCGTTTTCCGGCCGATTTCACGTATCGTGCGCCATATTGGTCGCTCGGGGTTTTTCCAACACCCCCTCCCTTCGGAAAAGCAGCTGCAAACATTTGGCGCGTTATCACTTATCAGCGAATCGAACATTTGCTCCCACACCACACGACGTTGGCCCTCGCATGACCTCGAGTCGTTGGAAAATCGCGCATCTGTCAGCCGACGAAGAAAAAACGGCCTCCTTTGTTCGTTGTAAGGCACATCGCATGCATCGGTTCTTCGGCACTTACGATTCTGATTCCATTTCCCTTTTTGTTTTTTTTTTATTTTTCTTTCGTTCCTACACCCGTAACGCGCACCGGTTTTGTTTTGTTCTCAACGTCTCAAACCGCCAAGGATAGTGGACGGATTGTTTTTTTGTGTGTGTGCGGAGGGAAAGGCCGCTATTTTCGCACCGACGACCACACCGACGGGGGAGTGGAAATCGAGAGCAAAATAGAAAGAAATGAAAAAAAACACCGACAAATAAAAGACACAACGTGGCACAACCAAGCGTCGTCGTCGTTGTCGTTGTCGTCGGTGACAAGAATTTTCCGACCATCCCCATTCCGCGGTCTATTCGACCGCTCGTTAGGATTTTCACTTTTCATCCCGTTCCCACATACACACACACACATACGCTCTCGGTACTCCTTTTGCGATTCGAGCTGTCGCACGCTGACTTCCTCCGAGTCCGTAGGGAGCCGCTGGGTGGGTGGAAAAGCGGTGGAAAGCTCGTGAAACGATGAGCACCGATTATTTTTAGCCCATGGCGGAGATATTTTAGTCCACTACTGCTGCTGCTGCTGCTGACGATACGACGTCACTTTCACATCTTCTGCTTCGCTGGCAGAACAGACCGTATGTGGGTACAGCAGTGGGTATGTGGGTGTGTGAGAGTGTCCATTCGGGTGTCCAACGGGTTTGTGTGTGAGTGAAAGAGATAGCTAGTCTCCTACTCCTTCCATTGGTTAGCGCTTCCCGATTCCGGTTCCCGTTTGATCGTTCGTCCGTGGAAGGAGACGTCGTCGTCGGTAGTGGCGACGTTGGGGAAGGGCCTCAGGAAGCATCCTTTCAGGGCCATTCGCGTGAGATGTGTTTATCTTGCTATAATCCTCCCCATCCAGCATTTGGCGGGCATTTTTGTGTGATCGACAGCAAAAGAACATATTCTCCGCCTTTCCACGCACGATTGGCTTTCAAAAGCCGTAGCGCCAAATGAACCGTTCGGTCGGAGTTTGCGAAGCATTCCACGAGTTGTTCCGACATCACGGACACGGAACAAAGCCATCCTCATAAGTAAGCACTCTCACTAGCACCGAATTCTTGACACACTTCCCACAGCTAGCTTTAAGTGCCGTCGGTGTCTCGGCTAGATTAGGCACACAAATACCCGCACACACACATACACACGCCCGTACACCTGGTGTCCAGGACCTGACTGCCTGCACAAAGAGAGAGAACAACACCCACCGGCACACGACACTCGAACCACGAGGTGAAGAGGTCTTTTGCAGCCAACTGCTGCGTGCTAACCGACTCCTCGAGAACGCGGCCACCAAATGCACACACACCCGAACGCGAAAGGCAACCGAACCTGCGAACTACTGCAACCGAATGGGGTCTCACTCACCAGCACACTTTTCGAGCCAAATCACCGATGGAGACGCACGGTTCACCACTGATTCCTGCTGACTTCCTGCTGAGAGTGACCGGCACCGTGCTTGGTCGGAGTGAAAATGACCCAGCTCCTGTCGGCGACCACGAGAGAGTCCCTTTGATTCCAGTGAGAGAGAGAGAGATAGAAAGAGAGAGAGAGAGAGAGAGAGAACACGAGAGAGATATCAAAGCAGATGAGCCGAGTGACCTGCGTGTGAAGAAAGCGAACGCGTTCATGACGGTGCCGATGATTGCCTTCATTTACGTGCATTGTGTTCACGCAAAGTGGCATTAGCGAGTAGCGCAGGTTGTGTTGTGAGCGAATGTTTTACACCTCTTTTCTGTTTTTCGCTGTTCCTTTCACTCTCTCACGCATTTCTTTCTAACTCATCTCAATCGTGCACCAAACACTCGCCCCAAATCCGCGGTTAGAAAACCTTCCCTCGCAAGGCTCCTTTTGCTCATCCATGACGTCACGGGAGCAAGAGAGAGGGAGAGCGTACTGTTCAATTTGCGCTCTTGCTCTCGAGCGAGCTGATGTTCGGCAATGAGCGTAGAATGGAAACATGGCGTGACCGACGTTGGCGGAGCAGCGTTGTTGTAGCAGCAGACGGCCGGATTCGGGGAATCATTGCCCGACCGGCTTTCCACCGAAGGCGACGGCTGCCGGCTGTTCCGAAAAAAAAACGCCCGGAAGTACGTGCCCGGCCGAGTCAAGAAGGCCACGCGAGTGCACGTCAGTGAACTCCCTCGAAGCGAAAAGCGCCTACATGATGGAAAAAGGCGCCAATGGAAACTGACAGCTTGCGCGAGTAGCAGCACCCGTATGTGTGGGGTTGTGTGGGTGTGTGCATGTGTGAAAGGGCACCCTGTATGAGGAAACAAAATAGGCCATCGTGGGCCAGCACACTTGAACGCGCACGCCGAGTGCGAGGATCTTGACGGAGGGTTGATAAATTCGTACAGGGATTTACCTCAGTCCTTTTTTTTCTCTTCTTTCAAGTGCGTTGCTTTCTTCCTTTTTACTCATTTTCTTCCACTCAACGGTACTTAGACGAAACGGGGCTCCAAAGTGGTGCCACCAAGTGGCCATTGCACGTGCATTCGCTTTCCAGCGAGTCGTTAGCATCCATTGCGTTGCGGGCTAAAATGGGAAAGCTAAACATGCACGCGCCGGTCAGCACAACAAAAACCTGTTACAGAAACCACCTGCCGGATTGGAAGGCTTCCCGAATGGGTGTTTTCGTGGCGGCAAAAGTCGTTTGATCCACGGCTGAAAAGTACTGGCGTCTCCATCAGAATGGAACCCTCAGGTGTTTCAACTCATGGGTACATTCACAATACGAGCAACCGAAATAATTTCAACCATTTTCACCCATTCTAGTCACCATTTCATTATTCCACCATTACGCCGACATGGTTCCGGTTTAATTCTCTAATTAAAGTGGTCTCTCGCACTCGTATCGGTACTCGCGGATGCTGTGGCATTTATTAATAATTCTCTTCACGCGCACGACATGCCGAAAAAAAAGCAAGAGCAAGAAAATACCATTTGTGTAAACAATCGCACACCCAACGCACATGCGGACACTGTGCAGACCTTGCCGCGTGTTTTTGCATGCGTGTAAACTCGTGTTTTCATTTTCCCGCCTTGTCCCGTTCGGCACAAAGTCCCCTGACTAGGTCAAGGAAGAAGGCCCGGATGGAAAAAGGCACGTTGTTAAAATGGAAAATCGTTCCACCCTTCCCGGCACGGTTCACGGATTCACGGCCATTTGGAACCGGGTTGTTTGTTTGCCGAAAGGCCTCCACGGTCGTCTGATATATTACAGACCACAGGGTCCCGTTCACACACACATACACGCTTCAGAGCCAGGCAAGGACATCTCTTTCTCGGTTTAATTATCTACCCATGTCGTGAGAGCATCGTTGCGCGAATTCATTTCCCTAATTCGCTCGGTCTTGGCCACCCAGGGAAACTATCCAAACAACAGGTATCCAACCCTTTAGGCACAATCACTAGGTACCAGGCGCCTCCATTAGCTCTTGGTACGTACGTGCGGTTTTGGTGACGTCATCGAGAGAAGCTACGGAGCTCGATTACAACGCAATTTTAAGACACCACACGAGCTGCCAGAAAAGCTCGTTCCAAGCGGCAATTAATTAGCGGCCAGCTCACTTTCGATGATCGAATTTCGTGCCACAATCCAGCCACATAGCGAACACGCCATTGCCGTTAAGGCCTTGGCCGCCATTAATTCTCCCGGTGTTGGTCGACTGCTTGGCCGAATCGCGTAAACAAAGCTCACAGACGGCGCGCGATTTCTAAATCCGGCCAGCCATTCCGTGTGCCGGTGTATCCGCTCGCGAGTTTGTAATTCAAATCCCGACCGCAGGCAAGGTGAGGTGAGAAAAAAAATAATCCCCCTCGAAAAACATCGTTGCAACACGCAAGGGAAGGCGTGTTTCGTTCACGGATTGCGTTCACGCCATCGAATCGGATTTTCCGGGATAACGACTTGTTCGAAATTATATGCTCGTGGCTCGAATGCACCTTACTCAGCTCGCACCTAACCAGTTGGAGTGCCAAGCGCCAAGGCGATGTCTTTCGCAATTTGCTACCGAAAAGTATCTACATATAAATGTAGTATCTTGTAGCGTTGTTTATCTTTGTATTAGTTAGAATAAAAAAACTCACTCGCCATGGATGGTGGACTCAATATGCTGCGAATGAAACGCTGAACCGGTTCAGCAGTTAAAGTTTTATTGCATTTTGCTGCTAATTGAACCGCCAAAAAGCTGCCAATTCTGCTTATGCAAACAAGTTCCTGGTCCTGGTGATTAACACCTCACGAGGGATTGCGCTTGCTAAATGCACTCTTTACAATTCGCAATCCGTAAAGACAATGGCCGGCATAAAATAACACTGTGTAAATAATCACAACAACCAAAAGTGTTCGCCGACGAAATTCTTCCATCCCACGAGATGAGTTAATGTGAAACGGGAGTGTTGAGTGTAAATTGCTCGCTCTGTATAAATTGCAAATAGAGTTTTTACATTTATAGATTGCTCTATACCGAGGTCCAGAAGACGGTTTTTGCAGAGAGTTTGATCATCGTTAATTTATTTAACGATAAAATCACAAAACAAATCTTTTTACATGATTTATTTATCGGCTTTCTAGTTGGATTTATAAAATGTTTAAAAAGAAGTTAAAGTAAAATTTCAAAAATTGGAATTCAAACGAAATAACAATTTGTACGATGGAAATATCTTTCCAATGAAGAAAACAATCAGCATTTTTAGACATATTCAATTTCAGGCGGTATAAAACTATTTAAACAAATAAGCATAAGGGAAAGAGAGAAATTTGGCCCGACATAGCAATCTATGCAGAAAAAAAGAATAGAAAAATGCTTCAAAAGAAAAAAAGAATGTTGCGCAAAGTAGCTTGCTTTTGGGTGTTGTTTCAAATATCATCCGACAACTGCTTACGATCAATTGCCACCAATATTGCCCATCATTAATTTAGCCTTCTTTGCTGAGCACATTAACGCCATTACATTATCTCAATTAGAGCCATCACTTCTGTTCATGGCGCGAGCAATTCACAAATCCAGTTAATACTTAAAATACCTCATTTCTTCAAATTTGCACAAAAGCCACTCTAAATTCAAAATTGTCCTAAACTATCTACACATCGATTGATATTTCATATATCATATTTTATTATAATTAAATTTCACATAAAAGCTTCCGTATTTAAAAATACAATGGAAGAACAAATAACAGACTAACAAGCAGTTGTAACAGTTAGGCAAACATTGATAGTTGATCAATACAATCCAAGTATTTTTACAAATAAAGTGAAAATCAAACAATTTGAGTATTTTTCTAAAATAGTCACGAAAACAACATGAAAATGTGATAGGTTTCACCCTACTGTATCAAACGTGTTCGTACGCATGTCTGTTAAGTTGTACATTGTGATTAGACACCATATTTTTACAGATTTTGTTCTATAGTACTTTTATATTTGCTCAAGATCAGCATCGGTAATAAGTGCTTTCAAATACGTTCGATCTAAGTCTAAATATAAATAAATCTAAATATTCTGGTGTATTTTGAAAACAAAAGGGCGGCCATTAGCACGCAGAATGCCTCTCGTACAAAGCACCAGGCGTCTCCATCGCCATTCCAGCTGCAAGCAACACACCGCAACGTGGTGCAATAGCCACGAATCCAAAATTCGTTGGATAAATAAATCAACGTGTGTGATCCAATGGCCGATCTCGATGCCCTAATCGTGCACGTTAAGCACCCATACGCTTATTTCTAGTGTCGGTGTGGTATCCGGTGCAAGCAGATGTTTCTAATCATCCGAACAGGTCCTCGGGCCACTTATTTAATGCGGTCACTCGCTATTCGAAACGGTGCATTCGCGGACGTGGGCGTAACATGCCACTGATGCAAGACACGCATTCCATTGCAGTTTAGCTTCCCGCTAGCACAAGAAACCGGACTAAAAATAACCGATTGGTTCAACGAACTAGCGGCTCGGAATGATTTTCTTGCTTTTTCCAAACCTGATTCGTATCATTTCTAGTCAGGCAAATAATCATCTGCGTTTGGGAGCGATTTGGTAAACGCATTTGAAAGCAAATTAAGCCGCCAATTAACGTCACGCAACAGGTGCCAATAATTGCGCAGCAATGTAGCAATTCTACTATCAACAATACGGGCATCTGTCAATTTTCTGCAGATTGATCTATTTAACGTCAATTGTCATCGATGGAACAGTAGCAGTAGGCGGTGAATGTGCGTGATCGTTATTTGATCAACGATGAGGTGAAATTTATCTCTGTGGACTGATTTCTGCTTTTACGCGTTTAACTTTGATGCCTGTAATCTGTTAAAGCCAATACGGAAGATGTATTCAATTCAAATCATGCGCACATAACCGTTTCTTTAAACGATTCTCCCCTTTAGTACGGGATACTTAGTGTTTCGGATACTTAGCCCCACTGTGAAATCTTCGGATGACATCTCAAACAAAAAACGAAACACAACAATTTCATTTTAAAATATCCGCCTTTTTTGTTTCTGTTTTCTTTATATCGCCACATATATATATAAGTATATATGTATGTATGTGTGTACGTATGTATATATATAATATAATGGTTTTGCATGTATATATTCCTTTTTTTAATTCTTGGTTTTACAGTTTGTACACATATCAGTTGTATTCTTTGCCGTTGCGGTCATTTTCTTTTTTCCATGCATGCAGTTCTGCAGTATTGTTGCGATTTCTGTAACGGTTAGATAGTGGTTGCCTATGTTTCAGTTTGGATTTGGATCTGTTAGTTCACCTTCTCGCAGTTCTAAATCGATCTCCGGCCTGCCTGCATGCTGCATTAGTATGGTATGTTTGATTTGTAGTCGTCTAATTCCATGTTCCAGCGCTAGTAGATCTAATAGTCATAGCGTGTGCTGTAATGCCTTTATTACTCTACGAGAATGACGTCGATAAAGCGCGGCATCGCTTGTACTCCATTTTCTCTACTGTATTTTGATTCTCTGTTTGCGTTACTGTTTTCTGATTTTAGTTTACTTAGTTCACGCGATCCTGTATTGTTTTTACTTTACTCCCCTACACCATTCGCTACACACCACCGTCAGCAATCATCTATTTCTAGCAAAACTGCAACCTACGTTCTGTAGCCGGAAATGCGCAGTAAGTTTGTAACGGTCTGATAAGAAGTATTATTGATGGAAAACTGCACCATGTCCGCCACAGAAACTGTACATAGCTTTGTGTCTTCGTGACGAATGACGTTGCACTTCTCCCACACCACAATGGTTTGCTTATGGACTCGCCCGGGAGGGCTTTCTACTTATACGTTTCCAGTTTGCTATACTGATCGGTCATAAGACGATTAGATTTTTTTCTGTGGAAGATTTACATTTCTCATCATACGATGCTTCAACATGCTCAACAAAATAAGAAAAATAAAACAACAGCAAACAACAACCAAACCCGACCGAAAGTTTTTACACCAAGCGCTTCGGGCGGGTTTCTACGACCAACGAAAAACCGACACACTTACCCACCATTGGCGAGACCTGGCAATGCACTAGAGCCATGCGTGTTAACTTATTGCTTCGTGAAAACAGAAAACCTGACCATTAGTAAACACCCTGCACAAACACCGCATGGCTGAAGTTTTTCGACAACCAGCTTTGCGTGCGTTTGTGTTTGAATTGCCAACGTGCACAATTAAGTTGCAGTGCGATAGTTTGCGTTTGTATTCGCCTGCCAAACCAAACACCGCGGGCATATCGCAGCTACTCATAATCCATTATTTAAAATTAACCCACGCGTTGCGTTGGTTCGTAATCCTTCAAATCAAAACAAGAAACCAAAAACAACCTTGGGGGCCATTGGGAAGTGATTGTTATACAAATTGCGTTACTCTCTCTCTCTCTCTCTCTCTCTCTCTCTTTCTCTCTCTCTCTCTGTCTGTGTGTGTGTGGGAGGATGTGTGTAACTTTTTTACAAAAAATTCTTGACAATGGTGAACACCGTGTGTATCGGAAAACCATTGATCGTAGAAGTATCAGGCAAACAGCTACAAATACCCTGCCTTGTGGTATTGTGGTTCCTGTTAGTCGTTTTTTCTTCTACATCATTCAGCCGATTTGCTATTTCTATACAGATTGTTGCCTTTATCTGTTTCGTTATGGTTATTACCGTTCATTTCATGATTTATTGTGTTGTGGTTTCATCTACGTATAATACAATCCCCTAGTAGCTTAACTAGTATCTTTTTTTGTTCTCTATTCACTATTATCATATCGTTTGTTTGCCTAAAGGACGAATTATGTAGTTTAGGAATCCCTTTCCCTGCCACCGGAGCCGCTAGTCATGGTCTGGTGGTTCCTATGACCATGGTTTTTTTTTCTTTTATTCCTACAAATGCATTCGCGGGAGAAGAATAGACAGGACATTCCGGTAAGCCAATTTGTCGGCTGCACCGCACACTCCCGTACCGATAAAAGCGGACATGATGGTCTAATACTACACGCCGTTCGTTCGTACGGAATCACGCCGGCAAACAGCAGTTGTCTGTTTTACGAATAAACATTCGAGTATCCCTGTATGTTTAAGTTTCCTATTCCCTCCAAACGATGAACGGGCACCGTTTTGACGGGCCACGACACCATCATTTTTTACCTTATATGCGGCAATTCCGCGTGTGGATCGTTTTTCTACTTCGCACCAGCAGGATCGCATTTGCAAGGTGCAGTTGTTCATCAGCATCCAGCCTCATCACAATTTCACCTAGTACATATGGGTTTTGCTCTACCACACCATTTCAACGCCGTGGCAGAAGCAAAATGCCTTGAGACCAGCATTGAAACACTCGCTCGCACTATCGGAGAGATTCAAACGAGTAAGTAGTCGTTGTTGCGATTTTGTGTTTCTTTCGTGTAGACCACCTTTATCTTGCGATTGTGCACACCATCCGCCGAAATATCGAATGCGTGCGGTCTTCCTTACTCCGTATATTGCTCCTCTTCTCATACAACAACTCCATAAACTACAGCTTTAGCTAATACTTTGCGTGATGTTTCCGATTTATTGTTCTCTTTCTCGAGTGTTGCGCTACGTTGATCGGGTCTTTGAAATCTTTACGTTTCAACCGCGTAGTACATTTAGTTTCGGTTTGTTCTCCTCGTTCTCGGTTTACAACAAGCACTCTCTAACACGTTTTTTCGTCCCTACCAGGAAGTGACAGATTTGTTGGGGTTCTTCTCGTGTACAATAACGAGTTTCCTTGCTCGCCTGCTCCCACGAGTGTATCTATACGTAACGTTCTAAACGATCCTCTTATAACCTGTGAATGTGCTCACTTAATGTTTGCGATATACCTAGTCGATCACTTCATCCAACAGTATCCACGATATATGCATATGCTGCAACACCGACGCTCTTTCGTTATGCATATGTTCATCGGAAGCATTTAACTCTAGCACGTGCCGCTGTATGCCTCTCTTTTTTCAAATAGCCGTGATTAAGAAATGAAATGGAAGAGAAGAATCATCAAGACGAATATCTTCTCTTACTATAATCTCAAGTAATTGCGAACGCCACGAGCGCTTTTGACAGACGCAGCTGGCCATCGAATAATAGTGATAATGATAGTAATAATAATAATATCAATAGAATAGAATAATTGACAAAAATATAATAGTACACAAATCAATAGATATTCATATAATAGCAATAATAATCGCAATAGATATTGTATACAAGTAACTAATGATATTCTAAGCTTGCTTGTAATTCCATGAGAAATAATTCCTTCTTTAGAGATGGAGAGAGGAAGAAAATGGATTTCACTGCCGGCGCCACACGTGTTGGAGAATCTCCGGTACAAAAATAATAAACACCATTTGAAACAAAAAAACGTAAACAACCAACAATCTTAAAGTCTTAGCACAGCATCTACGCTAGCTCCAGAAGAAGTGGTCGATAGAGGTGGTGTTTGCTCATTTTTATGTCAAAAAAGCGCTCAATCCAGCCGCGGCTGCTAATTTTAACCTCCCACAATATCTCACACTACCGGTAATGATGATCTCTTCCTGTAACTCTTATCGACTTCCGTTACTTTTTCTTTTCTCAACTAAATAAACCTAACACCGTATTATTTTGTAGCCATGAGATTATCTTCGTTTGCATGTTTTCAACATAACTAATTTGTATTAAAATCATTATAAATCAGTCCGTCCCGTTTGATGATACAACTCCGCGCAATTCGATGCTCCAACGCTACATCATCTTCCCTACCCAGAAAACCGCGGGCCAACAATGTTTCCGGCATCGACAACATCATCATTGCCGCTACTATCGCACCCCGTGAGACCACATTGGATTGCAAAAGAGGGATCACCTAGCATCAAAAGCCTTGTAAGATTCGCGCGACCCTGGAGTACGTTCCCGGGTAGTTGTAGTTAGACATCGTCATCGTCAAAACGGGAACTGTACTACGCACGTCGTATCAAAGATTTAAATACCAAAAGTGTATTTATTTTATAGTAGAATGCATTTGAGATAACAGAACAACGGCCCTGACAAGTAGAAATAAAGCAGTGGTGTAAAAACACATCAACCTGTTTTCTGCCACTACTAATTCAAATACGACGTCGTGTAACACACTTCATCCCATGCTTAGTCGTATGATGATAAAAAAAGGTTGTTAATTAAAAAACGGGGGCTACCTATGATTGTTGATTCTTGTCAGCTGATATGGAATGCAATTTCTGTAGCGTAACGTGATAAAAGCCCTTGGAGATTGAAACAGTAACAAAAATCCAAACCTACTCAACTAGCCTCGAGGGAAACGTACACACAACCACGGGCGTTGTGGTTGTTGGCCTGGAAGAGGCTTTCCGAAACCAATGCTACGCGTTATCGTATCGTTTCGAAAATGCAACCCTATTCACTACATGTCACTTCGTCATGCTATAGCAAACAGTGCTGCTACTGCAATGTTTCACTGCTGCCTGCTGCCTGCTTGACAATTATTACCCTGAAGGTAATGATTTTGAGATGCTTGGAGTCCTCGGAGCCCACACAAATGTCCTACACTGCTTTGCTTAAGGCGAATAACTGCAGTTCACACGTCCCAAAAAAACTCCCATACTATACACTAGACGCACTGTCCTTATCCTTGCCTTTCTTGTATGCAACGTGACCCTTCCTATATTTCCCTATGAACAAATACATCCGAATATTTATTGTTTTGCTCGCGTCAACCCCATCAACACACCTTCTTCTCAGTGACGGAGGAGTTAACACATCCTCATCAGCAAATGCATGTAGCGGCGAGGGTGTTTCGTTCCGAAGAAAGCGTGGAAGTTGAACGGGGTGTGTCCTATTAGTACATTTTTTACAGCACTTTGAACCCTATCCGAAAACAATTTTGATTATGCGTTCTTAGCTCTTCTGAACAAACAGTTGCACCAGTAACAGTGTAGATATATTGGCCGGCGAATACGTTTCCTGCTCCATTGTTCGATCTACTCGTAAGATAGCGCAGTTTAATGTACAGCATGCAGCTCATTTCTGGCGTCAGTGGCATTTCACAATATGCCCTAATACGCATCACCACCACACAGGAGGTAGATGGATCTCAGACGCAATCACACCGGGGGGGGAAGAGTTTGTTGGGTACGCGGTTCACCGCTGGATTTTTTTTGTTTACTTATCGTTCCTATCCACTTATAACCTATAGATCGATCATAGTGCCAACAGCATTCGCAGCAGGAAGCACATCCACCCCTTCTTCATAGATCATTCATTTAATCCATCCATTCGTGCTCTTCCCCCGCGTGAGCAAGGATACTTGGCGCTTTGCTTTCACTTTGCGTCCTCCTTTCGCAGTCATGTGCCTTCGTCATAATGCATCTGCTGATGGTGATGGAGTTGCTGTTGCTGATGCTGCTGTTGGTGATGGTGCTGTTGCTGCTGCAGATGCTGTTGTTGCTCCGGATGTTGTGGCGTCGGTGGCTGCTGTTGCTGCTGGTGCAAAAGATGATGATGATGATGATGGTTATGATCATGCGATTGCAACGGTTGCTGTTGCTGTTGCTGATGCTGGTGCTGCTGTTGATGCTGACCGCCACCATAACGATGCTGGCGGGGGCGCCGATGCTTTCAACTTCTGTCGTTCTCCTGCTTGATAATGTGATACATCGGATGATACTGCGGTTGCTGCTGGATCGGCTGCAGCGGTTGCTGATAGATGATGTGATGCTGCTGCGGAATGATGTGATGCTGTATTAGCTGCGGCTGGTGATGCAGATGATGATGTTGCTGCTGCTGCTGATGCTGAGCAACCACCACATGCTGTGGTTGCGGAAGTTGTTGCTGCTGCTGATGGTGCAGCTGTTGATGTGGATGCGAAAGATGATGGTGTGCGGCATCGACGATGTGAATGCTGACTGGTAGTACCGACGGAGGCTGTTGGACTAAATGGTGGGTAAGCTGCTGCTGTTGCTGCTGTTGTTGTTGTTGCTGCTGCTGTTGTTGCTGTTGTTGTTGCTGTTGTTGTTGTTGCTGCTGCTGCTGCTGCTGTTGTGTTGGAGTATTGCTTGTAGGCGTCGACGAAGCCGATAGCGCAGGATTGTAATGTTGCTGTAATATCGGGGGGTTTATGGATTCATAATTCATCATTCACTTTCCGATCATGACTTTTTAAATAGTTTGATTTTATTTTGTGTGCACTAGTATCTACCTAAGGTATGATTGTTTTTTGTTTGGTATGCACAATATAGATACACTTATTAGCAAGATAAAGACATGGTTTTACGATGGATATTACAGATACATATGGAACACATTACTGCACGGTGCTAATTATTGTAGGTGTATTATACAATGCTTCGGTATACTCCACTACCAGTTAACCGTACAACCGCTGTTTGGCGCTAACTAAATCCGGCTAATAGGCTAACACATCTAAAGGGTAAATTAGTCTACAGTCCCCGTGTCTCATTTTCCTGCAACACACCCTAAAAGATCGCTATGAGTCCTTTAAGTAGCATAGACCATTTTGTGTTCCCTTTTCGATTGCTGGATGTATTCGATTATTTTTTTCGTAAAATTTTTACAGAACATTATATCGTCGCATGCGTCGCTAATTGCATGCCTTCCATCATCTGATTACCATGCACTTGGATCGTTTTACTTCGATGCCAGTAACTTTAACAGAAGTTGAAGATTTGATAAAGATAATGTTTTTAGCGATTTGTAATGTTGTGATCAAATCAATTGCACATTATGTATTGTTGTAAAGACAACAAATTTAAATGAATCAATGAAAGAAAAAAAAACGAAAAACAAATACCGTACAATCTCGAGCCATTGCCTATATTAGCTAGCCACGAGATGAGATCAGCACTCGAGAAGACTCAAGTTCAATTCAATAAACATACGCGAAAAACCTTAAGAAGACGCAAGGAGAACGAGGTAGAGAACGACAAACTTACTGAAGTTATGTACAAATGCTAACTTAATATAAATAAGGTAGTTCATGCTATTGCCCTGCAACCGAGGTATACCATTACCAAAGGGGCAAGCAGAAGGGTTAGGTTAGTGAGTAAAGTGTACAAATTAAAAACTAAAAATTAAAAAAAAGAAAGCGATTGAATGATGATAGTGAGGGTTGAAAGCACCCTTAACTAACTAGCGCTCAGCGCACCCGTTCACTACTGTCATTAGCCCCATTATTTGGCGAGAGGCAGCAATAGTAAAAATGATGATGTCCCAAATCCCGATTCCCAGCGCTGTACAACTAAACTACTTATTAGATCCCATGCTTCGTATGCAAGCGACCGATGAACAACTGATGACGCCTCTCGAGTGCGCTCCTCTATGTTCCTTCTCCACCTTATATCCCTCTAACTGCATTTTCATGTATTTTTTGTTACTGTTTTTTTTTTTGCTCAATGAATGTTTGGCTACTAATAGTACATGTACATGGGGACAAGGATTCTTAAATAGATCGATCGCTTAGTTTGCTAGATTTTTTTTTGTTTAATAATAACTGTAATTTACCGTATTCTCTGGACTATGATCGTTATGCTGCGGTTCTATCTTAAACTCCATCTGGGGACTACTGCCGACATTACCAGCACCGGTACCAGCGCCACCGGCACCGCTGCCGCCGCCGCCACCACCACCACCACTGCCGGCTCCACCGCCGGTAGCAGCAGCAGCAGCAGCAGCATTCGACGAACTGCCACCGCCTCCTCCCGAGCTGGGCGTGTCGTATTTGCCCCGCTTGAACCGACCGTACAAGGAACTGTACGGCAAGTTGTAGTGGATGGCGGCTTGATTGATCGACATGTGTCCTTGTCTAAAAGTGGGTGGTACAGGGAGTGGGACGAGAAAGAAAAAACAATCACAATCAAATATTCCGGTTATGTACGTGGGATCGACAAGGATATTTGGAACAACAAGGCACAGGAAATACAGGCCTGCAGGTCGTGGCCGGCAGAGAGCATCACTTACTTCACGGACTCTAAGGCTTCCATCATGGCGTCCTCGGACCAAGGCGTTGGGTTCGAGCGCGAGAGCTCGATGCCTTCCCGCTTGCAACGTCCGTAAAGCGTGCCGGTGGGAATGCCAAACTCTGTGCTGGCTTTCTGCACCGACGTCTGACCGGCACGGATTGCTTCCAAGGCACGGTCCAGATCCTCTGCGGACCAGGTGGTGGGGGCCGCGTTAAACGGTGCCGCAAGACGTATGCCTTCACGGCGCGCAATCTTGTACAGCGTGGACGACGGAATGCCGAACGCTTTCGAGGCCTTATTCGCGGAGATCGTACCCGTCCGCAGCGCCTCGAGGGCACTGTTGAGTGAGTCTTCGTTCCACGTCTTCGACGGACCCTCTTTTTTCGGAGTGTCGATACCGAGCCGGTGCGCTCGCTGCCAGAGTGTCGTCGATGGAATACCGTATGTTGCAGACGCCTGAACGGGACGGAGAAAACCAAAAGGGTTAGATCATTTTTGCATCGCCATTAAGATGCGTGCTAGTAATGAGGAAGGATCGTTACCTTCGTCAAACTCATGTTGTGAGAACGCAGCGCCTCCAGTGCCGATTCCATATCCTCGGCTGTCCACGTTTTCGGACCAGTGGGGGTCTTCGCTTCGTTCGGACTTGTCAGATTCGTGTACTGCATCGAGGACCCATCCAGGATGCCCGCCTTCGAGTCTTCGCTGGCGTCCGATTGATACATGTCTGTGCGATGCGAAAAGAAAAAAGGAAACAGTTAAATAACGGGCGTTCGTTCTGCTGCAGCATGCAACTGATCCTCTACTTACCGCTCATCTGACTCTGGTTCATGATGCCCGATATTTCCGGAGTCACCACCATGCCGTGCATCGACGACTGGTCCTGCTCGACCTCCATCGTCTGGTGCTGCTGATCGCCAGCATCACTCATGTTTTCCTGCTTCAGGTTCAGTCTAGGTTTTAGCTCGTCACCACCGGCCGTAGGCGGTCCACCACCGTTGCTACCGTTGGTAGGCGGTCCTGGCGTGACAGAACCAGTGCCACCACTTCCGGTGACCAAATTCTCCGGATGCTGGCTGGACGAGGACGACGACACACTCGACGCGGGACTGTGCGTGGTCGGATGATGCTGTTGCTGTTGATCCATCAACATCACGTGCTGTTGGGCTTGCTGCTGCTGCATGTGTGGTGGCGAATGTCGCTGATGATCGTTTTGCTGCTGCTGAGTCCCTACAGGCTGAGGCGTCTGTCTCGCTTGTTGCTGCTGCTGTTGCTGCTGCTGCTGCTGCTGCTGCTGCTGGAGTAAATGCTGTTGCTGCTGGTGCAGTAGCTGCTGCTGTTGGGCCTGTTGTTGCGCCTGCTGCTGCTGATGTATCAGCTGTTGTTGCTGGTGACTCACACCGTGATTGTCCAGTTGAACCGCATTTGGAGGATCTAACGAACGTAACGTTTCGAATTTCACTCGTAAATCACCATCGTTTGGCACAGAATCTGTTCGGAAGCAAGGAATAAACTTCCGGTTAGTTTATTCACTGGTATTCCTTTCTACTTCTCAAAACACTACAGGGGGGGGGGGGGGGGGGGGGGGGAAGGTGTTGGTGGACTACAGCTCATACGATCGATCATATGCTTCATCAACAATGAAGATCTTTGGTTTTGAGAGAAAAATACTGATTTTATAAACTCAGCAGCTATTTTAATTGCAATGATAATTATGAAACACGCTCTTAATTATGTTCAAAATTTGTATATTTGAAACGAAGAGAGGTTTGAATGAATATGAGTTTTGTTTTCTTGAAAAACTAGACATGAAACCAGACCAATGAAACGATATCGATGTCGCAGACATGTTTGACCGAATGTCCTGACCGGAAGTCATGAGCAATGGGAGAACGCAAACGGGATAACAAAGGATACGATGGAAACGAGGAAGTAAATAAAGAAAAGGTTACTAACACTTACTGGACAGATCACGGGTATCGTGGCTGCTAGGCGCACAATTAATGTCCACATGTTCTGTCACTGGCGTCGCCGTCGGTGCCGGAGGCTCTGGTGCAAAATCCAAGTAACCCATCGGTACGCCCATAACGGAACCATTCTGGAAGAAAAAAAAACACGAGAAAATAATGCCCCACTGTTAGTTCACTCGGAACGGCTCGGAACGGGGAGGATATGATCGACAAAATCCAACACTTCCCCAACAACGCCTTCTCCACACCATAAAGGGTGTCGGTCGATCGAAAGGACACGTTTATGTCTTGCGTAAGGTGTAACACCATCACTACCGCGCACACCGTTGTTGGGAAAGGTTCCGGTGGTTTCGTTCTCCTTCGTGGATTTTGTCGATGCGCAATGTCGCAGTTTCTGCTGTTGCTCTAAATTGATATTTTACTCACTATTCCAACGCCCATCCCGAGGCTTGCCATTTTGCTGCCGAGCGGATGCTGCTGGGAATGGTGATGATGATGATGATGATGGGGCTGATGCGCCTGTTGTTGCTGTTGCTGCTGTTGATGTTGGTGCAGGTGGTAGTGCTTGTCCTTCGCTGGGGACCTCGTGGAGGTAGTGGTTAGATCGTGCGTTTCGACCACTACAAGCGAAGCCGGCGATCCATCATCGTCCTCGCTGATAATGTGACCAGACGCCGAACGTGGATCACCACCGCCGTGCTGCAACTGATGATGATGCAACAGCGAATGATGGTGATGATGCAGCGGGTGATGGTAGTGATGCTGAGCAGCGGGATGGTAATGACTGCGTCCTACACCTACACCTGTGCTACTGAGTCCTCCTCCGCCGCTTCCACCCTTGCCCGTACTGCAACCCTTGCCGTTCTCGCTGTACCCCGTCGATTGGGAGGAAGACGAACTGCTGTTGTTGGGGTTGCTGGCCCCGCTACCACCGCCGCCACTACTGCCACCGCCACTGGCTGCTCCTGTCGCCCCGGAACCACCGGAACGGCCACTACCGCCGGTGGAACCACCTGACGCTCCCGATGAAGGTGGTGGAGGTGGAGGTGGCTGTTGGTGGTGGTGGTGCTGATGCCGGTTGTCCGGTGGTGATCGCGATCGATACGGTTTGTATCGTTTGACCGCCGGCGAGTAGTCCTGCTCGTACTGCGGTTCACCAACTTCACACAGGCCTTTGATTTTCAGCTGCTCTGCCGTTCGCAGTAAGCTCTGCAAAGGACATTGGGAGGGGAAGACGAGAGAAATAATGCGTTAATTATTGAGCAATTAATCACAGAACACGCTTTTGTATGAAAGCTTTCCAATGGCCTTCTAAATCCCAGGAAGTTCCTGCGGGTTGCGGGTTTAAATAATCAGCCTAACAAAGAACCCATATCCTTTTTCAACGATGACGCAAAATCTTTTATTGCGTCTGATTGAACTAAAGGATGTGCATTAAACGTATAACAAATAACCATATGGAAATCTCCACTTCGATAAAACCGGGAATCGAATAAAAAACACGAACAGCACCCACAGCATATGATGCCTATATCCCATCGTCTCTCTCTCTCTCTCCTCCCACTCACATATGTTTAGGGCTTGAGCAAACGAGACAATCCCGGTCTGGTGCAGGGCTTTTCATTGCGCCCATCTTCCCTGTTCCCCAAAAAGAGAAGTGACCTTGTGCGTTGTTAGCAGACCACACACACATACTAGATAAAGTACGGAGAGGACTCAATATTTGCCTCCGGCGGCAAGTCAGCCGAAAAAAATAGAAAAGCCACACGTCAAATCTGCCCCAGAAAGAAAGCCCACACGAAAGCGAAGAAAGAACAGGAGAACAAGTGCACCGAAGGGCGCACTAAAAGCAGCAATGAAGAAGCATTAAAGCATTAAAACGCCGCGCCGTGGATGCAGGAGGCTCGCATATATACTCCCCACGCCACACCAGAAAGGAAACATATTCCACACACGCGTGCTTTTGCGCCACGCTTTCGTTTCATGCGCGCCCTTCGGAAGCATGCGCAGCCTTTTTACAACGCACCATTTTTTTTTACGCCATTCATTCATTTTCATCTTCATTTCGGACGCCATCTCTCGGTTCCATTCCGACCTTTCGTTCTCTCTCTCTCTCTCTCTCTCTGTTCGCACAACAACAACACATCATCGCAATCTTCCCCATTTCTCTTTCTAAACACCATATCGACGACGACACCTTCTCGGGGCGACCTTCCCCCAGTTGGCTGTTTTTTTATTATTATTATTATTATTATGCTCGAGTGTCGGTGGGTTCGTTTCTTTTCTTTTCTTTTTTGAGTGTGTAATATTTACTTCATGTTTCGCCTTGCTTTTCTCTTTATTGCTCGGTTCTGTTTTGATTCCCAGCATCGTACACATCCCCGTTCTCCGCGCGTTCTTCTCTCTGTCTCTCACTCTACGCTCGTCGTTTTCGTACCCTTTTTTGCTACTTTTTAGTTCTTCCTTTTCCCCGACTGCCCTAGCAGCAACCTAGTGTGGCTACTAACACGCTACTGCTGCTATCCTTCCTAGTGCACGCCGAGGCGTGATGATTCGCCCCGTTTGACACGCTGTTATCAGGACGAATTTTTGCCCACTTGGTTGGTGGTGTTCTTGCTCTCCTCCTTACAGCATACGACCCTGCTGGCTGTAATCGGCATTCGCTGCCTCGGAGAGTTTGTTTATTCCGCGTCCGTCACACAACGCGATCTCAAAGAGCCAAAAACAAATCCTCCCCAAACATGCGCTTCCGAATGAACTGCTTATCAAATTTGATGCCATATGCGCGGTTTGAAGAGAAAAAAAAACAGGGCTCGCACGTTCTTGCGTACTATATTTCGGCAGCTTGATAACGCGATAGCAGCCGGGTCAAAACACACATTCCCTGCAACAGCAGCAGAAAGTGCACTCTCAATGGTGCAGCAGTGGTGCAAAGGGAGTGGTGCAAATAAACGAGCTCTTATCACACGACGAACAAGAGTTGTGTTGGCTTATACGTTGAATTATCTCTCTTGCCCATTTGCATACTACAGCTGAAGAAGGGCGCTCTCACAACGGAAGAAGAAGGCTTATGCCCTTCGCAAAACTTGATTGAGCGCAATGGAAGTAATGTAACAAAATTTTCAACTCTTTATTTGGAGTTGTCAGCATCGAATAAAAATGTACAATGTTTCTCAATGCATAATAAATGCATGAAGCAGCAGTTTAACATGCAAAGAGATTTGTTGCAAATTTTCTTTATTTTTGCAATGAACAGCAGCATCGTTGGTTGGATTCATTTCCCAAAATGCATAAGGATCGAGAGTCGAAGCTCGCATTTATCTCTGAGTGATGCTGAAAAGCAAAAGGATTCATTTCAGTACCACTTTCAACGCTAAATTAAGAGCCTTGGCTGTTCTGTATCCTGTACTCCAACAGGACTAAAGCATCTGGAGGGAATCTAAGCCGAGATCGGTTAGTCGCATCGGAGCGCGCGAGACGAAGGCGATAAAAATAAAAAAAAACAAGATTCCCTTGTGCGTGTGACGGTGTGCGTTTGTGTTTGATTACGTGTACGTGCCCGGCTGCGTGTGTGTGTGAGTGGGGAAAGATTTAATGTTAAAGGAGCCATCCCCTCTGTTAAGCAGCATGTTTAGTGCGCAGCGGACACCATAATGGACGCGATGTGGTGGTGGCGACTTCTTTTTTGCAACATTCATTTTTCCCTCTCTCACTCACTCATGAAGGGTGCACTCTCCCCCACCTTCCTTCTTCTTTCCTCACCCATACTTCTCGGAAGGAAAGCCACGGAAAACACACCACTCCCAAAGGACGGGCGAACGTGCGAACGAACGAACGAACGAACGAACGTATTTGTATTGGCACTGTGGAGAAGAAAAAGAAAGACAAAAAAAGAGCCACCAAAGCGCGCGAGTGGAGAAAAAAATTCAAGAACCACCGTCACCATCGACGGAAAAGGTTGGGGGGGGGGTGAATGGAGCCTTAGCGGAGAGAAAGAAAAGAAAAACGCCCCCCTCGCCACACGCGACAACACACTGCTCGAAAGAGGATGTGTGCGTGAGTATGTGTGCCCATCCGGGTGTATGTGTGTGTGTGGGGGTGTATGAGTAGGGCACTACAGGCCTCTTCGAAGGGCCCTTTTTTTCTCTCCTTCTTCCTTCTCGCGCGCGCGAGTTCTCCTTTGCAACTTTTTCCCACCATTCCGGCACAGCATACATAAGCCAGGCCCAGCCCTTGCGCACGTGTATGCGTGTGTGTGTGTGTGTGTGTGCGTCGGTGTGTACGTTCCGATGTTTTGTCGGGTGTCCCGTTCTTGAGCCTGCGAGGCCACCGTCGAGACGTCGTTTGGGGAAGGAAGCCAACGCAAAAGGGAAGTTAAAGGGAGACCACCCACCACCCCCGGCATCCGCCTGACACGGGAGGAGGAAGCGGGTCTCTGCTCCTCTTTTCGTGGATCTCGTTTCTTCTCTTCCTTGCGCGATCGTATCTTGAACGCGTCCTTCTTTCACCCTCCATGAGTCTTCCAATGAGTGGACTGCGGGGGCTGAGGAGGGAGGGGAGCACGCCGGTGGCGTCGAGGATTCAACCCACCCACTCCCTCCCCCCAACCGACCGGGTGGTACTACACTGACTCAAAAAAAGGAAGAAAAAAAATGCGACACACGATTCATCCGATTTTTTTTGCCCTCCCTTTTTTTCTTTTCCCTTTTGCCTCTCGCTCTTGCACGCTCGCGCAAACGCAAAACCATTCGATCTCGTTTCTTCCCGCTCACAGCAGGCGGTGGCGGCGACTGGTTCGCACGTCCCGTCTCTTTCTAGCGGACGTAACCATTTTTTTTTCCTTTCAATCCGCGCGCACCAGCAGCAGCAGAAGTAGTGTTGAGCAACTCTCGCTCCTGCGCCACCAAGAAGAAGAAAACCCAGCCGCGGCTGACGTCCTTCTGCATCTCGAAGCATCTTGCATCTCGCTCGGTGACGACAGGCTCGCTTACATTCTCTCTCGCTCTCTCTCATGCACACGCACACACACACACACCCCACGGCACACTAGATGATGTTCATCCTGATTTCATTCTTTTTTTCTCAACCCACCCCGTCGCACACACACACGTACACAAGCACGGACATTCCATCCAAGATCCCGTCCTTTTTCTTTTTCTTCAAAACGTAGGAAACAATCCGCGCTCGGAGCGAAAAAAAAACCCTCGAGAGCTACGGGACGACGACGACGACGATGGACGTGCCATCGTTCGGCGTCCCTTTTCCCTTACCCTTACAGCCATCCACTCCTCTCCGACATACCACCTCGTCACTACCTGCTGCTGCTGCTGGTGCACCACCACCACCACGATATGCCACGTTTCTCGCTTTTCCTCCTTGGATGTATCCTCGGGTGGTATCCTTAACGCGGCTACTATCCTGCTCCCCCTTGCGACCAACTCATTCGCTCTTTCGGGGAAGAAATCGAGGGAAAAAAATTCTCCCCACCCCGCCACACACGACCCTTCGTCAAGCCACACGTTGGGAGAAAAAAAAGAAGGCGAGAGATATCAGGTTGTGTATTGATTAGTGCCACCCCTTAATTTTTATTTCAACTTTTTACATAACTCTCCTCCTGCGGCGCAACACTCTGCCTCTCTTCGGCACCGCACGTCTTGGATACACCTCGGTGCACCTTCTCGGTGGCTTGCACATAAAACCCGTCTCTATGTGATTCCCCCCACGTCTCTCTCGTCCCCGCGCGAGAGGTAGCGATAAAAAAACGGGAAAAACGTGATTAAAAAACTAAAAATAATAGGACAAAAAAATGCAGGAACTTGCTCCAGAAAGTGCGCGCCCGAAAAAAAAAATAACTAAAAATATGCAGACTCTCTTTCTCGCACCCCCGTGTCTCGTTCTGCTTCCACATTTCAAAAAAGGATATGCTACCACGGACACCAGAGCGCGTTGTGTCATATACGACGGTGGAGATGACGCGCATTTTAGCCAGTCCACGGAGAGTCTAAAATGCAGTCAATAGCAAAGTGAGCAGAATTACAAGCTCTGCAAGTTTTTAATTTAAGTTTTATAGCAAAAGTTTAACGCAAACCCATTTACCAGTTACCGGACATGTTCTAGAGGGCGGGAATCTGCCAATTGCTGCACAAATACAGCAGTAATTTCCCGACTACTAATTATAAAACAAATTCATCATTGTGAGATTTGGCTTAATGTTCGATTTTGCTGACGTAGTGAAAATATGTTTCTATTTTCTTTTAAAAACTGTAACTTATTTATATCCAGTAATCGGTGAAACATTACAAATTTTAGTCTCTTTCAATTGTTGACTCTCCTTGCACCAAAGATAGTTCGAAACTGGGGCTTCTTTATGCACCATCCTCAATGTTAATAATATTAAATTCTAACGACAACGTTCAGATGTAGAATATTCGGCTATATAAGCTTGAATCACATTTCCACGACTGAATGAGGCATGCATCCCCCGCGATCCGTTTGTGGATCATGTAACAGGACTCGTTTGAGACATAATTGCTCGAAAAAGCGCACACACACACCTACCCGTAACAGGATACCACTCCCCACCTGGCTCATGTTGCTGTGGGGAGCTTAAAAGCATCCTTCCTCACATCCCTGTGCGTACATTCGGGAGTCCCTGCTGCCAGGAGTGGAGCATAAAAGCAGGGACGTGTGTCTCAGTGCAAAAGCGCGAAGCAAAGGCATCATTGCCCGTTGTTGGTCCCGATCAAAAACCTGTTTTATTTCGGGTTTCAACGACGAGAAGTTACCTCAGACCCGTGACCAATCCCGACACCGGCGGTAGGCAATTTTTAATTCGTTCCAAAACTTATCCTCCAGCTCCAACGGCCTGTTGTTGAAGCGAAAGAGCATATCTCATGCTCTCGCTCACGTTCTCTTTCCCTCGTGGCAGCACCAGTGGCCTGATGCAGACGTGGAAGGAATGCCCTCAGAGAGGGTGGGGGTGTAGGGTAAAAAGGTTACAAGATCGTGAGAAAGTACAGGCGAATTAAACTCAACTATACACTCAACCCGGTTCAGAAGGTACTGGGTACCCATAGGATGACTCTCTGCTAAAAATCAATCAATTACCGAAACGGACAAGATGCGATATTTGTTTGATTAAATTTTGCATTGCAGGGCTTTACAATTATGAGCCTAAAATAGGGTTGCAGAATACATTGGATACAGTAAAGACGAATAAAACGCTTCAAAAGCGTCATCAGCCAGGACACAGCGCTAATATTAACGCTTGAAAACAAATGATCGTACACCAAACTGCGACAACGCCAACTATGATCGAGAAAAGCGTTTTCTGAAGCTGAGCAGTTGAACAATTGCGAACGATCATAACAACCCAAAACTCTATCAGCCAACAGTATTTCCAAAATTCCAAAACCTTGCATCGATTAACCAATGTCGACGAGGCGTTTCTTTCAGGCAGAACACGCCAAATACGACGAGACGATGGCAACCTCAGAAGCCAGCCAGCCATGTCATATATTAAAAAAAAAGCTGCTCGAAAATACCAACACAAAAGAGGCGGACATTTCAAGAACCGAAAATCTACCAAAAACTGACCACTACACACCAACACGATCTTCTCATCAAGCGGCGTTGCTGCCTGAAAGTTCTTAGCGAATCCCGTGCACGCGCGCACCCATACACCCGTCGAGGATCGAAGAGGCGTTCACTTGACGCGCGTCAAAAGCACACAACCATATCGAGGGGCCCCGAAATCAATGCACGAATCTATTTTGGAATTTTTTTCTGCTTCTCCAGCAGGAAAAAGCGAGCTGTAAATTACACTAGAGCTAAACAGGCAATGATTTACGAGGAAATTGATAGTACTACGCCGCAAAAATAGGTAAGGTAAGCGAGATGATACCAGGTAAGACGGTCTGTTCCACCTCTCGAATCTCGGTACCGGTAGGGAATCCTTACGGATATTCGCGAGAGTTTCCCATCGTGCGTGGTTTTTCCTCACTGCTTTTCGGGGGTAAATTCTACACAGCTCGAGGACGAACACAACATTTTTTCGGAGAAAAATGTTAACACAACAAACCCAAGCTTATTCGTCGCCACCAACACCACCCCAAATGTGTACACACATACGCACGCACCCACCACACACTCTCGCGCATCCCTTAATATGCCGCTCATCGCACACATGCATTCCCCGGGTCCTTTTGAAACACACGCTCCCGAATTCCAACGGATACGCGAAGGAATGTGCGAGTCCATCGGAAAATCCACCAAATGGTATGTAAACTAGACCCACGCACGCACGCACGCACTGTCGGATGAGCTTTGAAGAAAATTCTTCAACGCGACATTCATCGCCTAGAGCGACTTTTTTTGCGTACATTGTACAGCAAGTTACGCACTTTTTTTTTTACTTATGGGTGAAATATTCCATACGTCAAGCGGGCTGCTGCTGCAACAGGACAACCAACTTGCTCGAGTCACCAAGGACAAACACGTCGCCAGTCGAAGAGGCGACAGGTGACAGAAGCATATGGCTCACTTCGATTATGAAACCCAACAGGAGCTATTTGCAAATGGGAGACCTTTTTCAAGAGTAAAAGACCAATGGGGAATCGATTATCATAGATTTGTCTGGTACAGCATGAATTAAGACTTCCTGATATGTTTTGCGAACTGAGTGAAAGTTCGTCACACTACGAGTTCATGCACAAGTTTTCAACAGCTGTCAAAAAAGCAACAACATTACAACACCACACATAATATACGATCATTCATTCCGCTGCTAGGGTGACCAAACAACTTGAACTTCTACTGAGCTGCAGAGAGGTGTCTCTCACAGCTATACTAAGTGTTGAAAGTTTGGCCTACGGTGTGATTTATGGTTGTGTACACTCGGTAATCCTTTGGCACTGTGATGGTAAACTTCTCACTCAAGCACTTACAAACAACCTCGACTTAACTAAACTTAGGGCAGATCATTTGCTGAAGGATCACTTTTTCCATCGCGGACCTCAGGAACTACCGCCTTGTGGCAGTGCGTGTCCTCTTCGGCAGGTGGCGATGACGTCGAACGACCTCCAAACAACGTACCTTTTTTGCTCGCCAAAGCCGCCTACTTGATCGATCGTTTTGTCCTGCCGCTTTGCCAAAGCTGCTGCTGCCGGTTGTTGCTGCTGCGACAATCAAGCAGACCGCGCGCGTACTGATCCAATTAAAAAGTGCAGAGAAGGACTGCTCCTGCAGCCGGGCGCGATACTGACACGAGCAGGACACGCAAGTCAGGCGCGCGCGCGTCCGTCTTGGCTAATTTTTGTTCCTTTCGATAAGATTCCTTGGAATTTCTTTCCAACGACCGAGCGTGCGGCAGGTCTAGCACACACCGGCTGCGGTAAAAACACACACACGACACACCCGACCCAACATACATACACACAAACACACACACACGCGCGCGCGCTTACACACGAGACCGAAACCCCGGGACCCAACGACGAACCGAAGAGCCACAGTCGAAAAACTAAACTGAATTCTGAATTCGCCGAAAAAAATCGACGACCATGCTCCACCGCTTGATCTATCCTGTGTCCCATTGCTGCCACCACGCACACACCCGAACGCGGATGTGTGCGTTCGTCGCTTCAGTTCCTCACTACCGTCCCCACACACGCCGTGGACTGGTGATCCGCTCTGCCACCACTCTTGGCCCAAAAACACACGCCATTCCCATCCATCTACACCGGCTGACGATATTTCCTTCTGCCGTGGCTGCACAACCCAAGCACGCACACACACAACCACACGCCCGCTAGGCTGTGTGGAACCGACGATGGAGGATGGAAGCAACGAAGGGAAGAGAAAAAAAACCACCAAGCCGGAGAAAAAATCCGAAGGAAAAAATTTGCCACATAACAACTCACACAGGCGCATTTTTTCCTCCGTACAATTTTTATATCCACCTCAGTGAGCTCGCGCTTTCTCACTCTCTCACACTCGCTCTCGGTCTAGTGCTATCACGCTCTCGCGCGAACGTTCGCTCTCACTCTGAAGCCTCGCGGGTGGGGATGTCAGAGAACAGCATACACAAAAAAAACAACAAACTCACACCAAACTTCTCGCTCTCCTATCTACCGGATGCGCGATGGCCCGTACCGGCAAAACCGTACGCGTGAAAGAGAGAGACAGCGCGAAGAGCCCCCGGAGGCAATAGAGCGAGATGGCGAGCAAAAAGTTAAAAATGTAACTCACACACGCTCACGCGACCGCGTGTGTTTAGTGGGTGCGTGCACGAGTATGTGTGTGTGTGTGTGGTATGTGCGTGCCTGCGGGTGTGTGTACATCTCCGCCACGACACTTGCCATCCCACAACCTGACAACGGCGGCCTAGCGCAGACGAACGATCCGCGGCCAAATGTCGTCGAAGAGACCACGATGACGGTCGCGTCACTACCACCACCCATCACCCACTACCCACCATGCACCCATCACAATCCGTCACACATCCTCCCAGTGCGCACACATGGAAGCGCGAGACTCCATCCTCCAGCGCTTCTTCGCTGCTTCCTTTGTAACGGCGACGTCTTGTTCGGGCATGCAAACATGCATACGCTTTCGCAGCATAATGCTCTACGATCCGTCCGTCATCATCAACGCACATACACACACACACACACACGTGTGGCCGGTTTCGGTGCGTCGCCTCTTCCTTTTTCCGTGTGCCGGCCGCGCCGGGTGCTATTTCCGACCGCGAGAAACTGCCGTTGGGGGAAAAGTAGAGTGTGAAAAGAAATAAAATTCGCACAAATACCCATATTGGCCGGCGCGACATGTGACACACGGTGCAAGGCCATTTTTTGAGCGAAATGCCTTCTCACGCACAGCACAACATCCCCCGGCGGGTTTTAGTCGGCGTATAGAATAATTTACGAAATTGCGAACCTTTCACCCGCAAGACAGCGATCGACCAAAAAGCCGCACAAATTATCTCCTCGCGATCACGACACCACCAAAGGCAACCAGGGCACGTCAACTCGACGCCTCCAGGATGCTGGCTAAAATAAGAGCAGTAGAAGCAACAAAAAGGACCTTTGGCATATGTTCGTTGGTGCAAATCCCGCATGAGATGACCGTGTAACGGGAAGAAACACGAACAAAAATGTGGCAAATAAACATTATCATGTTTCCCCCGGTCAATGCGAGAGAGAGGATGCATCCCGCTGCACACACATGTTGCGCACATGTGTGTCGTGCCTTCAGACAGACTCTTCCCGTTTCCATATCCGCATGCATGCATGCTGCGGAGAAATGATGCCGTCACACGACTGAGGAGGCTGTGCGATTTCGCGTTCCCAAATTCACAAATCGCAAACCACCACCACCAACCACCGATTTGGTTCAGTGCGGCCCAAAAGATTTCCACCGAAATTTCTCTCTTTTTCCCAAAATAAAATCCACCCCATCCGGCTGCGCCTGCTTTCTCTAGGCACGGACGCTACTACGCGACCCGCGAATGAAGAAGTGTGTGCTGCTGATGCACTCGCGCGCCCCTTCAAGCACACACATCACCATGTGCCGGCGGCGGCTCGCGAAGAACCAAAGCAACCGTTGCCTTTGTGCCAATCCATCTCTTCACACACGCACACACACACATACATACTCGCGCTCGCTCGCGCAAACCGTATTACCTTTTTTTTTGTTCGACCGGCGAAACGTGCACAATGACCTTGATTTTGGATTTTCTTGCTTTTTGCGGTACCATTCGTTCGTTACGTCGTTTATGCTCGCCGTCGTTGCCATCGCCGTTGGTGTGTTTCCTTTATTCCTTCTTCTCGGCAGGGCTGGCGCCCCACAGAGCCGTCGCGTAACGAAGAACGCAACAACGCGCTTAGGAGGAGAGCGTAATATTTACGCGACACAACGCGTGCTGCCTCCTGGAAGCGAGTTCTTACGCGAAAACCCGCACACCGGATGTCAAACGCCGTTGAGGGGGGTTGCCTTTTTTCTTTTGCTTGATGGTATGTTGGCGGCCAAGGACCGCTCGTCAACGACAACGACGACGACGACTACAAACGGGTTTAATTATTTGCATATGGGGAACATTCACCTTCGAAAACTTTGGAACACGATCGCTCGTTTTTTGGGGCCGGTGTTTGTAGGGGCCACACCAAACGGTGACGAACGAAGTAAGAGTGTGCACTACACCTTTCTAATTTATTAACATCGTGCGGCATTCAAACTCAACGTGACGGCGGCTGGGGTACATATGCAACAATTGTGTCATTTCAATCCATTTCACCACAATTCAATGGCATTCCCTGTATCAGGTGGATAAGCGAAGCGTGTTCCAAGTTTTGTATACTAGTTTCCTAACTAAGCTTCCGCAATATAAGGCAAACCCAGGCGAGTTGTTGGAGGAAACGTGCAAGACAGCCAGCAAAAAAAACGCTAAATGCTAACCTTGACCGAGGTTAATGATACACACGGCTGGCGTAGATCTTTGAGCATATCCCCTCCGGGCTCACACACACACGATCGGTGGCATTGGCCTTTTCGTGTTCATGGGGTGCTGGTGCTGCTCCTCTTCTGCTTCATCGCCACCGAGGCTCTCTTGGCATGAAGGTGCGCACTAGAGGTGGCTGCGTTGCTAGAAGCTAGTTAAATTTTCACGTTTGCCAAATTATGGACGGCTGAGAATAAGAACGAAGCAAGAAAACAACGCACCACACACCTTGGGGCTGAAGATTTTATCTTCGCGTTTCCGCCTGCTATATGTGTGATTCGCAAGAGGGAGAAAAATGAATGATGTAGCGCCCATAAACCAGCGAGACAACGTGCTAATGCTCTAGGATTGTTCTATTCGTTTGCCATTCTGTGGCTCCATCGATGGCGTGGAAATGAACTGGCGAATGGAGCGCATGTGGCTTACAGAGCAGCAAGGGAACCAATTCTTGGTGGTCGAGAGCATCGGCTCAAATATGATCTGTCTCCGTGATCCATGATGCGATCTCAATACCAATAAGCTAGAACCAAATGCCTAATCTTTCAAGCGGACATCTGCATATTGCTCACAATCGTATTCGGAAAGTGATATTTTTCAAAACTCTAATTTCAAATACGCTCACAGGCAGCAAACATCCTCCAGGACTCCGAAGCCTGATCCGAAAGGGTACACAACTATCGCGTTCCAGGTACGAATGAGAGAGTCTTTATTACTAGCCATTACAGCGATGGCAAAAGCACATTGCTTCTATCGGGAGGTCATATACTTAGGTACCAGGTTTGACCAGGTACGGGACCCATTCCTTCGCGAACGGGATACGAGTATTATATTTGGGGTGTGCATTAAGCTTTTGCAGCCGTGTTATTGGAAGGCCGCCCGAGAACGAAACAAAAATTGGCTACCAAGCGATACCTGCGCGCTGCATACATCGTCCCGAAAGCGCGAATTGCTTTATGGCATGTTAGCTCGATACACAGATAGGTCGTGTCTAATAAAATGGAATATTGCGCCATAAACAGAGGGCTGCCGCTTTTGCTAGATGATTTCGGTTTTAAATACATGCAATCAATAACCTCACTCTGAGAAAAATAAAAGAAAAGTGTTAACACGAACAACATCTGAGCATGTTTACCGAAGGAGTTTAAGCACTCGAATCAAGTTGTTTAGGTTTTAAGGCTCCCTCTCAAAGTGCCCAATTTTGCTCGTCCTGCAGTGGTGGCCAACATTGGTCCTCGCTACTCAAGATATCAGAGGCAAAATATCTCGGGGAAAATGATAAAAATTACAACGCTATTGTTCATCTGGCATGATGTCGTTTTTTTGTGTGCTGTTTCCTAAAGCAGATTTCTTTTCTGATTTAGTACCAGTTTCTCTAACTTTCTCTCGCTCACTCTTTCCCTCTCTCTCTCACGCATTCCCCACTCGATTCTGCTCCATTTGCACAATTTGTGCTTATTGATTATTCATCCTCACATTTACACATTCGCCCGGCCGCGATACCGGCCGCTTCCAATCGATACGCGGATAAGGATGAATAATGGAGCAGCCACGCAAATACACGCGCACCAGCACCAGCGCACCATCGATTACGTCCGTGTGCGCCGCCAGCAGCAGCGGTGGGCGAAAAAATAACTCTAACTTAATTCAATTATACATCCTATTGATTTTTTCTTATTGTTCCATGAGGCTACGCAGAGTTATGCGCCAACGCCTTGCTGCTGCAGGGAAACAACATTTATTGACAAAGAACAGCAACAGCAGCAGCAGCAAGAAAAAAATAAAAGGCACACGCTCCAAATTGTTGCGATTGAATGGAGTAATAATAAGAGGAGAACGATGGGCCAGGAATTAAAAATGGAGCGAAAACAAAAATGCAAATACTTTTTAAAAAATATATCCCAGCAGTTATACATTTCGCAACACCAAGCGAGTGAGAGAGAGAGAGAGAGAGAGCGCACTCACAAGTGAGCAAGGTTAGGTGTCGTCGTCCTGAAGGGCGGATTGCGGATAGTCCCTTCGTGTCCCCACCCGAGGCGCCAACCCATGACACATTGCGCGTGTCTGTGTGCTGCTGCTGCTGCTATATAATATGCAAGATTGAGAGAGTGTTTTTTAAAATAATTTTTTCGCTGCTGAATTTTCGAAAAAAAAAAACAGCGGGAAAGGAACATAAAAAGATCGACCCAATCGGGCACTAGCACGAGAGAACCAATGAGTGTGTGTGAGCCAAAAAAAAATCGCGCACGAGAGAAAGAGAGAGAGAGAGAGAGAGAGAGAGAGAGAGAGACAGGGCTTGCACGGTTGCAAAAAAAAAACAGCAAAAAACCAGGCATCTAGTGAAAGAACCCGAAAAAAGAAAACAAAGATAGCATTCCATCCTAAATAAACGATATCAGCGAGTGCGCCCCCACCCACCTGCCAGGCCGGGAAAGTCGCACAAAAAATGCAGTTTAAAATTATGCTTCACTAAAATAATGATAAAGAAAATGAAAATAAAAAAAGCTCCACTCCAAATGAGGCTCAAAAGTTGGCGAAAAAAAATGTTGCCCACGGTTGAAAATGGCCAACACCACTTTTTTTTTCATCTCGCTTGGGCCGGCACCACTTATATTTCGGATGTAGCAATTTTTTTTCCACTCCCGACTCCAGAGGATCCTCGAGAATCCTTCGGGCGCTGATCGTCATTGGACCGCGCGCGCGCGAGTTCTGGAAATATAATGATAATTTTTTTCCACACACAAACACACTTCACTAGACACGTGGCGGTGAGCTGTGTTTTTTTTGTGTGCATTTCTCCGCATTTCCATAGCGCGCTTGATCATCAAAGGAAAATTGGAATTTTTGGGTGGGTTGCGTTCATATTCCATTTCGACTCAAATTAACGGCTGGCGCAGAAATTTTCCGCGCCCATATACCCGCGGCGAGTTGTGCGTTGCATTTTTTTTCTCATGATTTTCCTCCACGAGTGGAAAATGTACTCGCGTTTCCTGGAACGGGCGCAACAAACGAGCCGATCGTCACCAACCCGGCGATGGATTTTTTTCTTTCCCTCCTAAGGGTTCTAATGACTTTCCCCCGATGAAAAAGGCTGCTTATCAATCTTTCTTTCTTGGCAAGCAAAAAAGAAAAGAAAGACAGAATCGAGCCAGTTCAAAACCGCAACTTACTCTACACTTCAAACAGCTCCTGGACGAGGCTTGGTGGGTGGGACACAATGAGCGGGTGGAAAAGCCCTTTAGGGAAAGTCTCGCTTACACTTTCAGACATCGCTGTATGGCTAAGAATTTCTTCTTTGTCTTGCGGTTCTTCTGCCAAGGCAACGGTTCCTTTTCGCCAGTGCTGCTCTACTGCCAATGAACCAACACACCACTGGGGCTTCCCTTCGCTGCTGCTGCTCAACATTGACGAATCAGAAAGATGAGGGGATTTTTTTTTTGGAAAAATCCTTTGATTGCGAGTGCGCTACACATTAGAGCCCTTCTTTTCAGCGCGGCTTGGAACATGCACCATAGCCACACAGAGCCGCCAGTTTTCCGGGCTACAGGATGCGAAAACGAATTTTTCCGGTGTCTTTGAGTTCGGGGTACCACAGCGAACAGAAGGAAATGGCATCGAACTGGTCGCTGCTTTCCACTAACCCGAAATCGTCCCAAGAGCGTGATTCGACGCAAACCAAAACCCGAAAACCGAAAACCACATTAGTCCATTCGCCGAATCCGTCCCGCAACCACATCCGAGCGGTCGGAAATAGAGAAGGAAGGCAAATTAAACAAAAAGAAAAGAAACGGTTACTCGCATGCACTTAATTTGCAATTTCGATCTGCAAAAAAAAGCAGATCACCCCCAGCAATACCTAACACACAGACAGAGGGAGCACATGATAGTTGCTGGCGTCGTTTTATTCGCTCCTGCAATCCAAGTATGGATGCACAAAAAGGTATAATCAATTCGATTACATGCAGTGGAAAGCTCGGATATATATACCAGCCAGTTTGCAGCTAGTTTTCCGACATGCTGTTTACGAAACTGTTCGTGTTATTCAGTATTTAATCGAACTATTTTTATATTAAATTTTGTGACAGATGATGATGTGTTTCATCTATTTCAGATACAACATGTACCAATTATTATGGCGCAAAAATCATTGAGGAACCGACATCCGAATGTAACCACCGAGATTCAAATCCGCGAACTCCTGCACCAACTCTTTCATATTTGTTAACATTTATCGATACTCCTTTGATCTTCGAGAAGGATAACGTAATCGCACAAACAAAAACCTATAAATAGGTACAAACATTAGATCGATTGCTATCGGAGCCTTTTGAGACACATTCCGTCAAGCGATCAATGTTTCTAGAACATGAATTAGTAGTACATAAAAGGGGCGTTAAAATCTTACAAAACCACCACATAATCGGTATTCTTTTGAAGCATGCTATCCACTCCCGTATTAGAATGATCGTGCAGCAAATAAAGAGCAGGAGGATACGCCTGTGCATGGAGCAGCATATTTGGCAATGATTGCGACAATATAAAGCGTTTGACTGATTCTTCCTCACGTGTTTATCGAGCGTTCCTCGTTACTTCGCCTGCTGGTGTGCAGGTTCTCTTAAAACCCTTATTGAGCACAAATTATGTTGATGCCGAGACGCACATACACACGCAAAAACATCGATAGCCCTATAATGGCGTGTGCGCATCTCCCAACGAACGGAGGGGTCCTGATCAAAGACATATTTCATCGCTTTTAAGGATCTGAGGTCTGAGCTAAGGAAAGGGAGCCATGCTCTCTCTCTCTCTCTCCTTCTTTTGTCCATAGACGAGGCCCTCTTTTCGGCCGCAAACGATCCCTTTCTCGGTGAACGAAACGAAAACGAAGTGAGTCATAGGCCCACCCAGAAACACATTCTTTTCCAGCAGCCGCACGGCGCACGAATTGCATTGAACAAGTGTGTTCGAAGCTGGGACGCCAGAGACGAACTTTTCACTCATCGGCAGCTCGTGGAAACTTTTCCATTTCGCAAGGGCATTTTCTCAGCCCCAAAATTGTGCGAGACGACGAACTCCGGTATGGTTCCGAGAGCTCGCATTGGGCCACCACTAACACCACTATCACACCACACCACTAGCTGACGGCTGAGTAGTCGTCATCGTCATTGTCGGTTTTTTTTCGGGTCTCCTCAACACCCTACAAATTTCATCCACCCCCCCCCCCTCCCCCCCTTCCCAAAAGCCTGCGATGCGTTGATGAAAAATGGAAAATTGGACACCGAGGCAAGATCAAGAGATCGCTGTTCCGTGGTACAAGGGGGAAAAAAGCAGGGCGGGCCTTTTTTCCATCTTTTCCATCGGTTTCGCGCAAAAAAAAGGGAACAAACAAGTAGGGCGGCCGCGGGGTGATAGATTTGTCTTATTTTTTTTCGCTCCCTTCCCATTCGCCTCGGGCCCTCCCCCGGTTGTCATTATAATTTATTTTCTCGATGACGTAAATGCTTTTTGCATACGCATCTTTTTTTTCTTCTTCTCCTGTTCCTCGCAGCAAACACACACTTTTGCAATTTGTCTTCGCCACTTGTGCCGGTGGTGCTTGGGCTTGGTTTAATCGTGCCGCTCTCTCTCCTCTTCAGATTTGACGCGTATTTCTTGGATCCGTTTTTTTTTCTTCTCTTGCTTTCTAAGTTCCTATGTAAAACCCTTAACCCTTCGAGGAGCAGTCTACGTACGCACGGTTGGTTGGCTAAATGAAAATACCCTGGCCACTGGCTGACGGAAATGGTTCAATCTCTTTTGCACGCGTTCGCCTATTAACAAACGAAAAATAAATATGACAGAACAGAAAAACATCCAGCGCAGCTGCTCACCCAAGGGTTACGGCAGGATCAATTTTTTCTCCTTCTTCATAAAAAAAAACCTCTTTGCGCCTCCCAGAGGGATTGCGCCTGCTTTCGACGACCCGGGAGAAGGTTATAATCTCTCTGTCTTGCTATCGATCAATTGATGGAGTGCGATTAATGCCAGGATAAAGCGCCAGCCAGAGCGAGAAAAAGGCCAAAGAGTTTGCCACGCGCGATCGAAGGACAGAAAGAGCCCACCACCAACACAGGCCTCTCATTGGCCGATTTGCATTTGGGTGGTGGAGGGTGGAAGAAGGAAAACAAAAAAAAACTCGGTGCCTTCCAACCAAGGTGCGAGGACTTGCCTAAGAAATAAGCACATACACGCACACGCGCACACACACACCAATTTACTGAAGATGGTTGGGGTGGAAAAAAAATCCAAAATAAGAAGCCTTTCGATTATTTTTTTTTTGTTTGAGGAATTACGCGCCCGGATAGTTAAAAAGGGGTTCAACAATCCTTGCGCCACGCGCCTGTGGACTGACTCGAGTTTCGGGGAAGGACACGCAACTTCATCTTTTCTAAAGGAAGCAATGTCGAGAAAAGCATTCGCATAATTATGCCGCTTTGTGCGAGGGTTTTTTTGGATGGCGGCTTTATTTTTCGCATTTAACCACTCTCCCCCGCTCAAGGATGCACGAGCGCGCCAGCGCGAAGGATGACAATTAATAAATTGAAAGAGCATGACAAAAAAAAGCGAGAAAGGGCCAACCATTCGGGCCATTTCCGAACATGCGCCAGTCAGAAGCAGAGCAGAGCAGCGTTTCTTCTTTCGCTTTCAAACTAATTTAAAGCAAGGCGTATCGCCCCTTCTATGGGGAGGTGGGTGTTGGGGGGAGGTGGCAATTCCGGTACTCGATTGCAACATCGCCGGATCTCCTGCGAAGAAATGTTGCTTCCTTCATCATCAACACCACCAGCAACACACACCAGCAGCAGCAGCAGCAGCAGCAAAGGCAGCAGCTATTTTTATTCATTCTGTCTTGTCTGACTTATTTTTTTTTGTTCGCTCTTTGCGTTGGTTGAGTCACCCCACTCCCTGTCCGTTGTCCTTCCGGTCGCTTTTCCCACCATCAAAGGATTTTTCCGCCCACCCCCATGCGTCTTGTAAGTGAGATTCGCGCGCGCAGCCCTCGATGGGCGATTTTTCCCTTGCACTATTTGCCTTCCTGCTTTGTCTCACACAACGACGCGAGACACACTGATCGTGGGGAGTTTTTTTTTTTGCCCCCATTCGGGCCCCACCCGTTTCGCGTGTGCATCTTTTCTTGTATACTAATTTGCTGCAGGAAGTAATTGCTTTTTTTTTTGCGCTCCACCCCCCAAAACCCACCCCACACACTCAGGAAGCAGCAGCTTTTTTGTATTATTTTGGTTTTGCTCGCCGGCGTCGCGAAAGGACACACGACTCCTCACTAGCTTCGGCTAGCTTTTCCAACACTAACAAGCAAGGTTTAGCGATAAGTGCTAACCAGCTTTCGAATGCCCTCGTCAAGGTGGGCTGCTGTGCTCAACTTTCGCAGGACTTTGTGCGTGTGGCCGGTTTTGGTAGCCTGCTTTCGTCCGTTCGTTTGTGCATATGTGTATGTTTGTTTGTTTGTTCTCACAAGTTCAAACCTTGGTGGTGGGTGGTGGTGATCTTTTCCCATCCTTCGAATGGGTGGAAGTTAAATTTAGAGAGTGTGCCACACGGACGCGAATTGCGCGAACATTTTTATTTCCACCCTCAAACACACACACCCACACGCACGAGTCTCGAGGCATTCAAACGAAGAAGGTGTTTCTTTGCACGCCGTGTAGCTCCTACTCACCACCAGCAACAGCAGTACGCTCGCTGATTAACCACTACTGACTGCGGGAGGGTTTTTTTTTGTTTAACTTCGTCTCTCTCGTTCTTTCTCTCACTCTCTCTCTCTCTCTCTCTCGATTTCCACCAGGGGGCTGCATCATCGTCTCCTTTCCCAGGAGCCGGCCGGAAAAATCTTTAACTGGCCGGCGCGCGCCGTTTCGTGTGAGTTATATGTGTACATAAATCGATAGAGCGCGTTTATATTTCTCTTATTTTGCAGCTTTTTTTTTCCCCTTTCTTCTTCCGCCTCGTTGGGGTTGCGGAAATGCGAGAAAATAAAACTCATCAGAGGAGGCAAGTTTGCTTCTTTTTTTTCACTTCGCTATTTCTTTTTTTTGCTGCTCGACCAAAAAAAAAAACGTCTCCCAACTTGGGAAAAGAAAAATTTACCCGACTGAGCGCGATTGTGGGCTGTGGAGATAGTAAGTGACAGAGAGAGAGCGAGAGAAAGCCTGTGTGTTCGGTAGAAAAAAAAAGAGAGCAAAGACGGTCAATGAAAGATAAGAGAGCAGAAGAAGAAGAAGAAGATAAACAACAGCAACAGCAAGAAAAAAAAACCATCACTCTACAAGATGAGCCAAATCAATAACCTTCCAGATTTTTTCTCTCCCTTTCTCTGTCCGTCTCGCTCTTTCGGTTGGTGGTTTTCACCACCCAAGCGAGAGAGTGAGAGAGAGAAGCCGGTGGCGACTTTTTTTTTCGCAGCTCACTCGGGCGCGCTACTATTCACTTCCACCATATTTCCACCATGGAGACATGTTTGGGGAGGAAAAGTGTCCCTCTCCAGTCAGGCCAACCGCACCTCCCTCCCCTGCCCCACTGCATCACAGGGAAAACACATATATTATGTATTTTTTTTTTGCTGAATCCCCCACCCGGCGCGCAAGTGTGTGTTGGTGTGTTCGTGTGCGTTCCCCTCCGTGGAAATGAAAAGCGAAGCCGCAAGCGGAAAAGCCCCCCGCCAGAGCGGGAAAGCGTGATAGTGTGGAGGGAAGAAAAAAAATCACAGTATTTGCTGCTGGTGCGCTCTTTCTTGCATTTGGTGCAGATTTTTTTCACCTCCACACCCACCCACCTCCCTCCTCCTAACCCCCCCCCCCCCCCCCCGCGCGTCTTCCTTCCTGGGCTACTGGTTTTTCCGGCCTCACCATTGTAGTGGTGCGGGTTCCTGCTGCTGCTGCTGTCCGATTGAAAGTGGTGGTGGTGGTGGTGCTGCGGATTTTTTTCTCCCCACGACCCTCCCACACCATCGAACCGTAACCGCCCGGGTCCCCCCCCCCCTTTCCGTACCCGGTTTTGGGTGGAGGAAATCACTCCAACAACCGACCCCGATCCATAAACCAACACAGCAGCGCGCGCCCGAGAGTTTCCGATTCGGCGAGTTTTCCCCGAGTAGTGACACGACAGGGGAAGGCAGCACAGGAGCAGCGAAAGAAGGGTGCTAGCTGGAGCAGAAAAAAAAACGCCACCACCACTCGCGTTACAACGCACCATCCCCGCATCCCCGCCTAGCGTGCGATAGAAAAGGGTGGAGAAAGAAAGCATGGGCCCTCCGCACGAAAAAAGCTTGAAGCCGGTTGGATGGAAAAGGAAAAGCAGCGCGGGCCAAGTTCCAACAATGGAGAAAAATATTAAAAAAAAAATACTACAACGGCGCAACACACATACATACCGCGCGCCACGCACTTGGGGGGTCGTTCATTTCGAGCCCGAAAAAATCCAACTCACACACGCGTACGCACACACACACACACACACACACGCACAAACTGATGTGCGAACATACTTATAATAAGCCATCCTTTTCGCTGAAGCATCGAAGAAAACTCGCGAGTACGTGTGTGTGCGCGCCTCTCGCCTTGAGTGTCACACAGTTCGAGCGGGCGATGGGAAAACGGTGAAAATAAAAGACTAAAAGTGCGCGCGGACTGTCATTGCATTTCGGGGTTTTTATTTTTGTTGTTTCCATTTTTTTAATTTCCCTTTGCAATGGCCCGTTGAAAAGCGCTCCCCATTTTCCTGCCACAGAAGTGCTCCCCACGAGGAGCCCAGCAGAGCAGAGGCCTCCCGGCGAATAGTACACACACACACACACACACACACACACACACACACACACACGATAGGCAGAAGTAAAAGAGACGCATCAGCTGATCATGGGGCCACGATGGGGGCTTTGTGAGAAGCGTTTCCGATCGTTCAAATGCCACACAAAATGTGATTGATCCATCCAGCGTGTGAAAGGCGGTGTTTAACAAGAGCAAGAAGAGAGAAGAAGTTGAATAGTTGTACGTTAAATAATGCGAATTGTTGGATCGCGGGTGTTTTTTACTTCTTCTTCTTCTTCTTCATCGTGGGGAGAAGGCATGGTTTTTGGTTCGATTTATGCATACTCACAGCCATGAGCCCGACGACCGTGTTAGAGAGAATATGCGCACTGCCCCCCCCCAGAACAGCCCCATAGCCCCACAACAAGTGCTATAATATCGAAAGCGACAATAAAATGAGCATTTAAAATTTAAATAAATACCAGCGCGCCAGATTACTGCTGCTAGGGCTTCATACATATATTTCTCGTGCGCTCGCGGGACACGGGGACTACAAAAAAAAAAGCTACTTCCGATCCCCGATGCCTGCATTATGTACTCTCTCTCTCTCTCTTGGCCTCTGCCGCGTTTTATGTAGCAGCAGTCTCGGAAAAAAACAGCGCCTCAAACCGTCCCGGTTGGGAGAAAGAAACAAGAAAAAAAAACCAACCCCTCGCTCATGATGGCTTCCTCCCCCGCTTGTAGTAATTATCGATTTTGCTCGCTGCCACCCGAGCAGTGGTGTGTGTGTGTGTGTTTTATACGGCAAACTTTTTTTTTCATCCACCTAATGCCCGCCATTACGGAGGGCTGAGTTGGGTGGGTGGACACGTCGCCGCCACTCCCCCGCATTTCCCGGTTGCTCCGTTCGCTGCCGCGTCCCCATACATAGACACTCTCTTTCGCATTCCAGCACGAGGATTCTCTTTTTTGTTTTCCAGAATATATTATTTTAACTTTTTTAAACAGTAGCTGATCGGCAAAAAAATCGCCATGTCCTCCCCAGTCACTCTCCCCCCCCCATCCACCGCGCGCGCCCCCACAGTGACAGTTATGTTTTTCCTAGCACATTTTTTCCCTGCTTTTTCCCGCCTCGCTGCGCTCATTGGCGCCTCTCTCTCTCTCTCTCACTCTCTTCTTCCTCCTCCTCCTCTTCGGGCGCTTTTCATCGTACATAGCCTTATGATAAAATAAACTACATCGCTTTTTGTTTCGTTTGGTGTTCGAAAAAAAAAGCCAAAACAAAAAACAAAACGCAAAATAGCAGAAGCACGAAGAATAAAACAAAAAACGCTCGTTTTTAAAATAACAACGGGTATAAAATGCAATGGCATTATTTATGTAGCATGTATAATGCAATGGAACGCGGCCGTGATGATGAGGGGGGGGGTGGGGGGGGTGGGGTAGGGGGGTACGCGGGAAGAGGTTATTTCTGCGCTATTGCAAACATTTCGCTATTTTTTGTTTTTTCATCCTTCTCCAATTCATTGCGCAAACATGCTGCAGCAGATTGCGCGCCGAACGCAAATAGAAGTGCTTTGCGAGTGAGCAAGTTGGTGGAATAAAAAACTGCCCCTTGGCATTTCAATGCTAAAAATTCGGTTTGTAAAAGGCTTTTCGAAAAGATTCTGAAAGCGAGCGGTTGAGAATGCATCGTGCTAACAATTAGCGCATGAAACTAGGTCTAAGAGCAAGCTAGAAACGAAAACCTAAACACCATTCCTGCTAAACAAGAGTCTAAAAGGAAGGAGTAAGCAATGCCTTGGCCAGTTACGTTACGGGCCCTCTGTCCTGCAGCACGATCAGCTGTTGTGCTTAAGCAGCCCATCTTGCTTGTCGGTGGTACCGGTAGGGGAAAAACGGAATCGGCTACCCCAAAAGATAACATAAACAAACCTGGCACAATTCACGACGCCGCCCACCTTCTCTGCTCTACGTGGCCGCAAATGTGGTGCAAGTGATGGAACGCAAAACGCCAACCATCGGGCGGGCACGGGAGCAGCAAAAAGGGACACACATCGAAACGAAATCGAAAGGAGGAAGAAACACACAACACAACAGGTAAAGGTCGAGCCCTACAACGACGACGACGACGATGACGACGATGACGACGAACGCGGCGCCCGCGCTAGAGGCAAGAGAGAAGGAAAAGTAAACAAACAACACACAGCATAACATCAAAACATAGCATAACATAATACCGTCCGCGACGGCGTGCGGTGATGTGTAGACGGGGATCAACGAAAACGAAACGGGGCGGGAGGCAAGAAAAATGGCAAGAGCACGACGACGACGACGACGACGAAGAGAGCAAATGAAAAGTCAGTCTCTAGGTCAAGGAAGACGACGCCAGCCCATGCCAGGCCAGGCCAGCACGCCAGCACAAAGCTCCCGAAAAGAAAGGAAAATCCTCATTTCACATTTTCACCGTTCCTCTTGCGCCCTCATTCCCGACACACACACACACCGTCATGTCTGCCTGTGCGCTTGTATTTTTATTTCCCTAACGTTCTATCCTCCCCGCGCGACTCATGCAGGGGAGGACGACGACGACGACGACGACGTGTTATCGTTGTTGGTTGTTGTTTTTGGTTGTTTTTCCCTTTGGCCCTTCCACCGTTTGATTGAACATTCCCTCCACTTCACTGTTGATTTTCCGATTATTCTCTCCTTTTGCTCTCTTTTCTCGTCTAGCCGTCGTCCGCTTTCGCTACTAGTTCTGTGCCATGGCCGCGGTGCCGTGGTGCATAAAAGTCGTCGTAAAACCGTACGCGAGCGTACGATAAAGCATCCAATGGGGGGGTTGGATGTGTGGGTGGGTGCGGAAAACGATGGGGAAAAAAGCGAAGAGAAAAACAGTGCAACAAGCCCACGCATATGTACCACCGATCGCTTCTTCCTTTGCGATCGCTTTTTCAAGGTTAGGAGGTTAGCTTCACACGGCCGGTTCCTTTCCTGGCACGGCTTGGTGGCGCGGCCCTCGTGGGATTGGGTGGGAATAGGAAAATCAAAACGGAATCGACTAGACCACGGACCCGGTTATGCCCCCCGCCCTGTCATGTCGTGTTGAGGATGGTTCCTCGCGGATTGCAGCTGAGGTTCTCGCGTTCGCGCCATTCACTACGTTCCAGGGTTCTCGGGAGGTGCTTTTCCTCATGCCTGTTGTGAGTGCGTTTGGCATTGGCACAGGGCCAGCCAGGACGTAGAAGCTGGGAAGGCACACCACACCATAGAGAGATGATGCACCAATGGGGATTTTTTGATAAATGGAGTCAGCTGTTTTCTAGCACGTGCGAAGAAGTCGGTTGGATTTGGTGCACGATTTTGGATTGGCTTTTCTTCGCCTGCAACTTTTTTGCTGAGCACCGGCACTATTCACGTTATGTGTTTCGGGGCTTGCTGTGTGTAGGAAAACTTTAAGAAAAGTGTGTAAATTGCCACGATTGAAGGCATGCAGGCATTCACCTAAAGTGCATGTGAGTAGCATATAGTTAGCTAATTGCATAAGTGTAACGTAGAATAAAAATAAAGGACTCCAAATTACAGCCTATCTATCAAACACCCATCTTCAAATCTATGCAAAATAGTAAAATTCATAAATATTTCACCCAAACATATATTGATGTTTTGAAAACCGACCGCTCCTAATGTGTGCTCCTTAAGAGCTGTGAAATAATTAGCGAAAAATCAAGCGCATTGTTTTGACGTTTTGTTTGGCGCTATAAGTCCCCGGGTTGAAAAATTCAAATTGTTTGGGGCTTATCCGTTATCCCTAAACCTACAAAAACAAATGCCAAACGCATTTCTACCCAATTACTAATGTAACGACAATAGCACTAATGAATGGCCCTCAATGTTCTAGGCACGCGGTTGTTGCTACAAGTACCACACTCAATTGAAATGGCGACCAAACAACACAGCGCCAGCATAAACGACAGCATCAATCTGCTCAATAGTCCGCGGTCTGGTCGTCTGACTAGAACGAGACATCCCACCGAGAGGCGAACCGAGAGAAGGAACACGCAAAAACCAGCCCCAGCTCGTGTAAAAGAGACGTCGAAAAACAGATAAAAATAAATCCAACCAACCAACCCTCCCCCAAGCCGACCAAGAAACAGAACAGATAACCGTCCCGACCGCGTGTAGGTGGGCCCGACGACCAATATATGTGGGTGTGTGTGTGTGTGTGTTTGTGTGAAGCTGAACGACGCGCAGGTGAAAGGAAAGAGCCAAAGAGAGTGAAATGATTATTTTTATTTGCACTGTTGCTCGTCGCCACGGCCAAAACAAATAATAAAACATAAACAGCTGTGCCACCCTCCCAGTGGAGACGAGCCCCCTCTGCAGAGTGGTGTGTCGAAGCGAAGTAGGTTTCATAAAACCGAATCCCGGCTGACGGGCGGACCCCGTGTGTATCTTCTTCTCATCTGGGCCGCGAAATATTGGTAAACCCGCGCTAAACGAGCGCGGGGAATCGGGAAAACAGAAGGGATAAAACACACACACACAGGGTGTGGTGCGTGCGTACATTTTCACGGTCTTTCCTGCGCGCGAAATACGCGTGTGAGTGCGTGTTTTGAAAATTAAAAAGCGGCATGTGTTAGTGTAGGGGGACATGTGTTGTGTGCCGGTTTTGCTAGAACACATTCCGTCGTTTCAGAGTTTTTTTTCCCACAAGGACGAACCGGTGTAGTGGGGGACGAAAATGGCAAAATGCGTACCAAAACACGCCGGCCACGTTCAGCCGGTAGAGGCGATGGTGGGTGACTCCGGTACGCTGTTGTTTTGTGTACTGCTGGGGCACGGAAAAGTGGTCTTGCAACACCAACAGGGTGCAAAGTGCTATTCTGCAGCATGGAATTATTGTTTGGATGCTTCTAACACGGATCGGGATGAACAACCTAATTTCTTCCTATTTAATAAAGCAAAACAAATAAAAAGTGTCTCTAGATTCAAAGATCTGAAGACATGACAAGGACTCCTTCCGGACTCACAATATATGTCAATAGTAAACACGTCTCACCACGTGGGCTACTTGGATCAAAACGAGTCAATAACGAGAAATCGAAGTAGGCCGACAGCATAAGCACATGCCTCCAGCAGCACCACGTGACACAGCGTAGAAGTAACCAAAGGGACCGATTGGAAAACATCTGTTCGTCAGCAAAGACCCAGTGACGCGTTGAAATGAGAGCGCGCCAAAAGAACGCGCGTTTCTAAAACGTGAATGTTAGATCACAAGCGCGAAAGGGACATGAAAATGCACAAGGGCCGCAAGATAGCGTGTACAAAACGAATACGCGGACGACGAGTCGTAGAAGAAAACAGAAAAACATACCGGTTGATACATAGAACGCACATGGAAGCGCGTATTTCGCTAGCATCCGACGTTCCTCCCACAAACTCCCACCCACACACACACACGTGCGCTACGTGATAGCAGAATCGTCCGGTGTTGGGGAAAATAGAACATCGAAACCGTCTACGATGCGTGTACGCAACGAATGGGGTTCTTTCTCTCTCACGCTCACGCTTTCGCTCTCTTTCTAGCACCACTTTTCTCTCCGCACGTCCAGATAACCGCACGATACCACACCACGTACGTGTGTACAGAGACGCAATGTTAGGACCCGGCAAAGCATAAACACCAGGCGTCTCCATCTCGTGCGGTTGGCGTAGGACGCGCGCGCGCTCACGTGGTTACACGCTGCCGAAAGTTAAACAACGGTGAGGTGGGAGGGGGGATTCCTAGAGCATTTTCTTTTTTTTTTTTGCAACAACAAAAACGAAACGATGAAACGAACCACCAGCGCCGTGTGGGAGCGTTGCTTACAACACGTCGTAATGGAGGAAAATTTGATATCGCGGCGAGTCGTCATGGGTCGTTGGTGAGCATTTGCGTGCTCGTGTGTGTTTCTGACAGTGTGTGGGTTGGGAGCATGATTTTCCAATGCATGAATCATATATTCGCATTTTCTTTGCCCTTCTTTCTACGCCACTTTCGTAACAACGGCGAGTGGGTGGTGATACGCTAGATGCGTGTCTGCTGCCGGCGGGAGGTTTGTTCTTGTTTTTTGCTTCTCTCGTTGGGGCCACATTTCCATGAATGAAATGGTCTCATAAACGATCTAGCCAGACGCCGGGCGGTTCGCAACGGCATACGCAACATAGCGCACGTTACGCATAAAAAGCTGTGTAACAAAAAAAAATCACAGGCTTAACACAATTACCAGTGGCGTCCATTCCCCCTCCATTGGAACCTGTTCCAATTAGATTCGACGCTTTCGATTGTAAATTTAATTGCATTTACCATCCGGGAAAGCTTTTAGTTGGGGATTTTTTAGGAGCGTAAGCAAATTTTCACCCAGCAGCATTTTTGCCATTTTGTTCACCCGCTAGCTTTATCTATCACTATGCACTTTATTTTGGGTTATATTATATTCTAATTGAATTTATTCACGCTAAACTGCATTATACTTCAAGAGGAAACATTGGTGCTCAATTCCACATCAATTCAAATAGAATACAAGTGCTTTTTTACTTCAGAATGCATGGACACACCAAATTCCGCTCATGTAGTGTATGTTGAAGCGACAAACGCTTGCACATCGCATCGAGGCTGATCAGAAAACATTAAAATTCAATCGCAGACTGCGCCCAACGCCCGTTCTTTCGATCAATACCGCCATTTTAAACCACCGAAAGTCGTGATCGAGCTGTTGGCTCATGGCATAAAAACACTTATGCCAAAAGCAACGCCATCGTAACCTTGGCAAGCCTCCACCACGTCTCCTGCGAGGATATCGAGATAATCTCGAATGAAAAGTCCGGCTACCCAAAAACCAAAACGGCATTACGATCGGTATTTCGCGTTGATCGTGTGTAAGTGTGTAATGAAGCCCAACAACTATCGATCTCCCACCGCGGAATTGATTCCGATCAAAGCCCAAACTCTCGACTCCCAGATCGCCAGTCTTCTTACATTCTTCTGCTTGTCCAAAATGCGTTCCCAAAATAAAACCTCGAGGGAAACAAATAGTTTCCTTCCTTCCTTCTTTCCTGAGGTCGAGTAATTTGGATTTGTGGCAGTTCGAAAATATGGTTCTTCAGCGGCAAGCCGTTGTCGAATTCATAACGATCCTCAACCGACGGTTGGAAGAAAAATCTTAATCGAATAACAATCAGGAAAACGCCAAAGCCTCACTCTTTTGGCTGTTCCTTCTGTGGTTGGTGTTTTCAAAACGCACATCCCCCACGGCGCCTCGAACAGGCAGGTGAAGGGGTTCTGAGTCAAAAAGCGACCCTTACACCAATACACGCGCACCACGCGGTGAGAACCCGGTCAGGATGGTGTGTGACGTCTGTTCAAATCGCTTGGCGGAGTGCGGCTTGGTAAGTAGTTGGGAAGCAATTGTGTTGGCCACAAGTCCGAGGAGTTTCCGAACACCGGGATGGATGGCCAGGCAGCAGTGAAGCGTGCAGAGAAGAAAGACCAAGAACGCACCAGAAGAAGCTTGGAACCGGTTTGAGCTTCCGCCGCGCACGGTTTCATGTATTCATTTTTTGTCTTCTCTCTTTGGGATGTAATCGAGTTGACAGAGCGGCCAGTTGCCGGAAAGTGGCAGATTAAAGACGGGATAGGCGTCACGTTCGAGCGGCACAGAACGAGGCCGGCTCAGTGGAAGTGGGGGTTGCATGATTGATTAAATACTGATTCTCAGGCAAGAGCCTTTACACCCATACAGCCACGCACACATTCAGCTCGCCCTTGTCTAATCTTCTTTAGTGGCTTTTTTTCGCCAGATTTCTCTTCTGGCCATGGAGTTTCTCGGTATGAAGGAAAGGAATGCGTGTCCCTTTTTTGATTTATCCATCTCGTCGTCAGGTCCTGTTTCCGAACCCGATCGACCCGCTGTATACATGCATAAAATCCACGCGCCAATGTTGAACAAAAAATCGATCGAACCAACGTCGAAGTTGGAGCCTTGGACACATTGGAATTGGCGTCGCACAATCTAAACGGTGGGTTTTTGATGATAATACCATTCAGCCATTTTGTCCAACCTGGCGCGTGTCATAATAACTCCACCCCGCAGGGTTCATTGTACGCAAGGCTCCCGATGTAAAGGAGTTAGTTCCAGTGCCAATAAAAAGAACCCTTTCGCGGGTGGGTCTCATTAATCGATGGTAAAAAATCGACGACCAAGCCCAAAATTCACACAGCGCTGCGAAATCTATCGAGCATACACGAGAGTGAATTCTCGCCACGATGTTGCTGCTGCTGCTGATGATGATGATCCATTCACCGGCAAGACGCAACATTTCAATTACGATCCCTGGCCACAAAGGCGCCATGATCACCCTCAAAGAATGGTACCTTTTCCCTGGAAGCAAAAGCAAGTCTCTCCAATCGACAGCGAAGCAACGTTGTGTGGCGCCCTCTCGTGGACGAACAATGAACTCGTGTGGCTCATTAGCACTGCCGCGCACATTCTCCGCGAAGTAAAACGGAGTTCACCCATTGAATAAAGGAACGCAGCACACTCGCAGGCCACTGACATCGACGCGGGCTCCGGACCTACGGATAGACTTCGAAAAAGTCGAAGCCCCATCAATCAAAATTCGCCTTAAGCCGCGTGTGCCCACCGCGAGTCGCGAGAGGCATGAACGATTGGTATTCAAAAGGCACCGCGCCATTCGGTGGCAAAAAGGCACATTTGAACAGCTCAATCCATCCATCCAACGGGTGAGGTGGTGTTTTTTTTAGCTAGACGGCGAAGAAAAAAAAACCGCTTGATTATCGCTTCACGAATCGATATTATAATTTTGATGTTGGCATTTGACAGGCGGTTGACATTTGTTGCGAAGTTGACAGAGGCGAAATAAAAAAACATATAGGCACACACACACACACACACGCAGAGCGCATATCAGTTGCACACAATCGGGATGGAGCGATAGATTTTACAAAGTGCGAGGCTTAGATTAGAATGGAAACAGAACGATTGAACACAAATTCATTATATGAAACTCAGCAACGGACGCATCTATTCAATCGCGTCAGCAGCAATCGCTTGGAATTGTATGTTACTCCATCGATTCCATCGCTCGCAAAACCGTTGGCTTTGTCGATTTTCAATTCAAAGGATATGGATTCATTTGCAAAATCCATCAGCAAAGCGTGTGCGTGTGCTTTATTTTATTTTTATTCGCTTGCCACCCTCCATCATTTTGTTGTGCAACGCAGAAATCGCAACTAATGCCAGCTTACACACCGACGACGACGTCATCATCCACACCTCCGCACGATATGAAAGCGAATCTCGAACAAGCGATGGATGTGTTCTGCTCCATTCCAACAGCTGCACAGTTTGGGTGTGTTACGGAACACATCCCAGAGTTGGTGGTGCTGGAACCGTGGATTAACTTTCTCCTTTTGCCTTCCGACAAGTGTGACGCGCCTGTGTGTGCGTGTGTGCACGTGTTTGTCTATATTTTCCTCGCTGTCTATTTTCCGCCTATTTCCTTTTTCCTGCGCTCTCGCTCGCTGTTGGTTCCTCGTTGGGCAAATTTCATGGTCACCCAGAAACACACGATGATGATGATGCCGTGGGTGTGCTGGCGGAAAAATATTCCATTTTCGTCGCACGTCGTCTAGTGCGTGTGTGTAAGGAGACGCGGACGCCCTTCGTGCCCTAAACCTGTATGTGCCCTATTTTCCCTCGTTGCTGGCACACTTACGCGAGGCCCACGAAGCCAGTCAGGCACAGAGTTCTCTTGTCGGCTTTATCTCGGCTGCTTCGTAAACAAACCGCGGCAAAATATGTAGACACATTGGGGAGTCTCAACACAATCCCTCCCCGCCGTTGTTGCTGCTATGATTTTCTTTCTCTCTCTGTCTCTCTCTCTTCGCTTCTCGGCCTTTGCCTTTTTTGCCTTAATCCTTGCGCTTTTCACTCCACGCCTTTTATTCTCTCCCCCCGCCCGGACACACCTTCCGCAGCACGGACCGTGTGGTATTATGAAATATCTTTCTTGATTTTTTATTTACTGTTACTTTCTCGCGTGTGCCGTTTTTCTTTCTTTCCGTTTCTTTAGCACCGTCAACGTCGTCGTCGTCGTCGTCGGTTCTTCACCCACTTTGTTACTAGCTTTATCGGACCATTTCACTTCCATGTTCTCTTCTCACCAACACACACACACAGCCTTTTCACGCAATTTTCACTCACTTCCTCCGTTTTTCCTGCTTCCCAAACACACACACACACATAGGAGGGTGGACCAACAGGACGAACGTGTTTTGATAGTGAAACAGCAGCAGAGACAGAAGCAAGAATATTACCATCTTATTCGCCTCCGATTTTTCGTCTCGTCGTCGACGTTTGCTTTATCATTTCTTCTCGTTTTTTTTTCTCCCTGCGCCATTTCCCATTTGTTTGTTTTCCTTTTTTCTGTTTTGATTCCTCCCTTTTGGCGCCCCTTCGATGCCACCATCTCATCGTCGTCTCCTCCGGATGATTCCGGTTCAAAAGTTACACATCTCTCGTTCGCCGGCGTGCGACTTTTATCTTTCTAGGCCCTTGTCTTTGCCTGCTGTTTCGTAACACACTCCTCGTCCTCTCTTTTGGCTTCCTTTTTCACGCGCTTTACGCACTCGCCCACGATTCTCCCCCACCCACACGGACACACACACATCAAGGGCGATGGAAGCGGCGCGAGTTTTGCTAGTTTTGTTTTTATCGGTCCGTTCTCCCTCGAGCGACACAGGATCATATCAGCTGTTCGTCGAGAACACTGCCTTCGCGCGCGTGTGTGTGTGTGTGTGTGGTTGTCTCTGTTGTGTATGTGCCCCTCAGGGGATTCCTCACACGTGAGCGAGAATGGGGGGTGGGTGGAGAAAAATGCAACCACCCCATGCATGATTGCTTGTGTATTTCGGGAAAAAAAGTGTGGCAAACTTTTTTCGCGATCGCAAGAATAATAAATTCATTATTTCGCTTCCAAAAATTTGCTTTTAACACATTTTTGTTAATGCAAATTACTTGTGCATCTCCCCTTCGCCACCTACCCCCCCCCACCCCCCGCCCCACCCAGAGGTAAGGTTTCCCGACCGATCGTGGCTTTACGCTTTTTATTTTTCCACAGCTCCTTTTTTTCCACAGCGCGCACATTTCCCGCGCTGTTCCGCGGTCATTGGAAAACTTTCGGCGCTTTCGCGAGCAGAAATTAAAATTTTTCCTCAACCACCGCCGGGCATCTACCCTCATATCCGCCCACCCCCCCTCAGCACACACACAAGGGGGACCTCATCCGTACAGGGGAGGAAGGGGGAAGGAGGGAGAGGTTGGCACGGCAAATGGCGCATTCATTTCTTTATCCTTTTTATTTTTTACCTTTCCCCGCCTGCTGGTGTGTGTGTGTGTGCATTATTTTTTTCTCCCACTTTCATCACCCTCCTTCCTCAGATACCACCCGAACCCTCTCCTCCCCCCCCGCCCCCCTCATGACCACGCCGCGTGTTGTTTGCTGGAGTGCTGGATCGATCGATGATTTTTTCCCAGGACCACCTCTACACACACACACACACACACACACGCCCAGCAGCAATGGCCACGTCAGCAGAAACAGCTTCAATTTCAACTTTATATCCCCGGCCAACCAAACGATGGTGATGGTGGTGGTGGGCGTTGAATAGACCCACAAAAAAGGCAACAAAAAAAAAGCACACAAAACGAAGAGGAAAAATCTCAAAGGCACACTCGCGCGGGACGAACGATGATACGGAGGGAGGGGGGGGGGTGGGTGCGTTAAATGGATGAGCACTGGGTCGGCAGACGGGTGGGTGGGGGGGGAGATCGAAAGGGATCGGGTTGAGCGTTGCACATGGGTTTCGAAAAAAAAATGTTAATTACTATAGAAAAGGGAGGGATAAAAAAATGCTGGAGCTCTGGTTTCGCTGTCCTTTTTTTTTTTTAATTTCCTGCCCGTTTCACAATTTAACCAAAAACTTTTTTATTCACTCGCCTCTCCCTACCCCCCCCCCCCCTCCAACGTTCCCTGCGTCCTCACCACCACCTATCAGGACGGGCACACCACAAACCCCTTCTGCCCGATTGCACCCCACCATTTCCCTTTATCACATTGCAGTGTCCTGCAACAGCAGCAACAGCAGCAGCAGCAGCATGGTGTACATATTTCATGCCCTTCTTGTACCAACATTTTGCTGCCCCCATGTACACCAATCTCGCCTCCAACATCGAATGACCAGCCAGCCAGCCAGCCAGCCAGCCCCCTCTTTCCGGGAAAACACAGCCGCCGGGTGGTCGGGCAGGGAGGTGGTTGTGGGCGGACGTACATAACACAGAACCGGAACCCTGAATGTCCAGCAGATCTCTCTCTCTCTCTCTCTCTCTCTCTCTCTCGTCACCCTCTTGGGGCCCCTTCCACGCAGTACACTTTTTCGTTATTTCTTGTGGCGGTTTTTTTTTGTTGGATTTCCCGATTCTGCTGTTCTTCACTCGCTTAATCGCGCGCGCACCAATTTCAGCGTGGGCCAATGTGTATGTGTGTGTGAGCGAGAGAGAGAGAGAGAGAGAGAGAGAGAGAGAAAAAGAGAAGGTGGTAAATGAGAAAACTGTCTCTAAGAAAATGGAAAACTCGGGAAAATTCGCCGAGTCACCCGCAATCTCCCTCCCCACCCCCCACCCCGATCCCCTTTCCGAACGAACACATTCCACTTAATGGCGGTAGAGGGCAAGGGGGAGGTATCGTGGGTGGAGAAAAAAAAATCGCTCCTTAAATGAGGAAAAAATGGCCCATCCAGCCTCGAACGGTCAAAACCCACCACCACCACCACCAGAGAGAAAGAGAGAGAGAGAGAAAGAGAGGTTTGATTGGGTGGGTGGCGGATGTAGGGAAAGGTGTGGGAGGAAACACCCGGAAGAGGGAGCGACTGAGACAGCGAGATATGGTGGAAAATTTAAAAGCGGAAAAAAAGGTTGGAAAATTAAACAAAAAAAAAAAGCACACGCGCACGCGGAGGAGAGATGCACGCTGGGTGAGAGACAGAGAGAGCAAGCGAGAGAAAAGGATTCCACTCCACACGCCCAATGAGTGGTATTAGATTTTTATTTTCTTCGCGCACATACACACCCACACACACACACACACCAAGAAGAAGCAGGGAAAAAATTCAACTCTCCTTCGGCAAATGGCGTCCTTCGGTGGCTGCCCACTACTGTGATGGCGCGCAAATGTCCAGCCTCCATTTTTTCTTGGAGTTGTCCCCACCCTCCACTTCCCTTTTCCGTCCCCAACCCAACCAACCGTGAGTCCAGCAGAGAGAAGCGAACCCAACCCTAGCTCCTTCGTTTTAAACAACGGCAGTTTGAATGAAGGAAAAAAACTCCACCCCTCCCCCCTTGACGACTTTCTCCTCCCCCTCTTCTCCAGCCCTCAGCTCCCTCACGCACCAGCATCACTGCCGGCTCTTACGATCCAGAGGACTTCAGGGCCTCGAAGGGTGGCATTAGATAAATAATCAATACAATGACGCTCGCAGTGTTTTTTTCTCTTTCTCTCTCTCTCTCTCTTTCGTCCTTGCGCTTTTTACTGGGCTTTTAAAAAAATTAAAGAAGAATAGCTTCATTCGGTGGGAAGTGCACAGGAAGAAGCGAGCACCTCAGTTCCTTGCTCCCGGTGGCTCGGAAAAGGAAGCATTCCAATTGGCGCGAACAATTTCAACAGCGGAACCATATCGCGCGCGCACTCATCAAACGCGAGTAGCCAAAAAAAAAACAACAACGCGTTATCTCAGCTCAGCCAAGGAAGGACTCCAAGGACAACGACGACAGTGCGCCATCTTATCCCTTTTCCCCTCACACCTCGCCATCGTCGTCGTCGTCGTAACCTTCCCCTTCTCAGCCCCCACACGATGATAGTGACCGATGGGTTTCGAGAGCGAGCAATAATACATAAACACACCTTTTATCATTAGTCAAAAGGCGCGCACACGCTCCACCCCAAGGGCGAGGGAAAAAAAACCTCCTGCGACGCACGCACACATTCGCACAACACAATGCACACACACACACACACGCACGCACATCGGTCAGGAGCGTTCCTAATCGCGCGCCAAGGGCTTCGGCTTCGCCAAGGAAGAGCGTCACAGAAGAAAAAAAAAACATATCGTCACAGAAATAAGAAAGTCGTGCTGCTGCTGCTGCTGCTCCTGTTGGGTGGAGAGCACAAAAAAAATAGGTAAAGACGGGCGTCATTAAACGGGCGATGGGGGGTGGTGGGTGGGTGGTGGGTAGCCAACAGGACTACAGAAAGAAATGTTTATGTGCTGCTTCTGACATCCCTTTTTTTTTTTTTTTGCTTGCCATACCGTATCCATTTCCATGGCCTGCTGCGCTCGCCCAGCAACCCAATTCCAACACTATGGAGCATTCTCCGTCTCTCTCTCTCTCTCTCTCTCTCTCTCTCTCTCACACACACACCGTCTCACACTCGCACGCTCTCACTCGCTTCTTGCTTTCTTCATCGGGAGCTCGCTAGTGCCTTCTCGCTCACACGATCATCTTCAAAACAAGTCCTGTCCGCGCGCGCGGCTTCCTTCACACAATCCCTTCTTCACGTGGTCGTCGTCTCCCGTCTGCCGATTATTTCCTCTGGTCGTAGCGGAAAAAAAGCACGCCGGTCGGAAAACGGTGCCGAAGAATCGCGTTGGAAGAAGAAGCAGCAGCAGCAGGAACAGAAAAGAAAAGTAAACAGCGCCCCCCCCCCCCCCCCTCCCACACACACACCCAGTTCGAGGACGACGAACGAGCGCGTTGTTGTGCATGAGAGTGAGTAAAAAAATCGCATCGCAATCGTGCAAAGAATAGAGCAAACGAGTTGTCATCTGCCGCTGCAAGGAGTGGAACCAATCAGCGGTGGTCAGCAAATGCTCGGTTCCCGCCGCCGGAGCAGATGGCAAATAGACCGCCTGGCAGGAGCAAAAAAGATAAAAAAAAGCGAAGCATATCCTGACGGACATCGTCCTGTCGGACTTCCTTCCGGCTTCCTTGGTCCGAAGACGAACCAAAACGACCACAGGCGAGAAGGCAGGGGGGGGGGGGGAGGACACATGACGTGGCCATTTGGGTGAGCCTTTTTTCATTCCCTCTCACGATCGAAGCGTGTGTGTGTGTGTGTGGGAAGGGGGGTTGGCCACGAACACACATACTCTACACACGCTACACACTCTCCAGGATGTGGGCCCAGGATCGTCAGCAGCATCTTTGCCGAGAAGCTCCCCAACATCGCCATCGAACATCGGAGAAACCGATGATGAATCGATCGAGGATGAAGTGCATTGCACACGTGTGTATGTGTGCGGTGTGTTTTTTTCCTTCGCCTCGTACTTAATTTGCTTTTTCCGTCTGCTCCCCACCCATTGAAGGATATGTATTTTTCGCCTTCATCGAACGTGGGGGGAGCGAGCAAGCGAACGAAAAAAATCCCATTTCCTGGTGCTCATTAGACAAGCTCACCCCGATCGATACTACTACACTGCGGGGGCTGACGAATCGCCGGTGATTAGGAACGCGGCCCGATTGGTGGCGAGAATGGCGCAGTGGTTTCCAAGGATTATTGATTAGAGGTTTTGAGAGATCAATCACGGCAACGGCACGGGAACGGCGAAAATGTGCCAATATGCTCGCCGAGAGGGTCGATTACGTGTGCCAATATTCCTGTTTTCCGCAGCATGTGAAAGAGATAATAATGCCGCCCACGGTTTATTCTGTTGCCAGGGCACGAGGAAAACCGCACGATCTTTAAACTACAAGATCTATTAGAATCTGTTATCAAAACTATCACATATAGTGCTGTAAAGGCCAGAGTACTGTACTTTATGACGTTGTATTATCACACAGTAGAGAAAAACCCATGAAGCATGAGAATTCTCAGATCTTTAATACAAACACTTTTGAAAAACATGTATTGCTTACAACCATTTCATTTTTATTTTGCTCAGCAACTAAATCGAATGACACGATTCTTCGATTCTTGTGTTATGCAAAATTTAAAACAACCCGTAACACGGTTTTACAACTCCTCCAAACTACCCCTAAATAAGCTAAGCTTTTCATATACATTTATGAAAACATTTATTGTGACACTTTTTTATACAAACACCATAATAACTGTTGTACTTTAATAAAAAACCTTGTGACGAAAATCTTTCCCAACATCGCTGCAAACTGCCCTTCCGGAGACATTTAAGACATGATTCGATTTTTAAAGTCTCCCCTCTTTCCACCCCCGGCACGTTCCACCCCTGAGAACTCCCACAAGCCCATTGTACTCGCTCTATTGAACCGGCGTTGCTTGGAGCGATTTTGAAGTGAAGCAGCCCCGAAATAACACACGACGATGGGGTGTGCTAGGGAACGAGATGGAGGGGGCTCTCCGGGGCCAGATTGGTTCGATTTCGATATACCCCCCCAACATGATGAGAAAAAAAAAAGCATCACAAATTGCATGAAACGCCCCTTCGCCGTGTGATAGAACGTTCGAATCTTCCGGCTTCGAGGGTCAAGTGTGTGTGCTGAAGAAAAAGGATGTTGACGAAAAAAAAAAGGGTGGAAACGAGAGCTCAACCTTCCAGTCTGCGTGTGCTAACAACACAAAATCTCGTAGACCTGCGCGAAGCATTCCGACGAGCTGATGGTAGTCGGTGGTGGGACCAAAAATTCGCGCTTCATTTTTGTGTTTTTGGCCATGCAAATGCCGTTGCAAATTCGGCCCCAGCGCATGATGGATTGTTTTTAAAACTAATAAAATTAACTATCCGTTTAGGGGGCCAGGGTAGCCGTAAAAAAGGCTGGCGTCCAAAACGATCACATTCTCTTCTCGCCTGTCTTAGTGTGGGTCGGTGGTTTTTGGTCAGAGTTTAATGAACCGGAAGACGCAACCGTACGATCGAATTAGAATCGCGAAAATGCGAATGCGCGTGTGTGTGTGTGTGTGTGTGTGTGTATGCAAAATGACCTCTCCTCGCAGGGGTGGGGGAGAGGAAACGATTTCTTCAGCTAAAAGCACTCCCATCCCACCACCAGCGGGAAAATCGCGCACATTTCACCTTGAACTTGCTGCGCTGGGGAGGGTGATTCAAACCACCCCACCAAAAGCCACCCCACGACGAGTTCCGCCGGATGTAAGCGTCATCGCTGTCGTCGTCGTCGTCGTCGTGCCGGTCTTTGGCTTTGTCCGTTTCGCGTCTCGCAAGCCGGTTTGCGTCGATCAGGGGGTTGCGTACGGACCCCCTTTTCTGTCTCGAGAGAGAGATAGAGCCACCCCCAAGGCGCAACCAACCAACCGAGAGGTTCACGCCACGTGTGGCGGAACGAGACGCCGTTAGGCTGCGCGAGCCTTTACAGGAGAAAAAAAAATTAGATAAACGCACTCACGCGCAAAGCAACCATGCCTGACACACGCAGCATCGCCCGCAGTGTGTGTGTTTGTGTGTGTAAGAAAGAGAGAGAGAGAGAGAGAGAGAGAGAGAAAGAGTGAGGCTTGAGCGCGCAGGGTTGAACGCGAATGTCTGCAAAACCTCTGCAGCAACCCCCTTTTTTGCCGGTCACGGTGCCGGCCGGCGTACGATCGTGAGGCACACACGCACACACACACGCGCGCAGATAAACGCCACCACACATACGCAACAAAACCAAACACGTTTCTTCTGCGCGACGATGACGACGACGACGACGGGTGGCTGGCTTTGAATATTTAGACCTTGAACCTTTTGCCGGCATCGCGCGCGGTCGAGTGACCGACGGGCGTATGTGTGTGTGTATGTGTGTGTGAATCGGTGGCTGATCGCGGCTGAAGAGACGCGTTACCCAACGGGTTGAATGATGTGCTGAAGCACAACTCAAACCTGATGATGGTGGTCATCGACAGTTAGCGATTACATTTTGCATCAAAACCCCGGAGTTGCACATAACCTATTTCGAAAGATCGAATAAACACAAGAAGCTGCATTCATTGCACGCCCCATCGGTGGAGAATGTGATGCAATCGGTTATTGGCTGTAGCCCACGGTTTTCTACGCCCGGTAGCACCAATCCCAGCATGATAATCGATAAAAATGGCTCATAAAAGCACAGCCGCTTTACGACGCGCGAACGATTCTGCTACTCCCGTACTGCCGTTAGCGGATTGATCCCAGGACTCGAATGTAGACGTAGGACGAATAGAGAGAAGCACAAATATGACCCCACACAACACCGCGCGTCTAGGACTAAGGGATGCAACCCGGGGAACGAAGCCCCGGCGGCGTGGAAAACGCGGCGGCAATAAAAATTGAGAACGCGAACGTGTGGTAAAAAGTGAAATGGGCCACGAAGCAAAGCAACACAGCGAGAAGACGACGACGACGACGATGGGTCTTGGACGACTCCAATCCGTGGGGCTTTTCTGCTATAGCCCGATTCGCGGACACAGCGAAGATGCTGCTGCTTCTCAAGGTGCTATATACGATAAGTGAGAGTGTTGCCAACGATTTCTGTGAAGGCGTATTATCGGTTGGTCCTTTCGCGCGTTCTTCACCTGTTCGTCTCGTTGTCTACTTTGCGCTCTGCGCTTTCCGATTCATTCATAACACGTAGATTCTATTGGCGAGATGGAGTTCCTCGTGGCGCTCATGTGTGCACTAGTCCGCGGTGGTGTGTTTGTGGCGGTACACCTTTTTTATGCGATTATGTGCTGTAATCGGTGTGTGAATCGATGCATTCCCTAGAGGTCCCTTTTTTCCCGTCCAGGTGTAGAAGGAGAATCGCAAGTTCTCATCCCAGATGGGAATGTTACTTTGAGCAACTTCGCGGCGCTAAGCAGCGAATGTCCCCGGCTTTGATTCGCTGATTTTTCACACCACGATCGAATCTCCTTTGAAATAGTCGAGAAAAATCACGCACATTTTGTCTCCACTTTTTTTCACCTTTTCAGCGAGCAAGCGTCTTTCTCACCGTTTCACCGGGACGTGGATTAAAACACGCACCGAGGGGTGCACTATCTAAAAGCCATAAATTTTACTGCACCAACGCGATTGGAGTGCAACATTATTTGCTATCCGTCCATAAATATCACATGCAGCCGGCTCTGCGTGGCCGAAGAAACCCGGCAGAGAAAACACAATTCGAAACGAACGATCAAGATTTTCCAATGGCCCGTCATAAAATCCGTTGGACCGGGGTCCGGTGCATTTTTAGTATTAGTTTTCTCCTGGCCTGGCAGCGGCGCTCGTGTGTGAATCCGACAAAGGAAGAGCGCATTTTTTCGGGGTTTTTCGAAGCCGATTTTACACGCCCTCCTCCCTCACACTTTCCCAGCTGGTAAAGGCAAGGTGTACCCACCGTAGCATCGAAGGTAAGGGAAAATCGACCAACACCTGCTCCGTCGTTCGCATCGGTTCAAAAAGAAAACCTTGATTGGATGATCGATTCTCGGACGATGCCGTCGAGCGCAAAACCGCGTGCACCATATGCTGTGAGACCCGCGGTAGTGGTTTCCCTCGAGCAAGACGATCATCAAGAGCAAGAAGAGACCCACTCACACACCCTCAGTTGACGCCACTGCACCTACCAGACCCTGTCTGCGAGGTCTTTTCCGCTGGGATTCCACCGGCTGCAATAACCAGTCAACCGCGGAGCCAACGTCACTCGGTCTTCGTCGTCGTCGTTGTCAGTTCCTTGTCTCGCTTCTACTGTGGGGGTCCAAAATTGCCACAAGAAAGCGACCAGATGTTCGCGATGGGCGTCGTGAAGAAGCAGAAAATGGCAGCTAGCTGGAAGAGCACGTTTGAAGAGTCAAGCCACGCGGTAGTGTCATCCTTCTGCGCGAGTAAAACCCTTTCCTTGAGGATCTTCTGATCGTCGCGAGTGACAGCGATTCGTTGCCGGTTGCAATTCAATTAGCATGACGACATCATGCCAGGGGGGAGGGTTTCAATAAGCATTTATACAAGGCCGAATTCGGGGTGTGAGCACACACACACACACCGTAAGGACTCAAGGACCAAGTCGTGCGATCGCGATCGCGCTGTGAGTCGGGTTTAAACTCCCCGCGTGTACAGGGACCGGGGATTTGGGTAGCAAAACAAAAAAAAACAAATCCTTCAGGAAGGTTCGCTGGTTCGAAAACTGGATCTTGTTTCGGTTTTGAACTTGAAAAAAAAAGGTACGATACGTAGACCGACAAGGTCGGTGCTAGGGGATGGAATAGAACCCTTAACTACGCTGCCAACTACCTGCGAGGGTCTTTCAAAAATCCCCTCAAATCCCGGCGGACACCAGCGTTGACCACCAAAACCAAAATCCCAAAAATGAAGAAGACAGCTACCTCACTGTAGGCCGTTTTTTTTGTCTACCTGAGAACTGATCACAGATACCGTTTTCTCGGCAATGGCAGAGAGGAGATGACGACGATGGTCAGGTCAGTGGCGCTCAACGCGAACTAAAAGCAGTGCCCATGCCTTATGTGGCATTTTTTTTAATTAGCCTCACATGAAGTAAGTTTCGAATCATTCAACAAAAAATTATTAGATTGACTTGTTTGCCATACTATTTATTCGAGATGTTTCACTCAATTTTGTAGGAATGCCGGTCAAAAACATAGATAAATTCGTGATAGTCAGTAGCAGTTGCTGATCGTTGTTCGTACAGATTAAGCATTTATGTGATACAAACATATACCTTTTAAATGGAATGACAAAGGTATGAAAAAGCTATGAAATGTTTTAGAGGTTGAAGGAAAAAAATACAAAAAAAATGCGTGCACACGCATACGTTGATTATTGAATTCTGATACAACGTGGGCTACAAGTCATACAGTTTCTTAAACAAACTAAATAATCAAAGCATGGAAAAACGGAAAATTAATGTTCAATTCGGTAAATGCACAACCCGAGTATGATCTTATTGAACACGGTCCAACAGCCATCGCATTCTGATCGCCCAAAAGCACCCATGGCGCCATGGTGGGTTTTCGGCAACTTCCTCCAGAGGCCCAAAACCAGCCAGCAAAATTGTCTACCATCACGCACACCACACCAGCAATACAACGCGAGTTCGACACCACTTCCAAAAAACAAAAAAAAACCGGAGCCAACCATGGTGGGCCATGGCGATCGCCGCGCGTTCTTCCAGTGCAGTTCCTCGTGTGATCGCCATTTTGAATTCGTGCGAGCCGATCGGGAAAAGAACAGGGCCTTCGAATGGCTCTCGCCTGGTCGCGATTCCAAGAACACATCATGTGGCGCAACATGTGTGCTTGTTGGGTCACATTTGGCAAAACACCAACGAAAAAAAAAGAAGCCAATCATCCAATAAACCATGGCCAATTGTGGCACGGTGAAGCTTCCCACTTTGATGCCTAAGAATCTCTGATCGAATTTTGCGCAGTGAAATTTGTATGCAAGTAGTGATGTTTGTTTCGCAACCATAAAGCTGCCGTATGCATATTTACCTTGCCACCGGTGTCTTCTGAGCTGCCACTTAAGTTGGTTACGAAGACGAGAGGGAGCTGATCTTCGTCTGAAAGCTTCTCACCCAAAATCAGTTCACGTTTTGGTTCGATAAATGTCCACCAACCAGCTCAATACATCGCACGATCACCTCGAAATTCGAGCACTGTCCAAAGCTGGGGCTAGCCAATGATCACTTCTCGCTTCAAGAACGCGAAGAACACCTGGCTGGCAGATTGGGCGGATTGCCGGCAGATTTTTTACGGACGAATCACAACTACAGCCACAAAACCAACCGCACTGGAGCACAACCAGGGGGGCTCAGGGCACTCAGGCCACGTAGTTTTGAACGCAGAAAGGCAGACGCCCTGAAGAAAACGCGAATAACTAGTCCACTTTCGCCCGGCTGACGTTACACGGCAACTTGCTTGGCACAAACTGACGCTTGGTTGGCGGCTTGCTTTACACTTGACAGTTCCTCAGCTACACGACGGCGAGACTCGGGACGGAAGGATGTTTTTCAGTGGGTTTCGAGGGCATCAAGGGGACTTCCGGGAAGATGGATCGTATGGGGAAATCTGTGGTTTTTTATTCTTGGGATTAATTTCTGCTCAACAAAACCACACCTGTCCGATAGTGTGTGGTATACGATTGTTCAGAGGAGAAAAAAGCAATAGTGAGAATTTCTTTGAATCCCGCTGGATTTTAGCAAATTCTCTTTAACAACAGTTATTTTTAATTTTGCAAGCAAATCCGACCGAACAAGAAAAAGCCAACGAGTGACTGCGTTTCAAAAATCAATGCACAAGACAATTCCAACGAACGACCGACACACGTGTATTGTGTTTCGAAATGGAGACGAATTGGATTGGAAATAATGTCATTGTGCACACAAAAGTCACGACCTGCTTGGGAGCTTCACGATGGTTTTGCGAATGCTGCTAAATTTACCACAACATGCAACATACGTCAAGTTGTCGTGTATAAGTTTTGAACCTTCTAACAGCAAAAGATTACCTATTCTTTGGGACTTGGGAGAGCTTCTCCGAGGTCTAGAACTCCAGAATCTTCACAGACTTTCCAAGCCAAAATTCACACCGAAATCGTCCACTAGAGTGCAGCCGGCGGATGAAATTTACATTCCAATAAGAAAGCAGAGCGCGATCGCCTGCACTAGATCCACACGTTCCGTGTCTCCAGGCAATGCGAAGATCGGAACAAGTTGTCCGGCGAGACCGGCGTGTGTGTGGTGTGGTGCATTCGCACACTATCGTCCCACAATTTTTCGGGGAGGTTGGGAAAAAGGATGGGATTTTCTCTTCGCCTTCGTATCCACTGCGCTTCGCAACACACGCAGAACAGCAGCACTTTTTCGCAGTTTCGCGAGCCTCCTGAAACAACACCGGGTTTTCGACCACAAACTCACGAGCACGGGTGCAAAATGAACGAAGAAGAATGGATTTTTGCACAGCGGCTCCGGAATGATCGATCTCGCGCAGCATTTAAAAACGCACACACAGCGTCCCCACGGTGTTCGGGGTGTTAGTGTGTGTACGGAGCCGGGTAGAGCCTGTACTGCTCTAACCATCGCGTATCCCAATGCGCTCCGTACGAACGGCCTTCCGTCTCTGTCTCGCTTATCCGAACGCTCTCACTCAACATGGAAAGGGTGTTTGAATGAACAATGTTGGAGGAGCCGAGCGATGTGATGCACCGGCTGCTGCTGGGTATGAGCATGGCATTTCCGAAAAAAAATGCCAACGAAAAACCCCACACAAATTTCCTTTCTTTTTTCCTCCCTGATATTCCCAACTCATTTGCGGTCTCTCTCTCTCTCTCTCTCTCTCTCGTGTCACTCGGTTGCACCGATGCAGCACGGGACTGCTTGCGAGTACGAAGGAAACCATGAATGCACGACTAGCATTTAGGGCTGTGGCGACGTTAAATATCGTCGGCTCGACCGTCGAGCCGACGTTTCGTATCGTCGCCTCGACCGTCGCGTCGACGTCGAGATGCAGTAAAAAGTCGACGTTTCATGAGGATGTTGCCTAGCATGTGTTGCAAATCAATGGCGCTCGCGTAAAATTGAGTGATCATGAAATAAAAAAAAATCCATGTGGAAGGAAGCTCAGGCCCGCCCGTACGCTCTGCTCTCGTTATTTTCGCTTCAAGCTCTTCTTGACCGTGTGGCCGCGAGTGCATGTCGGAGTGGAACATTAGCTCTGAGTGTTCTAAGTGTCGAAACGATTCCCCCCCCCCCTATGCTCTGTATTCGTCTGATTAGGTCTTGTTGTGCTTGGCTGCCTTGCTTTTTCTGCCTCTCTTCCTTTTCTTTGCAAATTTGAATTATTTCGGGTCGAATTAGAGAGGGGAGAAGTTGGAACTGATGAGATGAAGTTTTGTCTTGAAATGATTGAGCGTCGAAAATTTACCGATTCAGCCGTCGAGTCTCATATTATGTGCCCCGTTGCTAACGGTTGACTTTCTTTCTTTTAAGGCCAAATTATGACGCCGATTAAAATATATTTTGAGATCGCTGAGAACCCCATATTACCCATAACGTGAAACTGACTTGAATTTGCCTAGCAAAATACCGTCTCGCAAGTTTGTTTTTGATCTGCACCATTATTTCACGTTCATGGTCGGCACATCACAATCAAAAAGATAGATATTTTTAGTGGATTTAAAAAAATGATTAGGGTATTTGGCGCTAAGTGTGCTTGGATTAAACTTCTTACAGACTAAATTATTTCTTTTGAGCAAATGAGTAGGAACCATCAAGAGATATGAGCGTAAATATTTCAGTCAAAATCATATGTCTTTGACAATATTAAAAACTAATCTTTCAACAGTCGATATTATTTATATGAAAGTAGAAAAAAATATTGAACATAATAACGGACTTTAACTCAACCTTACAAAAGCGTTATCCATATCTGGCTGGTTTGCAGGGAAGGACTTCCGTTTCCCATGTTTAGGTGATGGAGCTCGGTAGGTAATATATCGATCGGTAATAAATACGTATGTAATATCCATCGATCCCCCGATATCGTGATTCCCATCGTCAACCAATCATTCATTCCTTATCATTCCGCATACTTTCAATTGTACTGGATTTGCTTCTTCGGTGTTTATCATAAACAGACTTCCTTCGCTAAGGGTAAAACCAATCCAATAGCTTTCTGATCGAAGCGATTGGCTAAATGTACGAATTGCTGTATCTTTTACCAGAAAGCCTACCCTCGGTTGTGAGTAAATTCAATACCATATTTTGTTAATATAAACAAGCACCTGAATCGTTATGAAAATGTGCTTTGCAAACCAATCGTAGAAACAATTGCCGGTCTATGCTTTAAATTGAAGTCAATGAATTTCGCATGCATGGCATCTTTTGAATGCATCTCTCCTATAGGAAAAGCTATCGTAAACGTAATTTAGACAATTTCGCGACGATTACAAAATTGATAAAATAAATTGTCCCATACGGTTTTCCCTTCGGTTTTCTTCTACTGTGTGATTTGCTTAAATGGTTGAACCATTTTGTTGAGGCATCGGAAAGGGTTAAACTTATTTTGAAATTATTAATTTATTAAGAATGGGAAACCCCTAATTGAAATTCGCTAAATATAAGCGATCGCTACAAACTTCTAGTCGTTGTTCCACGGACATTCCGTTCTGATAATAACATTGAGTGATTGAGCTACGTTAGGGCCGCTCAGTACGGGTTTGAAGCTCAAGACGAGTGCGGAGATAGTTTTGGTACAGACAGAACGGAACAAAAACTCGTGACGACCCCGGCCGATACGAGTGACAAGAAAAATGAGCTAGTTTGTGGGAGCTGTGTGGAGCGGGGTGTTGAGCGGTACGCGCGGTGCTCACGACGATAGCAAACACACCCATGCACAACGCTACGGATTGGAAATTTGTATGGAGCAAAGAGGTGACAAGCTCATGAAACGTCGAGACGAACGATACATCGCAAATTTTGCTTGTAGTGTGGGATGTCAATAATGCTGCAAGGAAACGTTCAGCAGTGATCTCTACAAACACCCAACATCTCTCCACATCGCAGTACGTCATGAGGAGAGAATGCGAAAATGCAGACCACGAGAGAGACTGAGAGAAGACTCCGTTGGAGAAAGGAGACGCAAACCATACACAACAAACCATTCCCGTGCAGGAAAACCAATAGATATATGTCGCGACTGACTGACTGACCGACAGCGTGCAACAATTCCGAGAGAGAAAACGAAACAGAGCAGAGAGAGAGAGAGAGAGAGCACGCGCAAAGCGGGAATCAAAATAAAATCATAAGAAATCTGAAGAGAACCGCGAAAGCGTGAGGAGGAGAAAAAAACAATTCCGAAGTCGGCATAAAGTGGCAAGGCAACAAAAAAAAAAGAACGATTTCATTTAAACACATAATTTTAACTACTGATACAGCGACTCAAAACGCACACACACGCAAACACAATGGTAGGCAGCATCATTTCCAAGCCACCGGTGCCAATAAATACCGCGGTAATGCACAATGGGCAATTATTGACGCAAAATTCTGGCACCATTATTGTAAGAAGTAAATGGCGATAATGTTGCTCGAATTTAATATTTCAAAAACGCACTCAATTCCGCGCATCTGTTGCATGTGTCACGATGATTGCATTTGTAACATTGTCTATTTGTGTAATAGCAACTTTGCGCTTCAATTAGGTACTCATTTAGATCTTGCGAGATATAAAATAAAATAAACATTTATTTTTTTTTAATGCACAAGCTATTTGGAATTATTTTCACTGGAAGTTTTGTGTTGTAGCTGAATGGTTGTAAGTATTAAAAATGCGAAACATTGTACGTAGACATACGATACATTGTAGTTGTACACTTCTCGGCAGCTCATTATGTAGAAATAAATTAGAACGAAAAAAAACCCAAACCACCCAGCATTGCGTTCTCGGTAGTTGGCACAAACATTTAGCGGACCATCTCTAAAACAATTGCCCATCCACCGTTCTTCAGACGGATTGTTTCCCACTATGCAAACGGTTGGCATTGGATACATTTTTATTTCCGTTTCCAGCCGGGGTTACGCGCTTATGTGCTTATGCTGCACTTATGTACAGCAAAAGTTTATTCTCTATCTTTTGTGTTCCTTTTTGTGCTGCTCTGTGTATGCGCGCCTGGGGCCACACCGTGCATCGGTATGCGAGAAAAGCGAACGTCGTCTCGCTTCGCATCCTAGCACCAGCTGTGTGGTACGAAGGGTTGTCCACTAGCACCAGCTACAAGCCTTAATACAGTCGTTCTGGGTTGTTCTAAGCAGGCACTGAAGATGAATGGGCTTATAGTGGGGGTTGTTTCCGAACGATCTGTTTTGAAGCAATCGAACGAATATGTTGAATATCAACAAAATCGCTTCATCACACGCATGGAGATGTGGCAACATGTAAATATGCTGTAGAACAAATGGCTTTTGATGGGAAATTGAATTATGACATTATTAAAGGCAATTGTTCTGAGTTCCATAAATAGAAAAATCATGTTTTCTTTTTCAATCTAACAGACATTTTAGTTATCACCTGTTGGGCTCCACTAGAAACATATCCACAACCACGAGCAACACATGTCAACTGGTGGGTAAAGAGAAGCCGCAAAACAAGCACACCTCAAGATCCTCTGAAGCTCACGTTTTACATGCGAGTGTGCGAGCATGGGCAAATGTTGAAGGGCAACCTATTTCCATCGATTACGAGCAGTCGTGTCTCAACCCTTCCTCCCCCGATATGGAGCACAGCGAAATGATTCACGAAGAACTAGACGACAGAAGAACGTTGCGATCAACGATAAACGATAGCAAAACAGAAAGCGGCGAGGAGACGACAGCACACACTTTCGTTTCTTCTGCTACTGTAGCCCCACTTAGTTTCGTTCGCGCAATTCGAGCAGATGATTTTTGGGCGTCTTTAGTCACTGTTGCCCCCACAAACGCGAAACATCTGCTCCATTGCGAACGTCCTTCCAGCTCGTTTGCTTCGCTCTGCTCGCACACCCGGTTGGGTTGGTTGCTAGGGTTTTCACGTCATGAAGCCATTGCCTACTGCGCGTCGCTGGGAGGAAATATTTGTTTTCCCAACCTCAGAGCACAAAAAAAACCAACCCCCCCCCCATCCGTCTATAGCCACGTGTGCAGGAGTCGAAAGGTACGCACCGTCGCACGGTCGCATGTGGACGCGCGACTCTTCCTTCTGTACTGGTCTTTTCTTGATTTGTTTGATGTGTTTGATTTGTATTTGCCATTCGTCTCGTCGCCTTTTGCCATTGGGGTTACTGGACACACGGGGCTCATTTGCACACACTCGACGCCACCACACCGGCTTGATGCCGGCTGGCCGGATGGTGAGGTGCCGTTCGTGTTGCGTTCTCTTTCATTGTGTTCCAGCGACGTCAATGACACTTCACGCGCGTTAAGGCATACTGCAGCGCGTTTGAATTTTAATCGCACATGCTCGCGCGCAAAGGGGCGCATGTTTTGCGTTGGGTGCTGGTCGTACGATTGCTCGAAAAAGAGCAGGCGGTTTTTTTTTCGGTTGTTCTGCCACCGGTGCTCGCAAGTGATGCACCTTCTGTTAAATTTAACCAAATTTGCAGCTACAGATGCAAAGCTGTACGAGTGCTCCTATGCCCAACCGAACAGAAAGCACACGCACAGCCCCCGTCGACGTGAATGTAAATGTAAAGAGAAATCCGACAAGATATACGGTGGGTCAGATTGGTAGGTGCAAAACCTCCAAACAAAAGTAAGAACACACGAAGGTGAACAGCAAGAACGAGAAAGCAAAACAATCATCTATAAAACAACAGCAATGCACTCGTTACGCAAATAAGCAGCATAAGAATGGAGTGGATGGATTTGAGAATAAAAAAAAACAATACATAAAACCCCAATCGATCCGAAGATAAGTAGACGGGAAAGAAACGATTAAAAAGGAAACCAGCAGCTTTGCTAGGCAATTGGTTTCGATTTCTCTAACTGGCTCTAGTGGATACAATTACGACGGTGGCCATTTAGGCACTTTTTGTTCAATTGCTTAGCTATTTGGATACTTCGGGTGCCTTCCGGTAACTGGGGCTAAAGGAAACCAAAGCACAAGTGCGAATTTTATACTGCTCGAAAAAAGCTACATAGTTCAATAGCTCAAACTCACACTCCATCAGGAAGAATCAATAAACTATTTGTCCACTATTCGAGACTTGGCAATCGATCCACAAAGAAATTCGAATGTAAAAATCGATATTCACATCAAATTTTTCCATATATGTTTAAGTAACCCTAGATTAATTTTATTTATTACCGAATCATCATTGAATATTTATAACCGACAACGAATCTGCATCGCACTATGCTATAATAAAGAGCGGTTGAATGATTCAAGCATTTCCGATTGGAAAATGTGGAACATATGTTTTAGATTGAAACACCGCTGTTTGGAGAAGCAGCTCGAAAGCTGAAGCGAACATTTCAAACGGTACAAAAATGATTCAAACGGTTCAAAATGCTGTAATAATCAACCGTTGCAACGCTTAACAAAAATGCTTTGCAGCGCCACCTATTGAGTAAAACGCTGCTAAACCATTTCCCCGAGAAAACACTAGAGTGACGAAGTAGCGCCCTCTAGCGGCTACATACGAAACCTCAGCGAGCATGGGTGAATGTTAGCACGTAATTTCGCTTTCTCGTTGGTGCACAATTGTAGTGTTTTACCAACAGCTGTTCAATGTTCCGTGCACTTTCGCCATCCGTCGCTGCTGAAACATTCACCTAGTGGATGGGGTAGGATTTACAAACCGTTCAACATTAGCTATATACAATTCTTTTAAATTTTCTCGCGGAAGGACTGGAAAACTTTGTCTTCGAGGTCCTGGTCATTAAAACACACAATTGGGGGGGAGGGAAAGTTAACGTGGAGAATTTGTCCATAGGAACGAAATACGCATTCCAGCACGATGCATTTGTGGTGCGTTCGCGTATGTGAATTAATCGTGCGTACACAACATGCCGCATCAAAATAATGTTCAGAATGTCAGCATTAAAATTCGATTCTTTTCAATGATTGCCACTACGCCTACGGATTTTCCAGTCTGATGCCACCGATTACATGTCAGTAGGCAACTGCTTACATCCTCTTTCCCAATCAAACAAAATCCAGAAAAATATTGCCACTAACCTGCAGTTCGGCCTCCGACACGTCGATTTCCCCACGATACACGAACTCGATGATAAACTGCAGATCCGAGAAGCAAATGTCGGCCGGTAGGATGATGGTCGGGTGCTTGCACGGGTTGTCGAGCAGAATTTTCTGAAAATATGCCGAACACGCCGACAGAACCACCTGTTGGCAGCGCGAGCAGGAGGATCGAACGGACGCGCCCGTAGGAGGTTTGTTTAAGAGTTTTATGATCTTGTGAGTGTGTGTTTTTTTTTCTTTAACGTAAGAAGCAACACTTACCTTGTGCGCCTTCAGCGAATTGTATTCGCAGGCAAGCGTAACGTCGACAAAGGACTGCGATTCGAGCAGCTCGTGGAACACGGACGTCATGTTCGATTGGTAGTTGTTCCATCTTAGACTAAAATACTGATGCGACGACCGGGCGCCCCCTTTCGAGTACGGCGACGTCGCTGGATATGTGGACGAGGGTAAATGCGTCGGGGCCGGGCCCGCCGATGCTGCTTTGGTATCCATATCTCGTAGGCGTTGGTGTGCTGTTGCTCGTGCGGTTGCCTTCCTATTAGTTTGGTGTCAGTTACAATGGCTTTGTGGTGCGCCTTTTTTTATTTGGAATTATCTTCCTTTGCTATGCAATTTCGCCCTAGGTGTCTTATAGACTGACTAATCTGTGGTTTTTGGTTTTACTACGATTTGACTAACTGATTGTTGGTATTCCTTCGATTGAATGGCTTCGATTAACTATCTAATGTACAAAGGTGCTCGCCCTTCGATGGTTCCACCTCACGCCCAGATTAGTTAGTAGAGTATGGCTTTCGGTCTGGAAGTAGAAGAAAAAAAATAGAAAAAAGCGACAATAAAACAATGCCAGACGGAGTGATAAGGGTTTTGGGAAAGGTTTCAAACGCTTGGTCAACTTAATTTACCCCGTACAGCATATGCAAATGGCAAAATTTTCCCTCATCACGTAGGACGACAGTGATAGGCAGCGCAAAATAACTAAATATTCTCCCCATGTATGTAAAAAAACACGACGGAGCATCAGAGTTAAGACTCGACATTTTTCTGTTCATGGTGTTTCATGTGCAATTTCCATTCGATGATAAGTTAAATAATTTACACGTTAGTTAGTGATATTTCCCCATATTTTGCTCTCGATTAAGCACATGTACAATTTCCTCCATTTTTCAGGTTTGTCCATTTTGTTCACGGAACATACAAAGAACCAATGATGTCGCGAGGATTTTCCGAGAGTCGTACTTCGATAAGCAAAAGACTAGATGTTGCTAAGCTGGCCAGCAAGATATGCCAAAAGAACATTACTTTATTTTCCCCACCGGATCTGTTTCGATAACAAAAAAAGCTCGCTTCCAAGCAATCCGGTCGCTAGTCGTATCGCTTTCGTGCAGTAGACTACCAACGTCCTCCCTCATTTTCTCGATGTTGTTTCATCTCTCTTCTTAGCTTGCGGTGTTCTAAATACGTGCAAGTTAATCGTTCGACCAGGTGATAGAAACAGAGATCTCGAACAAAGAGGCGTTTTATAAAGACGCCGGCACGGCACAACAAGATGTGCCCCGTAAGAAATAGTACACCAGCCGCTAACACTACTCGCACGACCGGCTATCGTGTTTCCGTTGGTTTGTATTCTCAAGCTGTTTAGCATCGGAGAGGCGCGGAACAGGTACATATAGCGAAACGGAAATAGTAACCCCAGATACCGGCCGCTTCCTCGGTTCACAAGGGCGTGCGATTGTGCGGTAGTATGTGCCTCCAAGCCGTCGAAGGGTACAGCAACGCAAACAACGAGCAAGCGTTAGTGGCCACCTCGAGAACGAGAGAGGCTGGCTGGCTAGCTGGCTGAGTAGCGCACTCGGAGTACTATTTACTCATCGTAGCTCGGGCGTGTGGAACGCAGAATGCAGGTTTGAACAGAGGAGTGTTTGTTCTAAATATCTTCAGCCAATAGCAGCAGCAATGCCCTGAGGAAAGTAGATTCACTCACACACCAGCGGCGAGCGACAGCTAGTCCGAGGAGGGCCTCGAAGTGTTGCTGCTGGACAATGATTAGCAAACGTTTGAATCTGCATAATATCGTAACAAAAATCAAGCTTCAAACGTTAACGTATGGGCTCGCGAAGCGAATGGAAGCAGCCAAAATACAAACTGTTGCTAAAATACAAACCGTACTCGGCCACTAGCCTGAGCTATCTTCTCTCACTTACGCTGCCGGAGCGCGTTTCGAATGGGCAACAAACAATTGTTCCAAAACAACTCGATTCACGGCTATCGCTCCTCCGCTGCAAGGTGGAACAATGCACGGTTCTTCTTATCGCGATAAAATATTTAGCTCCGTTGTGTACCTTCCTGTCCCGTGCACCTCTCTGTGCGAGAATGCTGTTGCCATTTATATCACTTACTTCGGCATAAACAAACAAACAAGCAAAAATCACCGCTCCCAATCGAGGCGAATTTTTAATTATTGGAAAATTTATTCCCCCCCTCTATTGGACACGAAAGCATGACAAATGGAAACACACACACATACACACGCAGCAGTTTCAAGTGTGCTTCTTATGAGTTTTGGAAGTTACATTCCATTTTTTTACCCGTTGTCCCATGGTGCATACATGTTTATAGAATAGGAATATCAACAGAAGAGACTTAGTTTTCCGAGGGATCAGATTCTGATGCTGACGTATTTATGTCTAATAATCCATTGAAACACATCAGTGTCATTCAACGCCTACGCTTATCAGTCAATATTAATAATATTGAACGTGTTAATTAGACAAGCACAAAATTGCAGCTCTCAAGAGCGAATTTTATAATAATATAAACACTATTATATGATAATATACCATAGTATGATTATTACAGCAGTTTTTTGTTATTTCATATAGTGTCAATTTTCAACCAAATTTCATCGTTGTATACTTGTAAAATAAAGACACATTAATATTGTTCGAAAGTTGATTAATGTACGAAATGTTTTTATTTGATTCAGTACGTTGATAATACAATTCTAAACCTCAAAACACCGTCGGCTTTGGGTTTAGAAATATCAATTTGAGCAAACAAATTCTCAGATTTTCAGAATAGGGCTCAGAAGCGTTCTCTAATGCTAATATTTCTAGCTGATTCTATCTTCGTGGTGAATGAAGAATGCTTCATTTTTGCCAATGACCAAAAAAATACTTTGCAGCACGCGTAATTGCAACTTGTTACGCGGTGCAAGGCGCAAAACTTACGAGACGAATAGCAATGGCTCAAAAATGCTTCGCAATAAGTGCTTCCACTATTTTCTACCACACTGTACGGGTGTACGATATTGGAGAAAATTGCGTTTACGAGTGCTGGTTGTACACTTCGGAAAACAGGATTTAAAAATAGGATGCGCTTCGGGTTTCAGAGCGAGAGAGAATGCTCTGCCAAATATGATGCGAGAGCGTGTTGTACACGAGTGAATGAAGTGGCCGCGCGCGTTGGCGGGTTTTAAGGAAATGCTTAACATTGTTTTTTGCTCCACCCGGTGTTCCCGGTCGGTTTTATTTTCCCCATTTTCACCGGACGGGAGAAAACTTCTCGTCAGCTCGAGCGTGTTGATGCTCTCGCACCGTGCGGAGGTAAACTGGGGGCGAAGGAGTGCCACACGGGGCGAGTAGAGGACAAAACAAAAAAAACTCGAAAACCAACACCACACGGCCATCGCGAGCGCGCGAACAGAAGCGAATAAATAAACATGCGGAATAAAAACAAAACTGATAATATATTCCAATTCCACTCGGAAGCGGCGAGGTCCATCGTGGTCGACATGGATTAGCGTGCATGAGTGTGTGCGTGTGTGTGCACCTACTCTCTAACTCTCTCTCTCTCTCTCTCTCTCTGTCTCTCGGTTGCGCTCACTGTTTCGCCATTTTTTCTATTTTATGTGCCGACTTCCATTACCGCGCGGCGTTGTTGCGACAGCCTCGACGTCACAACGATTTTCTATCGCGACAAGGTCTCAGACAAAACCGGCCCCGAGGGTGGTTCGCCTACCGCCGACGATGACTTTTTTTGCCGCCTGTTGTCCTCACCGGTGTGTGTTTGTGTGTGTGCTTGCATGTTTTTTTATTCAAGGTTTTTTACTTAGGCAACCGAATTCGATCGCTTCTAGTATGTGCGCCCCGGTGTTGTTTTTCCTATTTGGATTCGATCGACGTTGCTTCTTCTTTTGCCAACTGGATTCTTTCAATTGGGGGGTTTTGTTCGTTGTTTACCGAATACACCCTCCACTGCGCGTTTTGACAGATCACCATGTTCGGTGGCGCTTTTCTGACGTTTTTTTTTCTCTCTTTTCTCATGCGGTCCTCGCGCAGTAGGCCATGAATGACGATTAATACAAAAGTAGGTTACCGTCACCGCCTACTGCTGCTCAAATTGCATTCTTCGGTGGTCGACTACATGCGTATGTGTGTGTGTTGTTTGTGGTGTGGGGAAGAATTTCGAGAACGTGTTGCACACCGTTGTTGTACCTTAAATTCTTTATATGCTGGCAGCGCATTTCATAAACGTGTTCTGAGATCTTTCCTTTTTTATTTCCAACACCGACCGATGCGCCGTGGCATTACTTCTGTTGCAGCATTTTTGCGGAGGTCAATTTCACCGCATTTTCCCAACCCCGAGATTCTAATTGACTGCCCTTTACATGCACTGAGCTTGTCACTAGCGATAAGTTGTTTAAAACTTCCATCCTTTATCCGGTGACTCACGCGCCCAATTGCATTTCCTCGCCGACGTTGTGCTTTCGTGGCAACATTATCAAACGAAAAGCCATTTGTGCGGGCTACAGAACACGCAAAATCCCGCACCCAGATCACTGAGTGGTGGGTGTGGGAGAAGATGGGGGGGGGGAAAGTAGGATGGAAGGGACACATCCGCCCTTGCAATTGCAATAATTCTTCGTTCAAAAACTTTCGCCCTAGCACGGTTGGTAGGCAGACCTCGCGCTGCAACCTCCGGCCATATGCAAAACGAACGACGGCATTAGAACATTCCTCCACACTCACACACACACGTACACACGGTGTGTCTGTAGGGAGGGGGTTGGATTTGGGGAGGAAACGCATGGCCTACAACAACTTGCGTGGTGCTGAGCCTGCCGTGTCCGTGGCCGGAGAAAAACGACCGTTTTCTAGCTTCTCTCGCGTCCTCCTCGTCGCCGATCTCTCGCTCCCCACCGCCTTAACCCCAACCACGTACACGCACACACACACACACACACACACACACCGACGGACGGACGAGCATACATACAAAACAAGCAGCGTTTCTTTGCACTTTTGCACAGAAACACCGACTGTTTTTCAACGCTTTCAGTCGGTTTTTAAACAACTCTCAGCCACTGCTGTGCGATCCTTTTTCCGACCCACCCCCACACACCCTTTGATCGCATCGTGTGTGTGTGTGCGTGAGAGAGAGAGAGAGAGTGAGTGAGTGAGTGAGTACACGACGCAGCACAAGACTCCCCCCCTCCCTCCATCCCTAACCATCTTCAACCACCCCAACCCCCTTCTCCATTCCTAACCAAAACCCAAACAAACTCTTCTCGCTGCAGTACGGAAAGGACACCATCAGGAATGAGAGAGAGAGAGAGATGGGTTAGAGAAGCACGCATCACTCTCTCCCCCCTTCGTCTCCTCCTTCTACCAAAGATAGGGTCTGACACCCACCCACCCTCTAGCCCTTCGCTCACGTGCATTCTTCGTGCCATATTCCTGACACAAAAAGGGTACGCCACGCACCGTGGCGGAGAGAAGCGGGTGTGTGTGTGTGAGAGAGAGAGAGAGAGAGAGAGAGAGAAGGAGCATAGGTCGACCGCTTAGAATAGCGAAGTGCATGCATAGAAGGCATCGAGCGAAAAAGGGGTTTTGTTGGCGCAGCGCGCGCGAGTGGGAAAGGAAAAGTAGTAAAAAGCGAACTCTAGGATGGCCGGTAGCAGAAGAGAGGAAGGGGGACATGGCAAGGGACGATGAAACGCAATAGCATATGGGTGCATGAAGGGGGTGCGGGGGTGACGAGTGGCTCCGCCGGGGCGCATGGTTTTGTGGAGCATAGGTAAAACAACGCTCGTGTTCTGGCTGAAGCTAGGAACCGGCGAACCACCACCCCCACCTACCCCCCTTGGAGAGGTGAGTGGGATCGATGAGTGTGCTCTTGCCTCTCTCTCTCTCTCTCTCTCTCTCTCTCTCGCTCGGTCTTTGTCCTTTCTTCTCTTGCTATTTCCACCACACCGCGAAAGGAAGTAACAAACCGGGTGGGAGTCGCGGCGAAAATCTTCGACATTTCATCTTTTCCGCTCTCTTTCTCTCTCTTGCGTTCCTTCGTTCTCTCTCGCTCTCTTGTTGCTGCACGTTTTCCCTCTTTCTATGGCGCATATATGTGAACGAACGTTTAGTGTACAATTCTTCTTCCTCGAAACAACACAGCCGTATGGTCGGAGTTTACTGGTGGACGGGGGGATGGGGAGGAGGGCGGTTCGAAGGACACACGAAGGGGGAGCGGGAGCACAACACACCACCTCCATACCTATCCTCGCCCACGCCCAAAAGTGGACTGGCGGTAACAGCGCGGGTGGAAACCTTTCTTGTAAGAAACAATTTTCCTAAAATTACTTCGGCGCTTCCTTGCCCTCCTTCTTCCACTTTCTACATTCTCTTTTCAGCTCCCCCACCTCTTCCTCGACCAACAATTGTGTTTTTGGTTCGCCCTCTTTTGCGACGTTCATTATTATGCGCTTGCTTTTTTGCTCTTTTTGCCTTCACGCGGTGATAACGCGTACAATATTGTGTCCTACTACGGCTCGAGCGATGCGCGTTGCTGCCGGTTTATACTGCCGCGTCCGTTTCCCGTGTCGCTTTTGTGTGACATTAAAATCGCTTCTCGTACATTTTCGACGAATATTAGGATATGTGCTCCCTCTCTCTCACACACATTCTTCTCCAACAACTGATTGTAACATGGTACATGAAATGGGACAATTTGAGCTGCCGTGTTCGAATATTCCATATCCCCCTGGTGGTGGCTCGAGCCTCGAGGATCAAAGTAAGCCCCGTTCGTTGCTAAGGCCAAACACACACACACACACACCGCACAGGGTGTAGAACAAACCGCGGGAGACCCTACATGAATGCGAGATGCTTTAGGAAGAGATTCCGCAAAATACATTGTGCTGGTAATATTTGCAACCATTCCAGGATTTCACTTCAACCAAAACAGTCCCCCACCCACTAAGGCAGACACACTAGCACACTAAAAGTGGCCAGAAAACAACCCCCTTCTCGATTTCCCGCGATGCAGCCGATGTGCCTATTTATTTGTTTTCATTAATGTTGTTTTTTTTTTGTTCTGGGGGGGGGGGGGGGTTATTTTGTTTTGATTTTTGCAACCCCAATTCTTCGAGACGAAAGGCATTAAACCCTCGGCATGGGTTGGACAATCATAAGCAAACGGTGGAAAACAATAATGAAAACCAACTAGTGGTGCACTTTAACGCATGTTGCCTTATATTATACTACCAGCTGGGTGTCGTCGCCAGGCCTACTATCTGGGCCACCCAAGCTCGAGTGAGTCGATGACGGAGCGAAATAATAAATAAATAACGTGCGCGCGCGCTCGCGTACAAGCTAGATTAAGGGCTGCCAAGGGGGGGGGTGCATATGAAAACAAAAAGAAGAAGATAAAAGAACGAACCGGTGTGCTTGGGCACAAAAAAAGGAAGAGCTGAGCCGGAAAACATGAACGAAAAGAGTCCACCGGCAGCAAAGAGAGCCCCCCATCAACTCAGCAACGAGTTCGCAAAGATTGCTAAAAGGAAGCGCGATCAAACAAAGGGCATCTATCCCCCCGCGTGGGTGGCACGAGCTAGCACACACACACACACACACAGTGCCGGTTTAGTACACAACAGAATCGTGGGGAGGGAGTCGTCGTTGGCGGCGCAAAAATCGAAGTAAACAGTGAACGGCTAAAGAGGAATACTAAAAGGGCACATACTAAAGGGACTGAGGGGGCGGGGGGGGGGGGTGGACTGTGTAGCACGAGTTCAAGGCTCCGTTACCGCTACAGGCCGCGGAATGCCACCCCCTCCTGGGCGCAGTCACTCGAACGGCTCGAAATAAAACGCAAGAAAGACAAGCAGCAACAGGGCAGCGGTTTTGGGTCGCGGCAAGAAGCGCAGAACACCGCGGAACGTGTGGTAGAACGTGCGAGCAAGAGCGAAAATGAGACTGAGAGAGTGTGTGTGTGTGTGTGTGTGTGTGAGAGAGAGAGAGAGAGAGAGAGAGAGAAAGAGTAACGAGAAGATCGACGGTAGAAGGGCATAGGTGTACGGGAAAAACCCCCGAAAAGAAAAGCGTATTTATTTCGAGAAGGAAACGACGAACATTGAGCTCCGTTGGGCGCCTAGCGGGTGGAGAAACGGACAATCTTGATGTGGGGGGGATGGGGGACTGAGGGAGGATACTGCGAAAGAGGATAGCCAATTGCGCCGCCGTGGACGTCACAGGACGAAGAAATAATGGAGAAACGTCGTGTCGGTGGAAAATGAAAATGTGTATATCCTAATTTTCCTCCTCTTTGAAATGTGTGAGAGAGAGAGAGAGAGAGAGAAACAGAGAAAACGTGGGTGGCTAGGTGGGGAAGGGAGAAAAATCCCTCAAACTGGTCAATCCACCTCCCTCCCCCCCCCTTCCCACCCCATCCCTCGATGTGGTGGAAAAGCACACACATTTTCCTTCTTTCTGTTTCCTTTTCTTGGGTGGGGGAGCTTAAAGAAAGTCCGCTCCTAATACCACATTCGATCCCACCTCCATGTGTTACCGTGCGTCTCCATTTTAGGCTGCACGTGGCCCGAGTTCCGGAGCCAGGTAAAGCTACAGTAGGCTTCAATTTTCGGCATCTACTTCCCGTTTGGCTCTGGGGTAGGGGCCTTTTTGGCGGTGTTTACCATAATGAAAACTTAACAACAGTTAGAGGTCAAGTTTTCCACTTTTCCTACCAACTACCAAGCAGAACTGGAGTTCCGCACAGCAGAATGCGATAGTCACGTTTTAGACAGAGAAAGAAGAAGTGCGAATTTTCACACAACAGAACATCGTAGATGTCATCTCGCCTAGCCCAGAGCTCCAGTACAAGAGTGAAAGTAATCCATCGCATTTGCACTAAAAAAGATCACATCTTCTTTACGCACCTACTCTTAAGGCTAGAGTAATAGCTCTGACGACTGTGAAGTTGGAAATTCGTACAGCAGAACCATGTTACAAGCACATTCATTTCTATTTGCATTGTTTATGCCAAACATTTCGCTCTTAAACAAGGTGTTCGGAGATCAAGAACGTCTGCAAACTTAGCGAATGTCGAGTCGACATTAGATTAGGTCCCATTGCAAAGGTCAGCTAGTACGCTTAGAACCTTAGAATGTTTGTAGTAGTTATCGAAACCTCCATAAGAAAATTGGAAAAAACCCGATCAGGCTTCACCAACCGGCCACAATATCTACCGACGAGCTATATCGCCCCCGCTACTATGTTGGGTGTGTGTTATCGCTATTCTCTCGCGTAGGATTCTTCACGTTACCCCCTTTCTTCAATACACCCCCGTAACACACTCGGCGTGTTTGCCTCAGCTATTTTTCCTCTTGCCAGCCAGCGCTGTCGCTTCTTCTCCCCTTTCTATCGGACACAATTCGCGCATCTTTCCCTCCCACACACACACACACGCTATCTTGCCCTCTCACACATTCGCGCGCACTCCTCTTTGCTTTTGGCCCTTTCAATCCACACATTCCATGTCCATCCTCACTTTACCCCACAAAACGGGTCTCACAAAAAAAAAACATCTTCTCACCATGGTCACAAACATGCCGTCTGCCTGTTTTTCGTTTTGTTGCGTTTGACGCAATCGCCATCCCCCAACCACCCAACTCACCCCCACCCAACCAACCTCTTAACCAACCGTGTTTTTCCTTCGGCTGTTCGCTTTTACTACTTCTGCTCGCGCGCCTGGCTCGTGGGTGCACTACCCGTTGGATGGAGCGAGAAAGAGAGGCAGCGGCTCTCCCACGCTGCCCTATTCTACTCACCCATCCGCCGGGACCTCGTCCTTTCATCACATTCGACCTCCCACATACACCCCCTGCGCCCGACCCTTGTGTGTACTTTTCGCTTGCGCGCGATAAAAGCCTCTCGCCGCTGCTCGGAAACTACTATTTTCTGTGCGCTTTATTCTGTGCGCTTCTCTTTTCTCTCCTTCTTGCCAAACCGCCCATTTTCGCCGCTTCGAAGCAAAATTCGAATGGCAACAAAAAAAAAGTGAAGTACTTATTTTAACAACCCCCAAGCCCTCTTCTTCGCGTTCCATTCCACTCCGCTCCTTCGTTAGCTTACGTTCTTCTTCTGACGTTCTGTATTTTTTTTTGTTTGCCGTCTTTCTCCTCGCTTTTGTTAGCGATTCTCTTTTTACATTTCACCCGCCCACACGTTCTTGCGTTCCACGTGTTCGTGTTTCTTTTTTATGGTGGCCGTGTTCTGTGTGTGTGTATCCGTGTGTGTGTGTGTGATGCTAGCTGCTTTGCCCCATTGGCGGCCCCTTTATCAATGCTTTCGTCGAACGGAACCGCGCAACAACGCAAGGGCCAAAACCTTCACGAGACACAACGGGGACAAACACACAGTTGCGAGTGGTGTGTGTGTGTGTGGGTGTACTGGGAGGAAGGGAGAGTGGCGGGAACGAGCCTCAACAATCTCCTTTCCTCGTGCAAGCAGAAACGCGGGCAAATGCGGGAATGAAAATTCCCCATTTCGCCTTTACGTCGCTTGTTCGCTTGCTCCACACACACACACACACACACACACACACACACACACACACACACACACACACACACACACCACCCTCCCCTTGCTTGACTGTCCCACTGAAGCAGAGCAGAAAAAGGCGGATTTCAGCAAATGCTCCTCCGCTTGCGGCTCCGTTCGCGTTTGCCCATAAAATATCGATTTTTAGCTTGTTTTGCTTTCACTGCCTTGCCCTTCTGTCCCGTCCGTCTCCATCTCCTGCTGTTCCGAGCTCGTCCTTCTTTCGCCATTTTCCCGAATCCTCACCCTGGTGGAGCTCCCTTTTCTCCCCCCCCCCTCCTCCCCTCCCGCCCCCATCGCCTTGTTGGCTTGTTTTCATGCGCAGCCTGCCCTTATTTCCCCGTAATGCTCCCCTACCCCCGACCACCACCACCCCCTATTCATCTCGCCCCATCCCGAGGACCCAGGAAAAGACACTTGTTTTATTTAGCCCCATAGCAGCAGCCTTCTGCCGGCAGAAGGTGAGCCGAGAAAGCAATCTTCCACTTGGACTCCATCGGGAGGACACACACACACACACAGTGTGAGACACGACTCGCTGTGGATGGGTCTCTAGAAGCGATTCGGGCTTTATGTTGAAATTAATTTCGACCGCTTTAAGAGCACACCAAAAAGCCCCCACCGCGCGCGGCTTTTAATTTATTTTCCACCGTTACCGTTGTTTTGCCATCGATTGCTGGCGCCCTTGTCCCGAGTGCCCGAGCTCCACACCCCAGCGACGAGATCTTCATCTCAACCTTCCTTCTCGACGCTTGGCATTCGAGGTTCACGAAATTGTTAAGTGCACAAAAAACACCAACCAGGCCCAAGATGTGGACCTCGATCTCGCAAACAACAGCGAGGTACTTTCCTTTGTAGGGGGAAGGAGCAAGGCTTTTCCAAGTCATCCTTTGAGTTATCCATCCCCACAGACAGAGTGATCTATTTGAGCCTAACAGTCGGTGGCATTGTGTGGATTATTTGCGGAAGAAACTAGAGAAGAACGTGAATGTGGGGGATGTTTTTTAGGGCAACGACGACACCGGTATGATCTTTTTTGTTTAAGTCTGTTAGTAACAAGCTCCATATCATCTATAGACGGGTAACTTCATAACCGAAAGCGTTAGCGAGCGACACAAACACAAGAATGGTGGTTTGGGGTTCAAATCTCGTACACAGAACTAACTGACACTAATCCAGCTATGCAAAAAATGTTCATTCATAAAAGGCATTAGCAGGATAGCCATAGGCCTAAAGAACAACAAAAAGTGTAGTAGTAACAACTTCTAAGCATAATGCACCGAATGATGACACACAACACGTTACACGGCTAAATAGCGACCCAATGTGCTTGCTTAACCTCTTTCGTTTTTTGCTACCTTCACGATGGTGCTCTCTATGCTGTTGCATTGCCAATGCTGTCAGTTGGCATCGCACAAGCTTTACTCAATGAACGACGGTTGGTAATGCAGGGCGCTCTGGAGTGGACATTCCAGAGAAGTGACACACATTTTGCCCCCCATTGAAAATCGACAACTGGACAAAGCTCTTTCGTGGAACCGATCCACGCTGGTGTTCTTCTAGGTTCAGATTACGTTTGTTCGATTTCTAGTTCACCGAAACATGCTCATTTCGCTCATTAGATTCCTCGCAGTTGCCCCAACTGTACTCACCTTCGTATTGTGGGGGCTTTGGCTTTCGATTTTTTTTTTGTTCACTCGCCCCAATTCCTGGACCTCAGTTAGTAGACGGTGTATGGCACGTACGTGTTTTCCGTGTGCCCTTTGGCGCCGCTATATAGCGGCAATTGCACATATGGCACAGAGGCAAGTGCGAGCGCACCCACCCCCAACGGTAACGGTTTCAAGCTACACCATCTATGGCACACCCTGTCACAGATGACACTTCTTCGCCGGTATTGTGACACTTCACCTGTCAGATGTTTAGTGAGGCGCGATGGGAGTGAACGATCTGACGAAAAAACAACACGCGCTTTTTACACGTTCTCAAAAACAAAAACCACAGAACAAATTGAGCTCGCGATCACATCCACCCACCGCCCACCGTGGCCCACACATTCACACACGCACGTAAACACGCGAGCGAGCGCGCGCGCGCGCAACTGTTACGTCACTGGCGGTTGTCAACTACTAAGAACAGATCGCCACTCTCACTCGCACACGATCTACTCAGCGGCACACGCGTGCGCACACGGTCGCACCGTTTTTCCTTCGCTCCATCCGGAAGATAAGCGCTGAAGAGGAGCAAAAAAACAGAGAGAGACCGAGAGAGGAGATGAGAAAGGGGAACAAGAGAGAGAGAGAGAATGGGGAACAACTGGCACCGAATCGGTGATGATATGAAGCACAAAACACACATTTGTCCGCACGGTAAACAGAACTAAGGGAAATAGATATAGCAGCGCTCCTATTGGGGCAGGAGAATATAGACGGCTCCACATACACACACACACACACGCACACGTGAGCGAGCGCATGTTGCCCTATTTTTTGCATCACACGTCTCCACCGATCGTTCGTTTGTCTTATTTCCATCTGGCCTTAAAACGGATAAAAACAACAACCACCACTGCGGGCGGTAGCTTAGAGCCGCCCAAGGTAACTATAGCGCAAGGGTGGGGGGATGAATAAGCATGACTCCCCCGTGTCAAGAAAAAGACTACACAAATCACAATCCAAAAATTCCGGTGTTCCGTACGATGAAACCCAAGCACAAGGGCTCATGGGCTAGGATTCGGCGGTTCGCGGCCATATCTGTTCGTTATCTCGCAAAACCATCGAAAGGCAGGAGGCTGTGTTGCAATGCATGGCAGGCAGCATGACAACCCCCGAGGTGTTGGGGGTGGATTGGGTTGGTTGCTGGCTAGCCCTCGATGGCGAGGGGAGGCGACCCTTTGTGAAGGAAATGTCCGTTCGTTGTGCCGCATCGCTGTTTTCTGAACGAGCTGTGTTGTGTTGTGTTCTAATTCCGCGCAAGCATTCTGGCTTTTGTTGGTGAGGGGGAAGGGGGAAGGAAGAGAGAGAGAGAGAGCACACACACACACGCACAAAGAGTACTCCCGCCCTTAGGTTGCTTTTCCGCATTCGATGGATTTTCCACTCGGTCCTTTTTCCAGTTCCGAATCCCGCAGTCCCTTTGTTCTTCCTTTCTCTCTCGCTTTCTCTACATGCGTGTGTGTGTGTGTGTGCGTGTCTCGTTCACGGTGGGGTTGGTTTGTTTTCTTCGCTGGCGAACTTCATCCCTCCACCTTCATCAGAAACCCACCCCCACCCTCCATCACCCACCCGGCTCGTACACATGTATGCGCGGGTTGTTGTGTGCCTGCCTGCGTGTCTTTCTGTGTGTGTGCGAAATGCTGTCAACTCGTTTCTTTATTCTGCGTGATTCGCGTTATTCGTTCGTCCTTTCGCTGACCCCGAGCACACGCACTCACGCGGTTCCCGGTGTGATTCCCGGACCTCAGTTTGGGGCCCTTTTACAAAAACAATAGCCAAAGGGAGCGCAAGATGAACCATTTATCCTGACAACCACCGATCACTGCTGCCATGCGCCGTTAGTTTGTTGTTGGATCATCGGAACACGGAATGCGGAAATCCGTTGGGCAGATTATCCGTAGCTCGCATCCTTTTACTTTTTTGCACAACACCACTCGGTGGAAGCGTGAAAAGGGACACGAAGGATGAAATGGGCGAGAGGCAAGAACCAATATAAATGAGACACACGCACACACATACAGCTGTAGCAGAAACCGATAAAGCACCTGTCAAAACTGTTGATCATTGGAGACGAACCATCAGCACGTTACACCAACACACCGCACACATACACACGCAGCACGGTAGAGTTTTTCGGTTTCCATTCGCGCCTTCCCTCGGTGTGGAACACGGACACCCTACGGGCCCGTATTGGCCCTAGTATAGTGTCCAGTCGAAGAACCGGAACCGGGTCACCCTGTGGTCCTTTGTGCTTGTACACTACGCTACGCGTGTATTTTTGGCCCTTCGAGGAAAAGAAAATCCACCCATCCGAAAACCACCCCAATTCTGGTCATCGCGCGGAGGGGGGCTATAACAGTCGGCGCACTTTTCTGGGGTGTTGTTTAAAATTTCGCTTTCGCCGCACAGTTGCTGCTGCGCCGTGATTGACTCTTGCCTTCGCGCTGTCGGTTCGCGTGTGGCGCACTAACACCCGTAGCAAAAGGGCCCCGTAGCTTAGAGGAGCGCGCGCGTGCCTAGACACCAAAGACCGCGGACCGAACTACTCTGAGCGCAGCGAGCTACACCGCGGCCGAGAGTTGCTGATTAGATGAAATAAATTCGCCTAGAGACTTTACTACCACCCGCCGTTGTCGCCGTCGACGTCGCTGCCACCGCTGTGAGCCGTCGTGGGGTTTTCTCCCGTGCGACATGCGAACGAAGAAGGCAACGACGATGACGACGGATGAGGCGAACGATGGAGCAAGCAAACACACAACTCCTTCCCCAGCGTGAGTGCGAGAGCGAGAGCGAGATAGAGCGATAGAAAGAGAGCGTGTGCGCGGTTGGCGCCCGGTGGTGAGATAAAATGTACACACCGAAAAAAAAAGGCGATGAGTCGCGCGAGAGCGAAAGACGGTACGAAAGAGAGCCGAAAAGTATGCCACCGAGGTGGGAGTGAGCGCAAACGATAGGCAAAGCAGCCGTGCGAGCGAGAGTCCCGAAGAAGACGTAATAAAAATAAAAACGGCGAGAGAGAGCGCGCGCTGTTTTGTCGTGTTTTTTGCGCCTGCCTGTTGTAAACGGCAACCGAGCAAGAAAAGGTTTTTAAAGAACACACATTCGATGCGGCAGGTTACCCATGCTTGGATTCGGGCTCTATTTGTGTACGTGGGATTTGGGGGCTGTGTCAATTTTCGGTGATCTTGGCGGTTTATCGTTGGACAGATCATGCGCCAGTGGAGCTTGATTCCGCTATTCACCGCGTTTATGTTCACCACATGGAAGAGCGAAGAGGGGTGAACTATTAGAAAAAGACTATTATTTTGCCGCTGCTTAGGAACGATGAGAAGGAGCATGAATGAAACGGGATAGATGAATGAGCACAAAAAGCTAGACATTGAAACAGAAAAAGAGTAAAGATAACTTAAGAGCGAGCGCGCCACAGAAAGCGAGAGAGAGAGATATCAAAACGCGATGCCTGTGAAAAGTTACAAGCATTCCAGTGCTGCATCAGAGCTTGTAAACGTATAGCATGCCTCCTTTACCGACTGTAAGGCCGTGGACTGACAAAGTATGATCTAAATTGAATTAATAAAGTGTACAGAAAATTAAGAATTATATAAGACCCTCCTGTTTGTAAAATGGTGCTTACTGCTCTTCTAAACATTAATTTTAAGTTGTAAAAGATTTGGTTGAATATTTGGTTATTTGAAACTTCTTATACATCCATATAAACACCATACACAATATATATCAAAAATCAAAATATATTAAAATATGTCATCAAAAATAGTTCAGTTATCATCACCAAATGTGTATCCAAATCATATGGATCAACTAACTAATTGATTTTCTACTAACAAAAATGATTCTATTAGGCAATTGCAACGTGCATCAGTTCGAAAATTGAGACTTATAACCACTATGCACGAAAGCAAATGGTTGCATGCCAATCTTCTCACCAAAAACATGTTGAAGAAGCCTGGTGACTGGTGAACACACTTTTGAAGTCGAACAAAAACCTTTTTTTAATACTGCCGTTATATCATCAAAGAGCAATGATATTTTTAATGTAAATATTCACAATTGTTAATACACAAATACGGGTTAGGGTACTTTGAAAAATGACATCATACTATGTCAACACAAATGCTTTACCGCATTCGTTATATCCGTGCTTGACTACTTATAAACCACGTTCTACTCATATGAAAATTCATTCGAAACAATTCATTGTAAACAGCTCTTTCGTAAGAAAAAATATTTTTTTCTGTACGAAGTTTCAACCGATACACCATTGCATTTTTGAAAATTTGGTCTGGCCTTTATAAGGGCAGCTGTTAACCCTAGGTTGACTGTGACTGTCAACATAAACGTCATCGAGCATAACGTCATTCTGGTGAGGCTTTTCAATGTTGATTGGGATTGTTCATAATAAGACACACTGTCTCACAAATGTGACATTGCCTGCTGCAAACATCATCGATGAAGACTGTGCTGTTTAAGGTAAGCGTTATGTGATTTATTTAACTTTTAGTAAGATATTTTAATGAATGTGTTTATGTGATTCGGGACTTTTAACAAGGCACTAAAGCGAGTGCTTATGAAAGTGCATTTTTCTCATCTGTAACAAAGTTAAATTTCATACAAACGCCACCAGAAAGCGGTGCAAATGGAAAGCATCGATTGTGTATATGGCGTTAAAGGTGCCTTGTGCGTGTGATTCGTGTTGCACAGTTCTATTTTGCCGCAAGTTTTGATGGTGATGCACCTGCCTTGGAAAAGGTGAATGAATATTTAATATAACGTCGATTAGGCACGTTTCGAGTGTGTTGGCATCGTACATGGAAAGCATTAAGACGCAATAATTTCCTTGACTGCATGCAAACGATACGGTTATTGTTGAATCATTTTCCGCCACCTTTACTATGGCACCATGGCGTTGTGCATGGAGGAGTTCTCGATTATGCTTGGTCATTTTAAATGGTGACCCTGTTCTACATCAATCGACCGCTATCGTCGTTTTCCAAATAGCGAAGTGGCATAGGCATTGCGAAAATATTGCGCTGCTATTTTTCTCACATGTTTCACGCAAGGGTTTAGGTTCGAATTATGAAAAATGATGCCGAGTTGCCAGGCGATTAAACCTGGAAGCTCGAAATTCAAACACCCATCGTCATTGATGTGGAAAACCGTGTCAAATTACGATATCACACGTACCAGAACCACAAAATCTCGGATATGGAGACGAAAATTGAAAAATTCTGGAAAATAAGTGCCCCGACCGCCATTTTGTTTTATGTTGGCTTTGTTCATTTTCGGAAAATCAGCCATCACCCAGTAGGCAACGGCGGCGTAGAAGTGGCTCTGTTGTGTTGAATAGGGATGGTTCTGCGTCAGTGTGTGTGTCTATGGGTAGTCGCCACGCTACTCGAGGCCAGAACGTGTGTGAGTGCATGTAAAAATAATGTTGTGCTTATGCTCTGTCGCCGTGTGTGTTTATCGTCGGCGCGTTTGGTTGGGATATTTATTTGCAACCACTGTATGAAATGTTCGGGCTTGAGAGTATAAAATGTTATTCAAAATGCATTTTTCAAAGTGGGTTTTACTTAGTGGGTAGGTTGATCTCGACTTTTCGGGAACGCATACTACTTTTGCCGAAATCTCGCAATGCACGGATGGATCATAAAACCCTGTGGCACACACATACTACCATAGCGGCCCACCGTGTGTTAATGCCTGAAGGAGGGGTACGTAACAGAGGATCGAAATTCGAACCCGGTGCTCGAGCGAGAGGAAGAGAATTCTCCATTAGCGCAAGTGAGATAGAGAGGGCTTCTGTTTTTGGAGCTCTTTAGTAAACGAGAGCTCTCACGATGAAGCTTCCGTTGGCGGGTGGCTTTTTAGTCAGGCCTTCGAATACTCCAAAATTCAACTTTTAGCAGCTCCACCGGAGCGAGATGGCAGTAAGAAAGAGAGAGCTATTGATTTCCCCTTCTAGTGATCATGGCAGATCTACTATCCTAACAGTAAGCAGAATACTATCCTAACAGTAAGGATATTCGATCGGTTTTTTTTTTCGAATTTACGCGAACAATATATCAGCTAAATAGCCCTCCTCCTTTAAGCTAAGATCCATTGTTGTATGCGTGTGCGCCAGAGTCGCCGAATGGTCAAGGATCATTCGGCATTTCCGCAGGCAAACACACACTGAAATTGTGCCAAAGTTCACCAAGGAAGCGCTCGCTATGCTACTTGCGTTCGAGTGTGCGTGTCCGCGCACACAAAGGAGCACTGGACCTTTTTTTCTTGTCCGCTTGCCCGCGAGCTGAAAACGATCGGGAAATAAATAGATAAGCTTCGCTCCCTCGCACCGTCTATGCCACCGAGGTGTCATCATCATGTTCCACGGGCAAAATGGTGGAGTGCGCATACTCGAGATCCATCCGTTGTTCATGGGGTCGTGTCCTATACAAAGCCCACCACACGTACGCCACGCGTTGTTCGATACAGATGTTTATTTCTTTTTTTTTTTTCAATTCACTCCCTCGAAGGCTTCCACTACTAAGTCCATCAGTGTGGGTGGGGGGCGGGGGGCTGAGTGCGAGCATGCACCACTTCTACGGCGATCCATGCTGAAGTGTGTGTTGCTTTTGAGTCCTCTATCGCCTACTACCAAGCAGGTCAGCAGCAGCGCCTACTACTACTACTTATGGTTGTGTGGGGAGATCGTACCATTTTGCCTGTGGGGCTGCCTGTTCGCACAGGAAGATGAGAGCGACAGCACGACGAACGCAGCCAATCGATGAGCGAGCGAGAGCGAGAAAGAAAGCCCTCTTTTGTGGGAAATTAGTACTAGCCCTGATCTATAGCGCAGGGAAGGCATATTTTCAGGAGAATGCCACACACCACCGCTAGCGGGGTGTAGAGGAGTGCGCAGCCCTAAAAGGCGATTTTTCTTGGAAAACTGTGCGAAAGAGAAAGCGTAAGCCTTTCGCTCTCCCGCTTTACCCCAGCAGAAATCACACTCTGATGGTGGTCGGTCGTTTTTCTTTCTGCTCTCGATCTCGGAAGGTTCTTTTTTTAGAACATTTTTCCGTTTCCAGAGGCGCACACAACCCTCACAGGGGGTGGCCTCTGCGATCAGGCCGTGGGTCGTGTGTGTATGTGAGTCATTCGCCGGTTTCCACTGCCCTTTTTTGCTTGCATCCCCCATTTGCCACTGGGCTTTTCCGTGGATCTGCAAGCGTTGCAGATAAATCACGTTCATCTTGTGAGCATGCATGCGTGTGTCCGTATGCGTGTGCGTGTGTGAGGCGCCCTATCCCGACTGAGTGTTGTGTTTCCCGGGGAGCGACGACGATTCACCTTCCCTTCAACGGCACGCCTCCGTACGTGCGTGTGTGGACGACGGTGGATGCTGAAGTGGATGATGTCATCTTTCGGGCCCGGCAAGCCAACATAGCCGTGGTGGTCGTTGGTTGCCTCGAGCGATGTTTGTGGCCTTTTTTTTTTCGTTGTGCTTCTTTCCTCGAGCGTGTTGTGTGTGCAATGAAAGGAAAGGAGTAGGTGCAAAAACGCTGCCGACCATCGCGCCCGCGAGAGGGCACACAAGGGCAAGTGAAGCAAGCAAAAAAAGGCTAGAGGGAGAGAGAGTGTGAGAGGGGGGGGGGGGAGATGAGGACAAAATAAAATCCCCCAAGAAGCCTGCTAAGACGGCGCGTCCGGAACGCGTGTGGGGGTTTATGGGGGCATCGTTGTTATTGCTGCTATTATTAAGTCAAACCCTCCCACACGACGTGGGCTCCGGGTTTGAGTGTGAAGCAACGCACGCACGCACACAGCCACACCACACATTCGCCTCGCGTCAGCTTTTGCTCCAAAGCATATATTTATTGTATATGAGGAATTGCGCGTGATCTCGCGTGTGCGCGCGCGCGCGCACGTCTCAATGGAATTTGCTTGCGTTGATGGAGGAGGGGGTTTGGGTGTGGGAGTGGATGTGGTTATGGAAAAGGGTTGCCAGGAGAAGGGAGACAAGCAGGCAGGCAGGCAGGAAGGAACATAAATGGCAGAACCGCGCTATGGGGTGACGCGCCGATCAACGCGCTCTCGCCCTTTTTCTGCGCGCGCCTCACAGCGCGTTTTTATGTTAATATATAATGTGTGCTTGGCTGGCTGCTCCACTCGCGGGCACCCGCGTGCATTTATGTGTGAAGGGTTGAAGGAGGGAGCTTATCGTATGTCCCCTCTCGCTCTGGCACTTGCTGGCTCCGGTTGATTGGTTGTGCGCTAGTCAGCAACACGCTCTCAGAGCTGCTGCTCCCTCTGTTTTATTCCCGCATCCGCCTTTATGGGGTGCGCGCTGATCGAATGGATCGTTTTCCGCTGTGAAGGGGAGGGTGGAGTGTGACCCGGAGGCTCGAGGAAAACGGTGTGTGTGTGTGTGTGCATTAAGAAAGCCCCCCCCCCCCCCGCTTCCACCTAAACCTCGCACTGCTCTGCTTCGGTTAAGTAGGCCGCGCACTGCGTTTTTGAGTTTGGGGTTGATTTCCTTCTGGAGAGCTCGATCGAGGGTGGGGAGTGCGAGGGAAAAACGGGCCACACGCGTGTGCGCGTGTGTGTGTTTGGCCCATGGCACTGGTGCCCCAAAATTCTCACACACTCGCACACGCTGTTTGAGGCGGGCGGGCGATATGTTGAGTGCGCGCGAGGAATGTGCGCCCTGTTGTTCTGGAGAGCTACCTGCATGTAAGCGTGTAGGGGGTTCGTGTATGTGTGTATGTGTGTGCATGAGAGAAAGAGAGCGAGAGTATGCTGGCTTATTGTTTTGTTGCGTTGGTGTGTGGAGCGCAGGCACGGGAAGACCCACATTCTCTCAATTATGGTCGTTCTTGAATTAGATGAAAATGAAAAAAGAAAAAGCCCACCGAAAGCGTGAGTGCTTCCTTACCTCCCCACTCTCCCGTTGGGCCAGCTCCCCATGCCCTTTCGTGTGGCCCTATGATATCGCATTCTCTATCGCTGCTGCGCACGCTCCAAGTAGGTTTCTCTTTCTTCCATAACTTTGTTGTGTGCTCCACCGATGATCGGTCGTCACATTGGTGTTGTTAGAGGAGTTGATGGGACGACCCCCAACAGAGGGGAGGGAAGAAGAGCCCTACACCCCACACACATGCAGCCAGCTTTTCCCTCGCTGCGTGTGTAGCCGCGAAGCAGTTAATTTTCAGTCAGCCCAATCGCCGCAGCAATAGCGCACTGTGAGGCCATTTTTTCTTTTATTCAACGCAAAGGTTTCGAAGGCCGTGTTGGAGTAACCGCAAATTCGTCCGCTCGTTCGTTAATGATCACTTTTTACGGGACCAACATTTTCAATGTTCGAAGGGTGGGCATTTGGGTGGCCCGCTGTGATTTATCTTCCCATTATCAAGCGCTTTAATGTGGCGTCTATTGTAGGTGAAATTTTGGGCATTGAGGCAGGCGGTAGAAGGGAATGTAGGGGGCAATCATGGGGAGGAGGCAGGCAACACGAGAGCTTTGGGATTCTTTTTTTTTAGGATACACGCGACGACATCCTTTCACTCTTATTTAGAATGTGTCAATGTACAGGAAAACCTCTCTTTCCTACATCACTAACTCCAGACGTCAGCAATATTTGAAGACGGTGGTGGGGTTTGTCCCACCCTCCCTGAAAAACCTACATCCCCTCCCCTCTCCCTGGGACTATTCGATGTTTCGTTGGAATTTGCGGGCGAATCTTTTGCCAACGGCTCGCAATAGATTGGAAAGCCGGCGTGATACTTCCCGCTCGAAGGCTAATGGCTATGCAAAATTTACATAAACTATTAGCATGCATAGCATTGGGTACTCGCCGTCAATGGCCACGACACGCCCGCTCGGCTCAATGAGGGAGGGAGCAAAAAACAACAAATCAACACCAACAACAATCAGCCCTTGTGTGTGCACGTTTAATTTACTTGTTTCAACGCACGGGGTTGCTATGCTGCATAGGGAAGCTGCTAGTGCCACCCTCGCGGACCTGGGGTGTGTATAATTAATAATTTTTTTTGCTCACGATACACCAAACCCAACCTTTGAACATGAACGCACTCAGGTTCTTTCAATGTCAAACCGCGCCGGTGATGGCCGTGATGAAAAACGCGCGAGCATATATGCATTTTAGGCCATTATATGCTCAGATCATCAAGGGCCCGGTCTAAGACTCCAAATTATACACACACACACACAGACACACGTACGTATGCTATGATGTGCAGATTTGAATGCACTTATCGTCCGGTCATCATATTCAGGGTTTTTCCTGTTGCAAAGGCCGCGTGGACGCGTGTTGTTTGTGTGTACTTTTGTATGTCTCTTTCGTTCCCTTTAATCGCTGTCCGTCAGTGTGTGTGTGTGTGTGTGTGTGTGTGCGTCAGTACCAGTGGTGGAGCATTATTAACCTCAACATCGTCATCGTCATCATCATCATCATCGGTGGCCCTGTTGAAGGTGTAACTTAACTAACGTCGTTGGCAATGCGGAGGGTGAGCTATGACGTTGGTTGCCGCCTTTTCTTGCTCTCCCATTCGAGAAAAAGAGCATTAATCGAGCACCTTTTTCCCCATTCTTCTGACTCCGTCATCCGTCCCCCCTTTTACCCCATATCCCGGACTATCGCTCTCTCGCCTGGGTGTTGTCGTTTTTCGCATCACCTCACTTTCTGACGCTAATCTTGAATGTGAGAGCCAACTAATCTGAAAAACCACACACCCACCTCCCCACCCAACAAGCCTCACTCCACCACATCGCTATGTTGCTGCTGCATAGCCTACTCCCCCTGCTGCCATCTCTGGGACCTTCGTGAGGTGGGTTGGCGGATGGGATAGGGTGGAGACGTCTCCGTTCTCTCCACCTCGTTGTCGTCGTTTACAGTGCTTGGATGAAAGGGGCGAGGGGGCACACATTCAAACACATGCTTGCTGCGTGCCCACTTCTCCTCCTCGATGAAACCCTTCCGCACGTTCGTCAAGCAAGGAAGTTGACCTTGAAATGTGTAGTTGTTGTTTGCATGTTATATTTATGATTATTTTACATGTACTACGTACACCAATCGTGTCTTCTCTCTCTCTCTCTCTCTCTCTCTCTCTCTCTCGCACGCGCGGTCTCTCTCGTGACACACAAGCGCCATGTGGGGCTTCACGATCGCAAAGTCCAACCCCCCTTCCTCCGTTCCTTCTCTCTGGTCCGATTCTCGGTGGAGTTTTTAACCTGTTTTTCCACCTCGAACGATCTACAAGCTACTACCACGAGCTATGTATGTGCCCGAAATGAGTTGGGAGATTGTATTCTAATATATTTGTCCGTTTGATTGTTTTTCGTGCTATTTAAAACGAATATGAACACTCATACTGCTAGTGGACCATTGGAGGCGGCACACACAGACCCTTATTTTCATGCTTCATTTTTGCACACGCGAGCGCGCCTCGTGGTCATTCTAGTTAATGAGCTTCGAAGCACATGCTGCTGCTGCGTATCTCTTTAAGAGGAGACAATCGTTTAAGCGAACCTCTTTCTGCTATAGTCTCATGGGGCGCAGGTCTCTCACGAAAGAGTCATAAACATCCATGATGCGAAGAAAAACCGGGCGGGCAATCAATATTCAGTCTAAGCACATTAGGCGAAGGCTACCCTGAGAATTGGTTGCTCCTTTTAGGTCAGCAGCAACAGCACTATATGCTGCCTCGGAAAGGATTGTAGCAGTGCCTGTGCCCCTCATTTATATTTGCATTCGTTTTGCGTTCGCATTAAAAAAAAACATCCCATATAGCTGGCGAGAGCATTCCCGGGAAAAAAAACAGCATCACACACATGTGCACAGCGTGTAGTTCCGTATACCTGTCCCTACCTGGTCTCGATCCCCCCCCCTCCCTCTCTCTCGTATCCCCACCCCCTCCATTTTCCCATGTCTGCCTTGTATGCGAGACCTTCCGCGAGCCAGCACAGGCGTCATAAACATCAAACCGGGCTAATTGAGAGGCCTTCTATGCTGAAAGCCGCCACTAAGAGTCGGGTTTTGGCTCACGGCTAAGGCTAAACATAGGCTGAGGGGAGAGAGAGAGAGAGAGAGAGAGAGAGAGAGAGAGAGGAAAAGGGTAAATGGGTGAGCGGGTGGTGTACGGAGGGGGTAGAGCATGACCTTCGCCAGCATTAGCGTGTTATGTTGTTTGGTTAATCGGTAATAGTCGCCGACGGTGCTGTGAGCTCGAAACCGCATATTAAAAAAATGGAAATCAGACAAGGTGATTGAGGAGTTGGGAGCTCTCCTTCTTTCTCACATACACACACACAATCATTCTTACTCTTTCTCTCCCTCATCCCATTCCGATTTCCCCACGAATCACTTGGGGTGGAATTTAGTGATTGATTTTCGCCCTCCTCCTTCAGCTATGTGCAGCACATTTTTATTACCTGTTTCCAACCCGGGCGGATTAGTAGATGTGTCAGTGTGTTTGTGTGTGTAATGCGATCGAATTGCACCATTAATATGCCGCCCAGCGGTGGTGGAGCTTAGAAACTTGGCAGGAAAAACCGCACGTCGTCTCGGAACCTGCTCTCCTCTAGATGCAGGCTGAGCGAACGAACTGCTGCTGTTGCTGCTGGTGGGGTTGTCGTCGTCGACGCCGTCGTCGTCAACCGTCGTAGTTTCATGCACGAGCGCCACGCAGGAGGAGAATATTAGCGATCGCAATGAATTACAATTTTTAGCGGAAAATAACGCGCGCGCGATGGCGGCGTCGTCGCAATCCGCATTCGAATGCACCTCTGTGGGGTGTGAGGAAGAGTGGGTGGTGCCGGGTAGGGTTGTCCTCGCCCGCACCCCACTCTTCACACACACCATGACGCATGGCCTTTTCCCGCCCCTTGGGGAAGCTTTATATTTTCATTCCCCCATCGTTGGGGTGGATTTTCTTTGTCCGCGCGCAAATGATGTTGGAGGATCGGTGTTTTATTTTATTTTTTATTTTTACTTATTCCCTTTGGCCCGAGCCAAGTTTGTTCGCATTTTGTTTTTTTTATTGCCGTTTTTATTGGTGCTTGGTGTGGTATTGTTTGAGGTGGCACCTTGATCGACTAAACGGGAATCGTGTGAGTGAGGTTTTGAGTGGGTTTGAAATGCATTTTTCAGAGCACCTTTAAAGAAGACGATGATGCATAGTTGTGTTGTATGATCACGTCAGGCAACATCATACACATGCACGCGTTCATCCCCCTGTTTTGGTTTGCCCCTTATGTATGTTCTGTAGCTTTATATCATCTGGATGCATGCGTCCAGATGCTATTTATCGATGTAGAGATGCATTGCGGGCAGTTTGTTTCATTGGTTTTTCATAAATGCATGACGGACGACAATTAACAGTTAATACGTGTAATGAGAAAACGAGCATATTCGTGCACATATTTAACCAATATTTGAGATATTCTCATTTACGGAAGTAGTATTTTATTTCTGGGATATTGTCATTTTGAATATAAGAAGTAGATTTTTAACTTTTTTAGACATTTTTTTTTATTTTAAAATTTTTCTTCTTTTTGCTATTATTGCTTATTTCACCGTTTTATCTTATTTTATATAATACTATTGAATTTCGACTAATGCCGACATTATGCATATTTCTTAGTGAACATCTGATATTCCCAGCGTCTGTTTATAATAGGCTTGCTGTTGTCAAACAAACTCGACCAAAACTCAAATAGTTTTCCTGCTGCTATTCGTCTCCACGAAATCAAGGATCAAAAAAGCAAAAATATCCGCTCTTCCAGTCCTTAGTTGTATTTCGAACCAATTGTTGTTTGACTTCCTCGTATTCGAGGCTATGCATATGAAGAAAATGATAATCTAAAATTGAAGAGAACCTTTTATGCACAACACTTCGTGAAATTCAAACTAATTAACTGTGATACTGGTGTGTCGGTGTGAAATAGCAAGTTTATAAATTATTACATGGTCGGGGCGAACGAAAATGGAATCAAACTTAGGCGAGATTTTTACATCGACGCACAGAAGGTATTATGTGTGCTTGTCCCCATACTGCCAATAATATACGGTACAAAAATGGACGACAAACGTCGCTGGAGGACCGTATCGAAGGGCATTTTCCCCTTCTGAATGTGCATCTGTTCGAAACCATGCATAATACCGCCCAGTGGCGAAGAAATAATTGTAAAAAAAGGATTTCCTCTGAACGAGCCCACGGGCGGCAGCTGGTTCCGCTGCTTCGATGCTGGAGCATTACCAGGCCAGGGCAGGGACTCGTCGAGGGGATTGGTGCGTGATCATTCACCCCGCTCTCTCCTTGCCACTCTCGTCGCCATTACCCCCGGAACGACGGCAATCGGGGAGGAAAAATCAAGGGTAGCCCCTGTGTGTGGCCGTGGAAAAACAAACATCTGTTCGATTCGGTGGCCCAAAACCGAAGCGCATATGTGCGCTTTTCAGCTTTTTCTGCATGCGGCAACCCCGTTTGTGGTCCTCGTTTCGTCCTTTTGGTGCACCGTTTCGGCACAACGTCGTCGTTGGTGTTAGAGAGAGGGATCATTTCCGCTCGCGTTGAGGGACGCCATTTCCAGGGGTGCACATTGCCGTGCATCGTGTGTGTGTGTGTGCGTGTGTGTTGCGGGCTCCTTTTTGTGGGGGCTGTAACGGTGCAGCCCTCGTTGGTGGTTCCCTTACCCGTCGTACCGTTTATTACGTTTTAGTCCTTGCGTTGCAGAGATTTCGTTGCGAATGCAGAGACATAAAGGGAAAGGTCATGCAGCCGCCACATGGACGGGAAGATGGATCACTAAAAGGGACGCTTCTGGTGGGAGCTAGTAGAAAAGAAAAAGAGGCAGAGAGAAAGAGAAAGAGAGAGAAAGCATGAAAGAAGGGAAAGAAGAGGAGCCAACTAGCAACCAGCCTGGTCTGGTCCTGGTGCCGTGCGGAGTTGTGTGTAGAGGAAATGAAATAGAGCAGCATAAAAGGGAACACAAAAGGAAAACGAAGGGACACAAAGCAATACGAAAAAAATGCGTTACGCCAGCGACCATGTCCTTGCTTTGCTGTGTTATCCTTCTCACTCGCTCAGATCATCAGGATCTCATGCTACAAGGATCAGTGGGGGTAAATGTGCACGCGTTCTCTTATCATCGTTGCTTGTTGCACCCGCCTCAGAATGAGATGTCCTTTTTTTTGTTTCTTCCATGGCCATGATTTACCCCAGAGCGGTGTGTGTGCGTTTATGACCGGTTTCAGGAATCGGGATGCTTTTTGGGGTGCATTTACAGCAGCAGCACGCAGAGACAAAATAGGGGCCCGCTTACGTTCGGTCGGTTGGCAATGATCAGAGAGAAGGGACCCTTTTCATTTCGGTAGGGAACCCATCTCTCCCCAGGGGTACGCGCAAGGATTTTTCTACCTAATGAGTTTTGTTTCTGTCCTTCCTCCCTCTGCGAGACCAGCAAACAGCACCAATCTCGACGTTGGGTTTTGGATACAGCTCCGAAAGGCGATCCTCTCCTAGTGCTGCTTAATGGCAGTAGAAAGCGGTCGCGCAGTCCTTTCGTCCTTTTGCGTGTGTGTGCGTGAGTACGCATATGATGTACCGCGTCAAAAATCTATCCTAAAGCAATTTTTTTACACACATCCCCCGGGGATTCGTCAGTGAAGCACGGAAAACCAAAGCATGAACCATTTGGACCACGACCAGAAGCATTAAGGGTCGGTAGGAGGGTTTTTTTTTTGGGGTAACAAACCTTCGCCGCCAGCTCCCTGCTCTGTTGGAAACACAAAAGGCAGCAGCTCTCGTGTGAGTGTGTTTGTACGAAGGGCTTTCGCCCCGATGTTTTAAGGATCGGATGTGGCCAAAGAAGCCCCTTATCCCGCTGGGGGAGCAGCAGAAGGAGCGTGTATGTGTGTGTGCTTTTCCGGCCAGGATGTTGTTCCTCGCGAGAGTGGCTTGTAAGCAGTGAGAAAGCGCATTCATGCTCGATTCTTAGAATCGTGTATCCTGCTTTGTTGCCCAACTCCGAAGGATCCATTCACCTCTGCTAAAAGTGTACGATGATCTATGCTAAGCCAATTATAGAGTGGCGGAAATAAAAAAAAACCTTTGGGAAGAAGAATCATTCCTCCAGCAACATAACGACACACCGAGGGTCAGGTTTTGCGAGAGTATATTGGAAAAATGTTTTGTTCCACGTTGAACATCCGTCCTCCCGCACGTAGATGAAGTTGTTGTGAATCATTCTTTTTCTTCATGTTTTAATGGTACACGTCAGCAGTGCGCACCCATTTTGCGGTGTGAGCGCATTGAAGTCTTTCATCGGTTCGCTTTCCAAAACAAAACAAAAAACTCGTTCGAAAGGAAGAATGGGGTTTGTAAATTTGTGGACATGAAGTATCCTAATCATAAAGAAAAAAGAATGAACATTCATTCCTTTTTGGATCCTTTCGTAATTTTGTCCACTTTCTTTCTCTCTCTATCGCTGTAGCTGCTGCTTAGTGGCCGCTGGAGGGTGTTGAAGGTGTTTTCATGTGTAGCTGGAGTTGTGAAACCCCTTTTTTGGAAATGAAGCTAATTTCGCCGTTGTCACACAAGAAATGGCGTCCTGTGGAGGATCTATTTTACGCTGCATGGAACACCTTTTCGTTTGGGTTTAGGTCCTCCTGACGCCCGCTTTTCTCGTGTGCGCTCTTTTGTGGAGCACCAGGCGTCAGTTGGTCCTGTTTAGATCCTGCCGGCATTTGTGCCCCCTTTTTTTCCATCACCATACGGCATTTGTATGTACCGCCGCCACTCCCGTGTTGTTGGCTCGTTGTCCCGTTCGGATGTTGTTTCTTCGCATTGAAGCCGTCTTCCTGTTTCTTTGTTTGCCCGTTTGCTAGCGCGTGTGCGTTTTGGGGGCGAGAAAGCCGACCTTTTTTCACCATTCACTATTCGCCAGTACTGTACCCCAGGACATGGAACTTGGCTCTTCTCCCCAGGTTTATTTTTGCCGGCGGCGGTGCATCCTGCTTACGCGCGCCCGTTCGTCCTTATTTTCCGCCACGCTACCAAACAACGCAGGGGGCTCATCCAAATGGGGTGGTGGTGCACGCACGTGTTGTGGTATTGGTGCGAGCATCATCTTCATCCTCGTTGTGTCGTTTTCCGTACGCGCGTGAAAAGGATCCGGGGATCTTTCGACCGGAGGGTGGCTTTTGCGCCGGAGGCGGATTTATCGTCCTGCCGCACGTCTGCTTTTCACTGGAACGCCATTCTCCCCTCGGCATGGAAAACCACGAGCGCGCGTGTGTGTGTGAGTGCGCGTTGTTGCGCAGCAGCAGCAGCGTAAATATCGAGGGGGAGATCGTACTCGAAACTCGATGTCGGTGTCGGGGTCGACTAGCAAGCAGACACAGGATCCTGTCGTGACAGGATTTCCTGCTGCATGGGGGGAGAGAGAAACGATGTATGCACACACCAACGGATGGGTGTGTTTGTTCGTGTGCGTGGCTTGAAATGCGGCCTCCGTACTCTGGATCCGCACAATTTCCCAACTCAGGTGGGCTGGGTGGGCGCGTGTATATCAAACAGATAGATCGCACGGCAAGATTGGAAATGGTGTCGAATTTTCCCCTTTTCGCTGTATTTCACCAAACACGCGCGCGTGCTCGATTGTGTGGGTGTGGGCTTTCTTTGTTTGCTTTAAGCAGCTCCTTCAGGTCTTGTAATTACTCTGTCAGTCCGTATCCTGCTGTCGGGTTGGCGTTTGAAGAAGCTGCTATTGCTTTTTCCTACGCGTCCTCCGTGAGCGATCGTTTCTCGAAGAATGAAAAAGCCTATCCCACCGTGTGGAAAACTCCATTTCCCATGCCAACATGCCGTGCACCTATTTTTTTCATTTTTCAACCCACGCCCGTGACACTCGGAAAAGTCAATGACGCCTCTCTTCGACCGCTTCTTGTTTTCCGGGCGTCCAAGAGCTGTTCTGTTCATGTTTTCCCTTCTTCCCTCGGCTCACGACGGAGCTTTCCGTAAAGGGAGAGGAAGATCTCCACTCACTCACACACACACAACCCCCAGTGTACGTGTTGCGAAACGCGAGGCGACGCAAGCGCGCGAATGCTCATGCGCACGCAAACCGACGAATGCCAATGACGATGTCATCGATGACGGTGATGATGATATTGCACGTCTCCTGCGAGTCTCTTCCGCCGGTCCGCCACATGCTCATTTTGGAGCTTGTTGGCCCTCGTCGCCACCTCCACCACCAACACTACTAGCAGGCTCAAGGGCGAGTTCAACGATGAGTTGGTTTTGAGAAAAGGGCCCAGAAAAGGGAAAATGGAAATGAAAACTGGCAGCAGCCGCCATTTTATGCGCAGCGGCAACGCAGCAAGGATACACACATAGATCCTGCGCTTGCTTGCATCGCGTTTGTGTGTGTGTCGATGGCGTTTTTACTGCTGCTGCTGCTTGTTGTTGGTAGGCTTCGGTTTTGCGCCGATGACGATCTTTATATTTTCGAACGCAGGAAAATTGTCTCCTTGTGTGTGAGTGGTGCACGAGTATGAGTTTCGTTTGAATGGTCACTTGGAATGGCGGTCGCTTTGGAAAGAGGCTTTTCTCACCATGGGGATCGTGGATCTTGAATCTTATATTTCTGAACCCCCTTTTTTATGAGGTCCAATTTCGACAGCTGTCTATTTCTCCAACGAGCAGTACATTCGTCGCCCCCTCAAAAGTCCCTTTTTTCGCCAAGACCCAGATCGCATGATGGATCGATGTTTTGCGTTTCAACAGATTCCAATCATCCCGTCGCGACAACCTTTCCGTGGATGTATTTTAACCCCCTGTTTTTTTGTCTTTTCTTTATGCCACCCGAAGAATGTGTGCGATCGGTTTTTTGTTGGTGGTTGGTGGTTGAGTTTCGCAGTCAGCAGCCTTCTCGTTGTTTTCTCTTTTAATTTTTAAACTTTACCCTTCCTTGATTTCGAACACACACCTGCCTGCTTGCCTGTGGAGTAATGGATTTCGTCGGTGGGCGAAACCTGAGACCGGAGAGAAGTTGCGAAGAAATCGCCTAAAAGGGTTTTATTTTCAGTGTGCCACTCACACACACACACACACACACACACACACACACACACACTCGGTCGTTTCGGGCACCAATGATGAAAAGAATTGGCTTCTGGTGGTGTGTGGAGCATGGAAAAAGCGACGGTGGAAAAAATAAAGACTCGGTCATTTTTCTTCCCAAAGAGATCGATGGAGGCGGAATTTGCTGAGAAATGAAGGGAAAAACGAGGTGCGCCTTTCCCCTTACTCCCCCTTGCCATCGCTACTGCCGCACCACCCGGCACAAGTACGATCGATCTCTCTTCGGAGAAAAGATCATCAACCCACACATCAACAGCGGCCAGTGGTGGTGGCATGAAAAAAAGGTCCCAAATCTCTTCTTGCAATATTATAGCTGCGTTTTGGGTCTCGACCCACCAAACCCCGAAGGTTGTGTGTGGGTAGTGTTTTCGTTGTCTCCCTTGTGTTTTGTGATTTTTGGGTGGACAAGCTCAGCGAGAGAGAAAGAGCGAAAGCTTGAGCGAACGGCTCCCGATGTTTGTTGCTCTTTCTTGCTTCTTTTGAGCACGTCGCTTTTGGGTCGGGCTTTATCTCGTCGCAACAACACTCTCCTTTTTCTTTAAAACTTTTGGCTACACGGGAGAAGCCGACTGCTTCTCTTCCCTGATTGCCCTTTTCCGACCTCTTTCGTATCGCTTATTTTTTTTCTTTCTTCTCTCTGTCGTCATGATCTAGTCCCCCCCCCCCCACCTGTCGAACTGTTGCTGCTGTTGTACGCCCAGGGCCTGTTTGGGTATTTGATTTTTGTTTTTTGCCATCCCTCGCACAGTAGTAGTACTATCGCGGGTGGTGGGGAATGTTTTATTTTCCACTTTTTTGTGAGTAGGCCTTTTTCCCAACCGTTGACTCCCTGTCGCAGGCGCATGATCGATCGAGAAAGTGCTGAAGCAATGTGAGACAGAGACGCCACAGAGTCGTGCTGGAAAGGATCAGAAGATCAAGCATTTTTACTACACCGGCGGCTGTGGGCGAAAGGAATGTACCACACGAAGATGGTTGGTTGGGGGGGGGTCCCTGGAGGGTTGTTTTTTTGCATTTTGTTTTCTTCTCCTTCGGGTCGACTTTTTTTTGCTCAGCCCATGATCGCGGGATTATGGCAAGATGGTGTGGTTTTTCGTGTGTGGTGCTTATTTTGTGTCACATTTTTGGTCTGATCCCTTCGTACGGTTGTCTTTCCTTTTTCCGCTTTTTTTTGTTCGTCTTTCCGTTTTGCGCACGGCTCAAACGGGCTTCGTTTTTTTTGTTGTTGCTGCCCGAAGCCGTTTTACTATCTCTGTCACCCACACGCCCCAGCATGTACTAATGAGGGAGTGGCACAGCACACAGAGTGTCTCTTTTCCGACATTTTTCCTGTTACTTTTCGGCGCACCATTCGCTCTGGGGTGTGTGTGGGTATCGTTTTCCTTCTTCTCTCGAAAACCGGCTTCACTCCAGCTATATTATGCCCAATGCCTTGCCCTGCCCCCTTGTGTGGTGTCATCATCCTCCATCCTGTGCCTTTTTCCATTTCATTCCCTTCCTTTCCATTGCGTATCACGTTTTCCATGGACCTTTTTTTGGGGTCTTTCCATGGAAATGATGTTTCTTCCCCCCGTGGTATGCTTTTCTTTTTTTTACTTTGTTTTGTTTCGTTAATTTAACCCATGCTCTCGCTCGCTCTCTCTCTCTCTTTCTTTCTCTCGCTCAGCCCCCTGGAAGGAAATTTCCTTTCGCTCTGTGGCGCGCGATCGCTCGAGAGTTGGACCTATTTCCTGCCGCACATTTTTTTCTTTTCCTTTTCTTGGCTTTTCTTGTGCTTTTGAGTGGAGTGTGGCGCGATGGAACGTTTCTGAAACCGACGAGTCCCTGGGCTTTAGCTGGCTAGCGGGGCGCCTCTCTCTTTTTTCTCTTTTTTCCTTTGATCATTGGGATCCGTCAGTGTCGGGTTTCGCGTTTCCCTTCTCAAAAATGTTTGCTTTTGTATCGCTAAAAAATCATCTCAGGTAGAAAACGGATTTAGGATTTAAAAAAAAAAGCACTTCCATCCGTGCTGAGCCGCGTGTGTGTGTGAGTATGTTGATCTTAAGAGTTGTTATCCCCCTTATTTTGGGATCTACTATGTTTTCTCAAAGGTCTTACAAACGATAAAGCTCCTCTGTATTCCTTTATAATGTATTCTAAGTAAGCGTATTTTTCGGAATCGAATGTATCGTAAAGAGATAGCAAGATAGTGGTATAAAGGAGTGGATTACAAAATTGAAAATATAAAAGCCCGCTCTCCTTCTACGAGTAGCGAAGGTGTGCAGAAATAAGTGCGATGGAGTCGCGAATATGTTAAGTGTATATGCCCCCCACACCAGCAGGGGAAAAAGCCACCGGTACAACGAGCCGCATTTGGGAGGCGCACAAAGGTGCGAAGAAAATGGACCTCGCATGGGACGAATAACGAGCTTAACGTGCGAGTTTTTAGTATCGTTCTCGAACCCGCATCACACCAACACAAACATGTATACGCACGCACGGCGCAAACACTAATTTCCCGCTGGTTGGTTGTTTTAAGCCTTCGCGGTTCAAGAACTTCCCGGAAAGCTGGGTGTTGCTTACGCGTGAAAAGGAAGCTATGGTCGTGTGTGTGTGTGTGTGTGTGGAATAGGTATGAATGCGATCCACTGTCTATGGGGTAGAAGAGAATATGACGGCAGTGTCCGTTTTCTTCCTGCGTGAGTAAAACTCATCGCACACGCACGCACTCACACACGTACACAGCCATTCGAACGGGCTGAAGCACAAAGGATCGGTCGAGGGATGAATCACCAACATCTTTGGTGAGAGGAGGTGGTAACAAAAGCTCGAAAGGGGATCTCGAAGAGACGGCGAAGGGTGGCGCGTGTATTCCCCACAGGTAGAAACACCGAGGACGTTAGTGTGAGTGTGTATATTTCCCTGACCCGCCGCCGCCTGGTAGATGTGTGTATGTACGTACACGCTCTTGGAAGAGGTCTAATGCCTTTTCTCTTCCATCCTGACCGTGGAGAGGATGAGTATCTGTTGCTAACCGATCGAACGGCAGGCGAGCTTGGAAAAACATGCCAATGATGTTGCTAAGTGGCTCGATCCTGCTTGCTCACGTTTGCAAGGATATCGATGCATCTCCTGTTATCCGTAATGGTGATCTCAGCCGTTGGGCTTCGAGGGAGAGACAGAGCAAAATATAGAGAGCATCAAGGATCACGAAGGAAATGCATTTCATGGCGGCGGCTCTGCGCATAATAACTAGCTGAAAGAGTACCAAAAGCACAAAATCAAAGCAAGCGGTGACTTTTTGTATGCGCTTCGACACAGGCAGTCTTTTTTCTGCCTGCCTAAAAAGACCGAGAGAAAGAGAGCTTGCGTGACGGAAAAAACGAGATATTTAGGCTGTGTGTTCAAGCAACAAAAAAGGTAGTGTGCCGTGAGGACACTAAAAAGAGGGCTTCTTTTTTTCTATCATCCGTCATCTCGGCGGGATCGTTATGTTTTTGTTGGTTGGTGGTGTGGTTGCGTTCGTACGGAGCAGTAGATGCTAGTGTGTATGTTCTCGAATGCGATTTTAGGTTCTGTTTTTTTTTTGGTATCGTAGGCCATAATGTGCGTTTGTGTTTGAGCACACCTAACCATTTTTAACCATCATCCATCATCGTCATCATCATGGGGGACTTTTTATTGTTGGTGGGTTGATATGACAGACACTGGGTGTGTGCGCGTGTAGGCTACTAAAATTGTGCCATCCTTTTCGCGCCCACAGCTAGTACAACACACAACAGCGGTATGATCGCTCATGGTGGATCTATTCCGGTGAAAATCTCTCTTTCTGCGTGCGAAGGGGCATTCAACAAAATGGCTGCTTTTTTCTGCCTGTTCGGCAGCATTATTTTTTGAGCGTGGCTTCACGCTGGGGGGTCGATTTTAGGATCTACTCGAGTCTCTACGCGCCCCTTGCACGCTAATGTACAAGAGCAAAGTCTCGGATGCTATTTTCCTCACTAAAGGGGGCTTCATTGAAAGGGCTCACGCTAATCGTTTTACGGGGAGCGTTTCGAAACGAGGAAAATGGCGCATCAGGCAACAGGCAGGAGCTGTTCTCGCGGAGATGGACGCGCGTTCGCGTTCACGTTCACGGAGGATCATTGTCGGTTGGCGCGTCGGCATCGGGTCACCGTTGGTAGTGTGAGTGTGTGTGCTTTTCCTTTAGCTCATATTTTAACTCGCTCTCGCGCATCTTTGCTCGCAGCTTGCGGGAAATTGTAGCCGATTGGTTTGTGGGTTTCCTCTCCAAAGGATCCGCTCAAGCACGACACCACACGCAGCTCCTGCTGCGCACACACATGCATACAACACTACCACCATCGGCGATGGCGGCGTTGGTGAGTAAGGCTTTGACGTCGAAGTCGCCAAAATGGCGTAGTTACGTTTAAGTGCGTACCTCCTGTGTGGCAGAGGGTAAATGGCGAGGAACGAAGTGGGAAACTAACGAGGCGCGCACGTGTGTGTGAGCGATTTGCGATCGCCCTTTTCCCCCTTCACATTGTGGCCAGGTCCCAGGGTGCGCCGCGTGTGTGTTCTGGGCATTTATCGGTTGGTCGGAAACTTTTATTACTCCAGGCCTGTGGCATGGCCTCGCTGCTAGGGAAGCGCGTGTGGTTGTGTGCGTAGCGTGTTTTCTTCTTTTCCGGCCGAGGCTGTAAACATATGAATTACACACGGCCTATGGTCGCGTATCCAGCACCAGGGGAGCTCTAGTACCGGGTTGCTTGCGTGTGGTGTGTGGGTGCAATATACACAAACACTCGTACGTACTTCGCACAAACGCTGGCGGGCGACGGATGACTTTTCGTGTGGGATCGCCGCAGCGTTTGTCGATTTTCCTCCTGTTTGGCGACTACCGTCGCTTTATCGTCATCATCACCATCATTGCCGTCATCGTCCGGTGTTTTTGGTGTGACCAGGGCGAATGATGGTGTGTGGGCTCAGAGGATACAAAAGAGAGAAGCACCCTATAAAAGAGCGAGAGCAGGCTAGGGTTTAGTGGCTGTGTTGTATACCGCGTAGTGGTGTACCCCGAAGCTCTTTCTCGCTCCGGCCTTGTGTCTGGTTCTCTCGCTTTTTGCTCTCACGTTTTCCGCCATCCCAGTCGGTCGAGAGAGGCTTAAACACAGAGTGTGAGAGTACGTGCGTTTAGGCGCGCGTGAGTGAGAGGGAAAGCCTTCGATTTCAAGCTGTTAGGGAGAGTGTTCGACGCTGATCTCGCGACAGGCTTTCAGTTGCCATCTACGCGTCGTTGAGAACGTGTCGCTTGGCTCGTGGTCGTGGCCTCCAAGGCGGCGTGTGAAGTGAGGCGCCCATATATAGAAAAAAAGAAAAGAAAAAACACAACACAACCGTAGGTAGCAGCGCGAGCGCAAAACAGAACGACGAGGAGATTGTGTGTGTATGTGTGTGTTTTTGTAGAGTACGAGCAAGAGAGTTAGCTTAGTGCCAAAAGATTGTTGGAGTACATTCGTTTGATGGAAGCGCACGCAACGGCCAAGCGATCGTATGCGATATTAACCGTGTGAGGTAAAGATTTCGGTCTGGTTTGGTGTTAATATGGTACACATTCCGAATACGGATTTTCGATGATGAATTCTGGGAGTATAGGAAGTTAATTATCGTTCTTCTGTTTATATGTGGGATAAAGTTGTCCTCGCATCGATGACAAGGGTAGTGTCCTCGACGTGTATGAGTGTGTGCGTGTGTTGTGAAGCTATGGGTACGTTTTGTTCTGTTGAGTTTGGTTTGGTTTCGATACGTGCATTGAAGCAAGCCATGGTTGTCGGTAGATATTGTTGGGGCATCCTATATGACAGTCGTAACTTTTCACTGCGGCCGATGACAGTGAACTGTCAGTTCAATGTGAATAGTTTAGAATGAAAAGCCCAATTTTGTTGGGCTTATAATGTGGATGTAAAGGAGGGCTCAAATTAAGAACGCATTAATTGCTTCGAGTGTCCTCTGGAGGATGGTACAAATACTTGAGAAAACCGGGGTCCATGAAGCTCCAGATAATAAATCAATTATTGGTGTGTTGGATTCAGCATACTTGCTATGTTGTATTTAGTGTCCTCGAATTTTCTTAAAAGTGTGTCCCTCGTTTCTATGAACTCTCAACAAGACCAACGAAAACGAACACACGACCGCGCGTTCTGCGCGCGAACCTTGTAGGTAGAGTTCTGTGCGTGTATGTGAGTGAGTCGATTGTCGCATTTGGGCATACATGAAACCTCGTCGAAAAGGGGGTTGGCAGAACTAAAAGTAAATATGGCTGCAGAAGGGAAACCAAGCGAGCAATACTAAATCCATCCCCCATGTTCACGAGAAGTATTTAGCGCGTTGGCCGGACGTTCAATCCTCCATATCGTGCGCTGCGCGGGCTGCTGGGATCAGACGCCAGAGTGTGCATGTGTTCCTTTTTTTGTTGTGTGGTGTTGGTGGTATGTGATTGCTATGGCCGTTTGGTACGCACGAGCACGAAATCCGCGCTCGCCCAGGTTTGAAAAAATAGGGCCGCAGGGAGAACATTTCGAGTGTGTGGCTCACGTAGATGTTGAACTTGGCTGGTGGTTAGATGTGTGCGGTGTTGAACGCGGTCGCACGATCGTCACCGCCGCGGGCAAAGCGTGTCAGAGAACGACCGAGAACACAAATGTGTCGGTCGTCATCGTCGCCGTCTCCCACTCTGTTAAGCCCTAGCGTCGTAAGCTGTTGTTGCTGGTGGTGGTAGTGTGGACTCTGCCTACGTACTTTTCGAACGCCAGCTAGCCTGTGGAAAGGAAAAAGACCGCCTGAGAGAAGCCTGCGACGGCAAGCGTTGTCCGACTGAGGCACTTTTCTGTTGGCTCTCTCGCTTTTGCAAACGCGTCCATATACGTCCCGTTCTGTTCTTTCATTTGATACATACATTGCCCGTTTGAGGTACTAGAGCTCGTGTATCGAACGAGAAAACGAGACAGAACACAAGCTGTGAGGGTTGAAGCGTGTATAATGCCTGATGGCGTTAGTACTGCTGCACTTTGGGTCGGGAAAAGGCACCTTCTATAAGGGGAAAATATAAACCGACCTCCGAGCCGTCGGTGCGTGCTTTTCCCCATGAGATTTTTTTCCTCCCAATACGTGTGTTGGCTGTGGCATTTTTGCCCAGAAGAGGGAACGCGATGATCAGTGCCGCCGGGGTGGTGAGTCAGAGAGAAAGAGAGAAAGAGAGAGAGAGAGAGAGAGAGAGAGAGAGAGAACAAGACGTGTTTTCTTCCTGGTGTGGCTCTCTGGTTTGTGCTCGTGTTCCCAAGCTGACAGGCGGGTGTCGCCATCGACAGACGGTGGCGATATTCATATTTTCTATCCTTTCGGCTCATGTTTGCGTATCTCGGCTCATTCTGGTCGTACGTTTGTGTATGGGTGGTCCTATGACTAAGAAATTTTTTTTAAGTCGATCGCTCCACAGAGCCCGTACTGCTTCTTGGCATAAATATGGTAGGGTGAAAATTGAATAAGCGAGACTCGATCCTCTACGGCTGTCGGAACCGCTCAAGAATTTTATAAAACCTTTCTCCAAAGTACGTCTCAATCATAGCTGTGTGATTTGATAGGATTTGTGTATGGGGAAAGAAGGCTGTAGATTAGCGCGATCAAGCTGGAAGATTTTATTTTTACATTTTTCTTGACGTTTCCTGGAAAGAGCCTAGCATGTTTTATCAAAGACGACGAAATTAGTCGTATGAATGAATTTGCCGCTTGCGCTTTGTATCTTCCTACGATCGTCGGGATATTCAGGCAATTTCCTGTGCAATTTCCTTAACAGATATCATGTATTCACTTAAATCCACTGACCGGTGTGACCTGGAAGGAAAATCGCTTTCACTCGAGAACCCATTTCAGGCGATTTCGTTTTCATGTTCCTTTTCCACGCACACACTTCATTTACCTCTACGCTATTCCTGTTGAGCCTTACTCTATAGAAAAAGCATGATGTGTGCCTTCGCATGCTGACTGCCGCGCCTCGGTTGAGTTGGTAGTGTAGTCGTGTGGTGATGCGCGCCTGTGTGTGCACGCCTGATCGCCTGTGGAAAAGACAAACTAAGGAACGGTACGACATCGATGGGCGAACGGCAGAGCAGCCTCCTGCGGATGACTGTTTCCCTTTTTCTAGAAAGTGGGTCGCCATTTTCTCTTCTCTTGGGTTTTCCCCCTGGTGATTCTTTTGCGTGTCGGATCTGCTGTGCTTTGGATTTTTTCGTTCTTTCTGGCGACTTTTGTCAGTGCACGGTAAAGCCGGTGCATAAGAATTACCAACAAGAAGAGAGAGCGAGAGCGTGAATGCGAGATGGAGGAATATTTTCCCTTTATTTTGCATTCCTCTATTTGTGTTTTTGCAGACAAAATATAAGTTCTGATATGTTTCGTTTGCTTTTAGTTTTGATCATTGATACCTACCACTATGTTATTGAATCAGCATTTTCAGCATCGATCCGTATGCGCGTTTTGTTCTACTTGTGTGCGAAAATCCACAAGTCAATACAATGATCGTAAGCGTAAGTTTTCTGAGAACAGAAAAGAGAAAAGTATTTATGTCCGGTGGTGCAACAGCTAAGAGAGCTTTGGGTTTTCCCATCAAACTTAACTGGAGTTTTTATTAGTCACCCAAGTTGGATTTAATCCGTGAGGGTATTTTGATTTCGAAAGATCCGGACGATTAAGAATTTAAATGTGACTAAGAGGCGCTTAACTCGTTTTAACTCTTCTTAAAAATATATTTGAAAATATGTAGAAAAATATGTTATTGAAGATGGGGGTCACCGTTGTTAACCTTTTTTTTGCTTGAATTTATATCGTCTTAAAGATTATTTGTGCTTCCTTCATTTCGCGAGCAAATAACAAGCAAGCAAAATTTTATACTTCCTGTTTCCGATGAAAGGAATTTGTGGCTCGCCCACCACGTGATCGCTTTGCGCATGTCGTTTCATGCTTCTTCAGTAGCAAGAGACGGGGAGAATCGTACGTTTGCTATCTCCGTATGCCCTATCGCGCAACTCAAATGTAATTCTCCATCGATGGATCTTCTAATGTAAGGGGGATGTTTTTTCCGGTCTATAAGTGAATGAATTTGATCACTGTTGTCTAATTATGCGCATTCGGTGGGGTTTATTGTGAATTGCTCGAATCATCCACAGCCCGTAACTGCGGAACGCGCGCGTTCATGATGAACGATGGCTGGCTGGGGTTGTTTCTTCTTCGTCGGGCATCGTCACCGTGGATCAAATACCTTTATGTGGGTCACACGTAAATATTTTTAAGCTTTCATTTCACGCATACACCGCGAAAAGCGTGGTGTTAAAACGCGAACCAGAGAGAGCCAAAACGCGCGAGAGCGAATGAGAAAATTACTCCACGCCGCGACGATCGATTGCGATTGGATTGTGTGCGATCAATTTTTTTCTAATATGTGAAGACATTTTGCTGGTGCGAGCATAATTATGTTGACGCTAAACATCCAAATACGACACTTCGCTATGTGTAATGCCCTGTTAGCAATTCGCTCTCACTCCGCTTTTGTGTATCATTTTTGTTAAAGGAGCGAGATGTGATACGCACACATTAACGATACACCACACGACAGGGGGCCGAGATATGTGGCGGGTTTGTGTGTGGCTGTCAATTCGGACGTTGTTTTTCCAATTGTGTGCCAGGGGAAAAATAAGCGATGAAGCGCGCGTCTGCACATCTTCCTTTGTTGAAGTGAGTGGTGTGTGAACACATATATACACTGGTGGGGAGTGTGTGGTCAAAATGGTCTCGTGAGGAGGAGGAGGACGGTGGTCGGTTCCACTCATGTGTGTCACATTCTCCTTTTCTGCCTGACCGCAGCAAGGGTCGAGAAAATGTTTGAAACACAGCGGAGCTCTTGGGTATGTCGTCGCTTTCCTTATTAAAATTTAGAGTGAGCTTTTTGCGATCCTCGCATGAGATCATTAGCCTCGATATTTTTTTCAGTTCTTTGATAGCTTGGACTGCGCATCTTTTCTTCCGTCACTTGCGCTTTGTGGTGAGGGCTAGTCGAGTTAAGGACTGGATAAACGTTTTTTCTTGTTTTTTGTGCGCTAAAAATATATCAATGTAAATTGATTTCACTAGTAGGGATACGTAACGGACTTTCAAAGCGCATGTAAGGCTGTAGAAAGATGGTCATTTGAGGGCAATATGGAGCATCATTTTCTTTTCGTTACTTTGTTCTGTTATCATTTTTTTAACGACCTTTGACTAATCGTAACGTTATCTTTTTTCTCCTTCAGAATCGACAGAAATAAGCAAGAAAAGCAAAATAAGCACATAACGTAGTACACAAACTCAGTCCACGGGTGGAATCAGGCTCACACCATGGACGATGATCAGCAGTTCTGTCTTCGATGGAACAATCACCAGAGTACACTTATTTCGGTGTTCGACACACTGTTGGAGAATGGCACCCTGGTGGATTGTACATTGGCGGCTGAAGGGAAATTCTTGAAAGCACACAAAGTTGTTCTTTCGGCATGCAGCCCCTACTTTGCGGTAAGTTCTCCTGCTGCCATATTGGCCATGATCCCAAACGCTCTACTTCATGCAGAGTGCAATTGTGGTGCTTGAATGGGCATGAATTATAATGGCTTGCTTTTATAATCCTCTTTTGCAGACCTTACTCTCCCAACAATACGACAAACATCCGATCTTTATACTCAAAGATGTGAAATTTCAAGAACTGCGCGCCATGATGGACTACATGTATCGTGGCGAAGTAAACATCTCCCAGGACCAGCTTGCTGCCCTACTGAAGGCGGCTGAATCACTGCAAATCAAGGGACTTTCCGATAATCGCAGTAATTCTTCGTCTTCGGCTGCTGCCGCAGCTGCAGCCGCGGGAGGAGGCGTTCATCAACAGCAGCAGCAAAAGCTAAGTGATGCTTCCGCCACAAAATCGCTACAGCCTCCCGTACCTGCAAGCAAGGTAAGTAGTGAGGCTCACGTAGTCAACTCAGCGCTTCAGTGGCCAGTCTCGTAAAAATAGCAGCTGATCTCAATATTTCATTTCTTTTCTGTTTCACTAGGCATCAGGTCTGACGATTGAAAATAAAAGGCCTTTGAAGTCGGAATTACTTGAGTCGGATGTGTCCGGTTCGCGGGAAGGTTCAACTAGTCCCACTGCGCGGAAGCGTAAAAAAGTCCGTAGACGAAGCGTAGATACAAATAATCTACTAATCGGTAAGAAACAAAATCTCATGAACATACAATTAAATTTTAACATGGCTTGCTAGAAAAATATTTCTCCCCTCTTCTATAAGCACAATTTTTCTCTATCTTATCTATGCCGTCTTTTGACGTTCAGTTACTGATCGATTACCAATCTGTTGGCTCCTTCGTTGGTGTGCTAAATAACTGCCAAGAAGCGAGTGTGGTTGTTATCACGTACTTTTTTTCCTCTCATTGTTACTTTGTTGAAATAACATTGATATGAGCTCTAAAATAGGCGGAAAATGCACTATAATCAGCTTTATCTACCAAAACGGATATAACCAATGCGATTGCGAGATTCAGGGAGTGTACGGGTATCAATCATTGAATTCAATCATTGATTTTAAAAAATTATGTCAAAATTCGAAGTTATTCGTGTATCACTGTCGAGATTTAATGCAAAACACGAATATTGTCATACATGATTTTTTTGCGGTATCAATTGAGCTGAAACTAAGTTGATGCATTGAAAATGGCTTATTGTTGATTTCTTTTCCTTTTTGTTATCGATTACATCGAATTTGGGGTATCAATTCCTTTTCTGGTTACCATTAACCGTCTAACTTAATTGCAAGCCTAAATAGCCTTTAAATTTTGTGCTTAGCCAATATTTTCATTCGTTTTATTTTATCTTATTACCAGATAATCATGACCAGCATTCTAACTCCTCATCACATTCAATCCACACCGCCACGGGTGCGAACACGAGTGCCGCTGTTGTGGGTGGCGCTTCAGGTGTCACCGCCAACGCTGCCGCATCAGCTTTGTCCTCGTCATCCACGGCCGCTGCAGGCGTTAACAGCAGCGCCAATGTGCTCTCGGTCGCCGCTGTGGCCGCTGCCGCTGCACTCAAAAAGACTGAAACCGTTCAACAGGCTGCCGCCGAAACGCTGAAGCTGCAGAAGCAACAGGCAGCAGCGGTCGCAGCTGCAGCAGCCGCTGCCCAGTCCTCCGACGATGATGAACGGTGTGGACCAGGCAGTGTGGCCACCGGCACTGAACACGACGACGGAAATGAGCTTACGGATAACGAACATGATGGTGACGGTGCTTCATCGGTGAAATCGGGTTCACGTCATCATCACCTGCGGGATGGCGGTAGACGAGGCAAAACTTCCACTTCGTCCGTTGGTGAACTCATGATCGAACCGAAAAGCGAATATGAAGACGTACAGGATGAAAATGTTGAGGATTTGACTATGGACGATGAAGATCTAATGGACGAACTGGACCAACCCGGACCGAGCCACGGTGGCGATGTATCTAGTCAAGGTAGGGTGAATCGTACCATCGCACGAATGGTGACAATGATTTTCAATTCGATTGAAACATTCGGCTTAATTTATAACGCGAGTCCCCGTTTGACTGAAAACTAATGCATTTTCGTATTCATTAATTTCTTTTAAACTGTGTGCACCATGCATCGCTACATACTACGTTATCTGCGGTCGGATCTTAATCACTGCGCGTAATGGGTAATTGGAACGTGTACAATCGTAAAATATGAACTTGGCAACCTCACAGGGTATGCACAATGGCCGATGGAACGTGAGCAGAACGAAGCGTTTATTGCCGCTCAAGACGCCGTCGGTGGACAACATCGAGACGCACAAGGTAAGCGAGCTTTTTCCGTTTCTTCAAATTGGCCAAGATTTACGATACATAAAACGCGCAGCTATCCGATTTTCTTCCTCCGTCTGGGTCGTCCGGAAGGATGCTTTGAATCGCGGCAGTTTGATTTCCCTTTCCCTTCTCCGATTGTGCAATTGAGAACGAGATGCAGAAACAAAATAAAAATACTGCACGGTTAGAGCAGAAAGTAATAAAGATGGTAATGAGGCGTGCGTGCTAGAAGAATCGATAAACATTAAGTTGCGCTTCCTGCGGATTTGTACGCGTCCTTCGCGTGCGCGTTCGGAGAAGCAAGTTAGTTTGTGGTATACGCCCGAATGGAGCATATTATTAACTTAAGCTTTTAAATGCGTAATGAAATGCAAGACATCGCGTAAGAGAGCGCAAAGTGTCCTATTTTGATTGTTTTATGTTCTTCGAGATTTTCTTCGATGTATTTATGATTTTCAACGATATATGAACTATTTGCAGTTTGTATTTTCGAATAATTATGAAAAAAAAAGTTTCATGCATCTAATTAATTTCATTATGGAAACACCAGTTGAGTATATGTGTTCAAAAGTAGGCGGGTAAAATAATTAGTTCATCTCGTTCTCAGTTTCTTATCGGTTTTTCTTGGATTGTTATGGGATCACGGATAGTGTTTTATTGATCGTATGTCTTTCCAAACGAAAAACAAGAAAACAATGTAAATTTGTTGTTATCTCTTTCTCTATCTCTCATAGTTTGTTTGTTTGGTTTTTGTATTATTATTACTTGCAAAATTAAACATTTTCGTATTTATTAAACTAAAAAGTATAATCACAATACAACACAAGCAAAATAGACAAAAGAGCAATTAAAATTCCAAAGTATTTCCTTAGACTCGTAAATTAAATTAACTTAGAAATGCTAGATATATATGACTATGGTTTATCATAACTCATTCGCTTTCGTTGGCAAACCAACTGCTTAAAATTAATCCTCCATAACAATAAATACCGAAATCTTGTTCTTTAAAAATTTAGCTTTACCGTTTGTTTGTTAATATTCACAAAAACAATCATCCAAGTAGCAAGCAAGAGAAATACATGCATTGCACGTGGCGACAGTTGTGTCTGAATTTGTTGGTTTATCGTGTTACGGAATATTCTTTACTTTTGCGGTGCTGCGGTGCGAGTTGTGGGGCATAGAACACGGATATTTCATTTGAATACAGTATATACCTAAGTAGCAAGAGTCGGAATTGTTATAATTCCGACGAGATGTCCGATATATGGTTGTTCAACACTCGTCGAACAACCATATATCGGACATCTCGTCTGAATTGTACCATTCGATGTCTGAATTCCGACTTTTGCTACTTGGGTAGTTGCTTTAAAGTCTGTGTATGTACGTGAGTTCTAAATAAAGTATATTTCCTCAACAAATATACTGCAGAGCAATATATAGTTGAGGAATTGCCATGCTGTGCGTTGTGATATCTTCATCACTACCGCTTGCACTGATTTCGAGAGGTGCACCTTGACCAAAATATGTGGAATAAGAAAATGAAGGGATTTTACCGGTTGGTGGTGGTAGGATTGTGGAGATGGAGAACCGACCGTGTTGGAAGAAAGAAGGACAAACTTAATGCGTCAAGACCATTTCGTGTCTTGGTCAAGCCAAACGGTGAGGAGGGGCGAGACAAATGATTGGTGTTAATAACCTTCGCAAAAGTTAAGTTAAAGTCATCACACACGCACACATTGCCAGGTATTAGCGCTCACGCGCCCATAAAATATACAGCACGTTGCATTATTGCAGCAGCAAATGCAATGCGAAACATTCGCGCGCGCGCCTTGCCTGTCCGCTTTGACCGTCATTTTTGGGACGTCTGAGCTCAGAAACAGCATGTGCCATGTTTTTTTTGTGCCACGCCGCCATGCCATGGTCGTTGTCGTCGTCGCCTTCTCTTTGTCCATCGTATTTATGACTACGCGATTTGTGCGACGCGTGGGCGAAAGGCGCTTGTTGGTTCGTCCTCAGCGTTTTCGCCGCGTCTTCGTCGTTTTCCGCTGTGTGCTTGTTACAGAGAGTGACATTTACACAGGGTCCATCCACCGATTGTTATTCCTTTCCTGTTTTTCTTATGTGCGAATGCCCACAACCTACATCCACCGTCCTACCGTCGGATGTATCTTCCTGCGGCATTGTTCGTATCGTAAATCCATACGCGTCCATTGGATGATGACCATCGTCACCTCATCTTCTTACTTTAGGAATCAACAATACCCGCGCGATAGTTGCGGTTTGTTCGTGGCACAGGGCAATGTTCTTTGCTGAGAATGTAGCAAATACGGTGGTGGCTCGCGGTTTAGAGGTTTTCATACGTTTGCGTTTCAGTGTACTGACTTAATGCGTGCACCTTAACAATTGCAACACTCATTGGAATCATTGCACTGTTTATTGTCATTGCGCACTAGAGGTCGTTCTGGTGGATTCTCTTTGGAAGGTGTTGGGTGCGTTGTGTATGCTAGAGGCAGCAAGAACGGCAAGGAAAGAAAAGAAGGGAAAGTAACTGCGATGTGTCCTTCTGCAGTGTTACCCCGTTCGATGCGGTCGGTCGTAGTTTTCCAACTCCATTTCGGTCGGTACGTGTTTCGTGTTGGATCATTTCGATGCTATATTTGCAGTATAACACCCCCTGGCTTGTACCTTTACAGCTGCATTTTTTGTTACCATGCAGCGGAGGTGAGTTTCCTTTTGTGGACTTTTCCGTTCCACTTTGGGCGAAGACGGAATGCGCTCTTTTTTAGTTCAACTGTATGAGTGCATCTTGTGGTAAGGTTATTTGTATGCATCTTCTCAATCGGCCCACCACTTGTCGCTTCAACCACTGTGGAATGTTCCTGACCAGAAGGAACGTAGGAGTGGTGCATCAATAAAAAGTATGGCGCTTCACTCAGGCGTTAACCAGTTCGCGGTCTGCGTAGGGCTCGATTGTCATGGACAATACGATGATAAATATGAGCTCATCATCATTCATTTCCTGATGGATTGGGGTAAATCAAACCGGTTTTTTGGTCGAAACACTTACCGTAGTAGTTCAATTTTCATAAACACGCTTTTGCTGCATACGAATTTACGCAATTATCGCAATTTTTTGTAGAATATGTTGCTGTAAATGAGGAATTTGCAATTGTTTTGAAAAATATTCAACCAAGTCATATTTAATTAAATCAATACACAATACACACGATCGGCCATATATGATGTTTTTCTCTTGCTCCTACTTGATGCTTCTTGTCCGATATGCCAATTGCATTGTTTGTAGATTTTTGTCAATTCAATAACAGACATGTAATAGACTTGTAAATTCTAATATATTTTTCGTGTTGTGTCCATTTTGTTTGATTTGTTTTTTTCTCGTAAATTTATTTAATTGCTAGTTGGTGATTGTGTAGTGTTGTATTACTTTTATTTTTCTTGTGTTTGCCAATACAGTTATGCAGAGTATAATGTTGTTTTTTATTATTTTCCTTTAGTTTTAATATTTATTGTAGTATTGATATTTTACTATGCATTATTCAGTTTGTAATAAGAATAATTATGTTTTGTAAAGGTCAATAATCTCCACCCTCACGCCTTTCTTTCCGTTTTCGTCTTCACGAGTAATCTATCTTGCACACTATTGATATCCTTCGTCATTCAGTCCATTATTTCATTGTCCGTATGTTATAAGCTTTCAATATATTTCTCATAACTGCTCCAGCCTAAGTCCCCGGTTGATGGTTCCTTGAATCCGCTTATGTTAGCTAAGAAATATTGTTTCTATATCTTTCTATCTATCGCTTTTTTTTTATTATTTTTGTTACTGTTGACACAAAAACATAAACATGTATTTTGCTAGTGGTTCGTGTGCGGGTGAGCATTCGCAGGCGAAATTAGTAATAATAAAGGGTACGTTAGTAAGCAAACCCTTGACGATGTGAGGGTTTTGGTGGTTGGAAATGCTCGTTATAATATTGCAAATGTGTAATAAATGTTGTGCGCAATCAATTTTGTTGGTAGCGGGACATCAAATGTACTCGGTCAGCAACCCGTTAATTCAGTGTCATGTTGAGTGCGGCATGTATTTTTGTTAAGGAACAATGACAATCGATTTAAAATATCCCTTCCGTATTTCTCTTCTTCGTTCTTTTATTCGTGCATATTTATTCTTCAGTTTTGAACAGATCTGCTATGTATTTTTTATCTTTCTTATTTATTATCCTTAAACGAGTATTTCTTTTCACGAAGTTTGTCGCCATGATTTAATTTTGCGTTTATGTTTTTATGCGCGCGCGTGCGTTAATCTCAATTTCACATCATGCATACGCCATTCATTGATCTATATTATTGCTTTTACAATCCTACGTTGCCATTGTGAATTTACAATTGATTTTAAAAGTTGAGAAGAAAGTCGGGTTTATGTTTTCTTTTCTATATTTTTCAAAATTAACACACGATAGCTATTCTACTTGTTTAGTGCGGTGGAAAGTTTCAATTGAAACTCATCCTTATACTCGAACGATAGTTCGCTGCTAGCCAACAGTAGTCAACAGTAGGGTTGCAGGATAATTCTTTCTTATGAAGTTGCATTTTTGTAATGTAGGAATATAAGTGTCTGAGGTTACCCTCGCGAATCGGGTAAACATACTTTACTAAATGTCGCATACCGTTTCTGTTAATAAGATTGTTTTTCTAATTTCTTTAATTCTCAAATAACTTGGATGAGATAAATGGAAAAGAATACTAGCTGCGCTTCGTTTTCTAAAACTTCATTGAGCTCCATTTACGTTAACATAAAAAATCATATGTAAACCAACCAACAAGTACATTTCGATCCAAAGGTTTATATTTATTTTAACTAAATTTTGTTTCAAATAATTGGTTATATTCCTGCTCTGAAAAGCAAATAATAGCAAAAGCGAAATAGATTTTAGATTTCCGTTGCGTTTAGTATGGCTTTGACTGCATGGTCATGCTTTTGTTTTGCATCCATTATATTTTTAATTTACAAATGTATATTTGTGTTCGTCTCATAGCACAGCTGGGTAGTATTTTTTTTTCGAAAATATTGTTTGACCAATATGTTATTACTGTTCTATCTTCATTACTATTTTCTTTTGGAATATCTGATATCTTCTGTGATACTTTGTCTTAACACTATCGCCTTTTTTCTTTTCACACTTTCCTTGTATATTTTGCTTTAACATAGTTTTTCGTATCTTAGGGAATGATTTTTGTTTATGTCTCAAAGAACATTTGTATATTTCTTGTTTGCAAATGAGCCGCCTATTTCAATAATTTGTCCATATTTTCATTTGGTGCGGATAACTGCTCCTTTTCATCAGTGGTTTTCGTTATTATGACCTTGACTTGATCACTTTGCTTACAAGAAACAAATATTTGCAGTTTCTTTTCGATGTTCATACATGTTTGCCTAAAGTAAACGAAGCAAATGTTACATTTAATATGATTAATCAGATTACTGAATTGTGGCACACCTTTGCCCAAATTAATAATCTATTAGTACTTATTTCGCATGCCTAGTAGTTTGACACCTCTATCGAGAAATTTCGCTGTTATTCCAACTGTTGATTTTCCCCAAAGAAAAGGAGTTGCGCGTTTCGCACGGATGATTTTCATATGTTTTGCAACGAGTAAAACAACTGGGATCTATTTTTTCCCGAGTTCTGCTCTCTATTATGTATGAGGGGTTGGTACGATATTAGTTATATACGATAGGGGTTGGGATTATTTCGCTTGATTCACTCTAAGATCTTCGCATCGTCGTCGTCGTTCTCTTCTCTGCTGGTTACTGTAGTAAATAGTTAAAATATGGTCTTACTTCATATGTGCGAACGTGTGCTGTCAAATCTGTCAAAATATCATGTTTAGCTTCGTTCGGTTGCCAATCCTCTTGCTAGAAGATAGGAAACCGTTTCCATTTCCGAACCGGGTGACGCGTTTTTAGTTTCGCATTTTCGGGTTTGTTTTGTTACAAAATGTTTTTCATTTTTCGACTGTCGTCGTTCATCCAATTTCGCGAACGTTGATTATGTGCGCGCCTGTTCTGTCAAAACCGCGTTCGGTTCGGGCGTCGTGAAAGCATGCAAATAATTTTATCGCTTTTGGTTTTTCTTCAATCCTCTTCCCTACTCCCCTCCCCGATTCTACTGTTCTCTTGTGATTCTCTTCCTGTTCTCTATTTTTTCCTTTTTCATGCTCTATCTTACTCGCTCTCTTATTCTCATCATCAAATTGATTGAGAATATGCATTGTGCTAATGATATCAAATTTTATTTGCTCGCTTTGCGTTTCAATTTAAATATTCTGTCAATGTGTGTTGCAAGTGCAGTTCGGTGGTATATATGAAAAGTGTTGCTGTCTCAAATAGTATACATCCGTGTTCAAGTTTATGTTCAATGTGAGTTATAAGCGTGTGTCATTGCAGTGAAATATTGGTAAAGTGCTCATCAAGTGGTTTGTGTGGTGGTGTTAGTGATCTTCCTCTTGTGATGTGTGTTAATATCCTGCAAACTCGAGTGGACGAGGAATATATCTTGTTGAGGTCATTCAACTGCAACGCACTCAACATTGGATGCATCATCAACAACAACAACAGCCATAGCCTTCCCGCAATTCCATCGTCATCATCATCATTGTCATTTGCAGCATCAGCAACAACAAAGTTTGATCTTTTGTAGCTGCAAATCAAAACATTCGTTGGTTTGCAGTGAGGTAAATGTAAATGGTACATGGTTTTTCATTAAAAAAATAAGTATGGTAAGATAAATCTGAATTGAAAGCAGTGGATGAGTCGTTTAAGCATTGTATTGGCATTATTGGCATAGTTTACGTATTGTGACTTGCATAATGAGTAACCTGATATGTTAAATTCAATCCACATTCACATTAGAAATATTCACGCTTATGCATTTCAATGAAGTGGTCACCGAAGTCGTCGTGTGTGTCTCCAATTCTCCAATTGCTTGAAATCTACATACATTTTAATGCTGTTTAATTTAAATTGGTCATTAATATGCAAAAGTGGCGTAAAAATGTTGATCCATGTAATTTGTTTTGTATTGATTTTACACTTCGAAACGAGCCTAATGTCAATGCTCGTAGAATTGTGGCCTCTCTGACGTACAATGTCGAAGTTGGTTGACGTAGAAAACAAATTGCAAGAGTTATGAGATGAAAGAATACGAATGAGTTAATCAATTCTCTAAACAGTTTCTAAATTTGGATTCTAAATAATAATTCTCTATTCAAAACAATGCTCTTTAATGCGATCGGACACCGCTTTCTATTCAGCATATATTTGATAAACATGAACCATTTATGTCATTGTTGAGTGCACGAGCAGAATTCTTCGATATAACTGGATTAAGAAAAAGCAGGCTTGGCAGGTATGTTGGTCGGTAAGTATGCTTCTCAAGGCAAAAGTATCATTGCCTGGGAACAATGTTCATATTAAAAATAAGTATCTCACTTCATTTAAATCATCATTCTTCCTTACTCTTTGTACTCCTACATATGGTTATAGTTTCCTTTTTTTGTATTATTTTCTATTGAAAAATATACTATCTTTTGGCTAATTCCGAGAAAGGTATTGTCGGAAATCAGGCACGAATAAGCATACGATAATTTGAAGCTTGTTTCGTTTAAGGATAACGAAAACCATATGTTTGAATTATTTTGAATCATTTTGAATCGATATGTTTTTGGTGTGTGATAGCGTGAATATGAGTGCGTGTATTTTTGCGCTTCTAACGTTTTCCAAAGAAGGTTACCAGTTTCTTCGAAAGCAACGTCTGTTTTATGCTTCCTTAAAGATAGTTTAATTTTTGCTAGCTTTTTACTTCTTAAAAAAGTTATTGAAATTAATATTGGAATTGTAAAGTAAATTTAAAAAAAATTGAAATTAAAAAAAATTGAATCAATAGTTCTAGATTTCGTTCAATTTTAAATCTTAAATCGAAATGAAAAAAATATTTATTTAAAGCATTGAAGCGCGGAGCAAAGACTTTTTTCGAATCCAAAACCTTCTTTGTAAGATGTGAATGATTGTATTCGTTGAATGTGTGGCAGAGAGAATGTTTTTGTATTGACTGCCTAGAATGATTGCCTGAAGTTTATATCCACCCATGACAAACTCGGCGTTGATGTGTAAAATTCGCTTTGTTTTGTTGGAAAGAAGATCAAGTCGATGTTGACGACGTACGGATTAATTTTGCCTGCAAAAAGAGACGAAATGTGTAAGTATAATAGAACATCAAAGATATTAGTTTAATAGACAAGAAATTCTCCTGCACACGGTTAGAATGGCTTCGACCATCAACAGCTATTTACTGATTATTGATTGAGTTATTTATTGAGAGTAAGGAAAAGATTATTTTATTTTTTTGTGTGAAAATCAGAAAGCTAAACAGAAGATCATCCAACCTAGATGACATTGAAGGAATTTTATTTGGATCTATTGCAACAGATGTTATCTAGAGCATAAAATAGTTGTGTTAAATAAAGTTACATGCAAATGATGCATCAAAATTTGACCTTTCGCCCATGGCAATAAATCTTTCATTCGGCATGTAATTTATATTGTGTGTCGTTATGAATTTTTAAAACACTGGTTAGTCATTTCAGAGACAAAACCTTTTCGCTAAAGCATGATCTTTGTCATGTTTCGCTATGGTGGATGTGTGCTGGAGAATTTAAATATACGTATCAGAGTTACTTGAAGGGAGGTAAAATAATTAAGGTAAATTTATGAGCATGGGCGTCATTTTGCGTGCTCTATGAATTGGAGTTCAGGAAAACGTGTTTAATGTAGCTACTTCAACGACGCTTGGCAGAGTTTTACCAAGTGATGGAATATAGTCTTATGTCACGTATTCGATTTGCTGCAATGTTGTTGTGTTTTTCATTGCCGATGTGTTGAACGAAGCAAATGGTAATTGGACAGATTTTTATGTTTAAAATTTATATATACTTAGGTCGTAAATTGTGTCGCAATTGATGCCATCAGTATGCAAATTTTCCATCTGCCAGCAAGCGAAAACTAGGGTTGGTATGCCTAATGACGGTGACCCGACCTAGTAAGGAGCGCGCGCGACCATAGCATTTATTCAACTCTAATAATAAACAAGCGCCGGCCTACACCACCTTCCTTACATGTTTTTTTTTAATTTGAAAGTATTACGATGGGTGTGTCAGATTTAGAGTCCAATGGAGAAGAAGCCTGGCAAATGTATGTGGTTGTATCCATTGCCTGGAATTGGTGTCACCATCCTCTACTGATCTGATCCTGCGGCGTGGTTATTGCACGGCGCGAAGGAAGCCAAAATTTATTACTCATTATTGTAAAATCAGTTATTGCTTCGAGAAGTGGTAGAAGGTGTATGCTTGCTGAATATTATATTATTATTATTAGAGAAGAGGAATGGTGTGCATTAAGGTCAGCTATTCATATATTTTATGCTGTCCGTTCGTGAGCAGCGTTGTAGAGATATGGTACATTTTAAAGCATTGTAACATTGAAACCGAAATGATATGCCTCCAGCAGTCGTCGTGGTTGTGCCATCTATCGGTTGTGTTGTATATACTATGCCTTGTGATCTTGATTGATTGTAAGACGTATTTTTTCACAAACGAACATGTACGTACCATTTTTTAGATTGTACGTAATTGAGTTATCGTTCATAAAGATTTCTTAATTAAATACAGGGTTAAATTAACCCTACATCAGTTCCATTGAATACAAATTATCGTTTTAATGATTTTGTGTTCAGACAAAAAGTAATAATGTTCGTAATGTTTTGAAGAATCAATCGGTACGGTGTGTCCAGAGCAAAGCTATTGTTTTAAAAGATTCGTTCGTTGGCAGAATTACTAGTAGATTAACAAATAGAACTGAAGTCATGTTCAAGGATCCTCTAGTGCAACAATAAACTAATCATAACAATTTTTAGAAAAATACTAAATTTGTTGTCTGTGTATTCAGTGGATATATCAAAGCAATATCACATTGTAGAAGATTTGTTTTGAGGTTTTAATTGTCGTTCTGTGTCATTTCATCAGTAATATATTTTCTAATTATTATTTTACTTTTGGTTAAAAAAGATTGTATGAAAACTAATCTTGGAATTGATAATTTTTCAATTGGAATTTTTGAAATTTGTTAGCCCTAAGATCAGAGGTTTTATAGAGATCCTTGATATATGTTGCAAAACGCGCTGGACATTGTTTTCCACGCCTTGTTTTATTCATCATGCATTATTTTGGCAGTGGCTTTGCAATAAATGTCCATAACATTTTGTTTTGATCCTCATAGCGCCATTTTGTCGTTTTCGAATTTAAGTAAAACTCGCTCATTTGAAATCACCTTCGGATCTCGTTAATTCATGATCATCGAGAAAAACGTACGCGCGCGGCAATGTCGGATTGTACTTGTTCGACTTGTTGAACTTTTCTTTTTTCATTAGTTTCTTCTTTAATGCTTAAAAGTGTTCAACTTGTACGCCATGGTTGTGTGCTTTGTTGAAGAATGTATGCTTTTGTGCAAGCTTCTTGTTAGTTGCTTTGCTTGAGTTTATCCCTAAAAATCTGATAGAATTTCCGATCTATTATCTACATTCTACTGTCCATTTCACTGTTCCTTGTTTCTTTGCCTATCATATCTGTTAAAATAGGTTCAACTGGCGTGAGGGAGGAAATAAATGGAGTTCTTCATTCACAGTTGTTATTAGTTATATTTATTTTTCTTTGTGTTTTGAGCTTGTCGTAGATTCTACAAGTTATAGAAAACATTTTTCGACGCCATTTTGAAGCAGTCGTATTTAATTGTTACTGTATATTTTTTATTGAGGGAGTAAATTGTGGAAATGTAAGTCGTTGTTTAATCATATCGTTAACTCTCGACTTTTCGATGTAAAAATTGTTAAATTGTGTGGAGGTTTGTCAAAATAAGATCCGACATATGTCGGAGGTTCCTTTTTTATTTTACCTTCAGTATCTTAAGCAATTCTTGCCTTCGTATGGTTGGGACTATATGGGGTGTACTTGAATCCTTAACTTTGAGTGTGATTTGACTGCGTTCACCTTGAGTAACAATGTTAGTTGTCGTACGTTCGACTTCACAAACCATTAGCGCGGTCTATTATCCCATAACTCGCTCTTCTCTTTTTCCACGCCGACGATCAATTTGAAATATTTCGTGTCGATGGAAATCTACTTTCAGCGTTGTGCATAACATCCAACTCATCGAAACCAACCTCAACAGCAATGATAGCGTCGTCTTCCTGTATCATGTCACCTGTATGTGGCCTAAGCAACATTTGTCCGCGTACTAGTACTCAACGTCTGCTAACCGCTACGTTACGTGCCGCGGCTGCCGTTGCTGCAGCATCGCAAACCAACGTTCCAGCATCTTCTTTATCATCAGTAAAATCGTTTTCATCGTCTTCGGTTGGTGCAGCATGTTGTAATAGCGAGGAATCCATCTGTGCCGGAAATAATAATAGTGACGGAGTTGTTGGAGATTGCAATAGCTATGCGACAGTTGGTGCCGTTTCTGTAGCTACGTCATCACATTCGGCCTTGCCATCATCCGGGTTCAAATGTCCCCGATGTCCACGAGCATACGCACTGTCCTATACGCTTGAGCGTCACATGAAATATGAGTGTGGTGTGGCCAAGCAATTTGGTTGCTTCAAATGCGGCAAGCGGTTCTCGCGAAGGGATATTCTGAAGGCACACATATCGAACACAAGATTGCACTGTGCTGCTGCGGTAGCTGCTGCTGTAGCTGTGGACGATAAAAAAAGAGAGGTTGATGATGTTTCCTTCGAAGACGACAGCTTTAGTGTTAAATCCTCCGCTAGTTCCTAAGGACGTTGTTACATCGTCGTATATCGGCAGTGGCTATCCTCCCATGCACGTTAAATGCTTAAAACAGTAACGTTTAGTTTTTCACAGCAGCACTTACTTGGATAAACAAGTTTGGTTGGTAAAAGTGACAACATTCCGGGATGATACAGTGCTTAAATATTGTGAGGCAATTGGACTTCGCATACTTACCGATAAAATCAAGACCAAAAACGAGAAGTTCAATAAGCTTCGTTTTGTTTGCTATTCTAAGAAGGGCAAAAAGAAAACTGTATTTGTTGAATATTCAATAAAAAAAGTTATGCAAAATTGGAATATTATGATCTTAATATTAGTAAGCAAAGTGTGTTTATATTACTTTAGTTTTCTAACGAATTATTCTGGTGGTAATGAGTTTAAAATTTCCAGGAATAAACCCAATGTTCACGGGCGATTTGCTTTAGAAGAAGACAGGCATAAAAAAGACCTAAAAAATTGCAAATTTCTGTTAAAAAAACAGATAGTTTTTGAAAACCGTAAGATTGACAAGATTGCGGCATTTTTTTTGTCTTCAAATGCTGCTAATGTAATAAGGTATGCTGTGGTAGTGTTACTTATTGGCTCTGTATGGTTGCATCTTTTTATGTATTCACAAGCATTTTCACTTTTCTTATGACTGTTGGCAAGAGAATCATGTTATAGATAATTTTGATATCCCATGTATGTGTCCTCTTTTATGTCTTAAGAAGACTCGATATTGCTCGTTTTTCATTTAACTTTAATTGATATGTTATTATCTGCTAACTAAATGGTGAATTTTCTTCTTTCTCATTATTTGCACTCGCTGTTCTCTCACTTGTGTTTGGTATATTTATTTTATTTGTTTTAATTCTTTCTGGTGGACGTAGAAGCGTGGGTGTCTGTGTTGCTGTTAGAATTTGGAATCCCTTTTCATCGTCACACACGGCCTTTTTTAAACGCCTTCAATTAGATTAAATTTAAAATGGCGTTTTGCAAGAGACTAATTGAGAGAAATATACAGAGGCAGATCAAGAGAAAGAGAAAGAGAGGAAGCGATATATAATATATATTTATATATATATGTGTATAAATGCATACATAATATATATTTGTGTATATAGCGACAGTAACATATCTTGCATTGAATCGCCCAATGAGAAATAATTGGTTTCCCAGATGGGTGTATATACACGTATTTACACAGACCCAAACGAATTGAAAGTATCTTATGCTTATATGCTTAAGTGGGTCCTGTTTTATAGTTTGATTTTTTTCTTTGATAGGTGCACTTGCAGGCATGATGCTGTCCGCCTACAACCACCATCATCTTCCAATGCTATCTGACGACGTAGTTCGAATGGCTCCCCCCGAGGTGCTGTTGTTATCGTCGTTATCCACTTCCCCGACGTCATCTTTATCGCAACAGCAGCACCATCAGCAGCAGCAACAGCATTCGCGAACATCGCTAATGATCGCTTCCTCGTCTTCGGTGCTTGCTGATGATGGTTGCTCCAGTATGAGTGTTACCGCATCCGCTGCAGGAGAACTTGGGCGTTTTAGTTCCGTAAAATGCTTTTGTCGTGATACATCGAATTCATTGCCTCATGAGAGCAACGATCAGGCTTCCTTGCCACAGAATCAGCAGCACAGTTGTATGTGTTCTTCTGTGCTTTCTTCCCCTACTGTTGGTGCCAGTACAGTCAGCCGAGTTCTTGATCCTTTAGAACTTCGTCCGAGCATTGGATCCCAGCAAAAACACCAAGGGGTTATAAGAGGGATTAGTTTAGGTGTTTTGTCTTCCACCCCTTCTTCTTGTACGTCCAAGGCTGATGAACAATCGGAACGAGCGTCCATGTCCACAAGGACCAATGTGACTGGAATGCATCGTGCGCGTGAACAACGAGCCTCTGGTCGCATTTGTAGTAGCGGGAGAATAACGGTTGCGTCCGGATTGATGCTGCACTCTAGTATCGGTGTGAATGATGATGCTAATGCTGCCAACAGCAAGCGCTTCCGTTGCGAATACTGTTCTTTTTCGTGCTCTTGGCGCTATGATTTGAAACTGCACCTCAAGCAAAAGCACGGCATTCACAAAAAGAATGTGTAGCTGTCTTTCTTGAGGAATACTTGTGCAGGTTCATAAGTTTATGTTGTTTTTTAAATTATTGTTACAATTGTATGTTCTCCGGTGCTATTCAGTTTCTTCAGCCTAGTAAAGTGGAAATTTAGTATGGATTGTTTTAAAACTGTTCATTAGTATATAAACTCTGATTGATTTATGAATGAGAGAAAGAAAAAAAAATTAATAAAAAAAAGTCAATGAAACAGAGTTTAAAAATTATAATACTCTGTTTTCGGCACTGTAACGCGAGCGACGTTCCTTTGTCATTGTGTCCGTTATTTCGTTCTCTTACGTTCGTTATACTGGGGCTTTCTGTTCGTTGTCTTCTTTTGGTTGTCAAATATTCAAATATGTTCGTAGGACACCGGTATTGTAGATCGTGTCAATTTCAGTAATTGTTGAGGGGGGAAGCGAAAAACGATTGTTAGAGCATAATTTTCTGTTTCGTCAATAGTATAAGTCTATAGTTATACATGAACTAGAGTAGATAGTTTACCTTCATTGCACGGTGTACAAAATTCTTGTGTGTGTCTAGACTTCCCGCTCCGAAATGAATGTAAAGAGTGAGGAGATACAGTTCATGGTTAGGTACTGTGCTCATGATATCAGACCTAGGCGAAAACAGTGTGTAGCTTAGTTTTGTATTTCATTTTACTTGTATTGATTTGTTAGTTTATATGTTTTAGATTAGCTTAATTTGATTTTTGTTTCATTGATTTTTTTTAAACTTTACTACTGTTATTACTGTTATTAGTTTGTGTTTGTCGTAAGGAATCACATGCCTATGGCTTTGAATTATACCGGAATGATTTAGCAGTCATTAGAGTCAATACAGTACCCATATGAGAGATAGTTCTAAAGCAGCAAGCGCCATAGTAGTTAATTAGGTAGAGAGCGCGTGTAGTCAAAGAGAAATACAATCCAACATCGGTTTCGTAAACCTTTATCATTTTCGCCATTTTCTTCAATATCGATGGTATCATTTCGTTCTTTTTTCTTCTTTCTCCTTCTCTGTTCGGTGCCTATCCTATTCCGGTTTTGTACGCAATCATTTTCATTTGATGAACATTTTTTGTTGTTATATTTGTGTACGTGAATTGATAATTTTGCGTACATGTTCATCATCATCACCACCCATCATCAATTATCACCACCGTCATCATTGCCGTTGTTGCCATTGTCGTCGTCATTCTCAACATGATCATCGTCATCATCATCATCATCATGAACGTTGTTGCAATTAAAACAATCGTGCATAAATCGTGTTTGTTGGGAAAATTTAGAATACAAAATGTCCAACCTACTGTACAGCAACTTTCTGGACATAACTATGCAGCGGTTCCGTTGCTCGGTCTGTGACAAAAGTTACCTTCGCAAAAGGCATTTGCAGCGGCACATGCGAGATGAGTGCATCGGAATACCTCCACGGTTCAGCTGCGAACACTGCGATTCCAAGTTTCGGCGCAAATATCATTTGGTGCGCCACATGCTCTCAAAACACGGTATCCAGATGGAACCGGGACCGATAAAGCTGGGGAGCGGAGGTTCTGCTGCTAATGGTGGAGGGTCTGGCAGTGGGACTGAGGGGGACGAGATCAAATATGTCAAACTAGCGGCGGAGGCAGGAAACAGTGAGCTGGCAATAGCAGCTGCCGCTGCAGTAGCAGCGGCGGCAGCAGCCGGAAATGGCAAAGGAAGTAGGCACGATGATGGAGGCGACGGAATGACGGACAGTAGCGATGCAAAATTCTCTGTCGATGCGCTTATGGTGAAACAGGAAGAGATCGAACCGGTTAACTCACAGTCGACAATGTATCAGAACTTCAAGAATCTGTTCTTGGATTACGCTCTCAAGAACGTGCCGGCCCAGATGCAGTAGTAGAGCGCAAATACTAAGGAATCATCAGTGAAGGCAAGCTGGAGTTGTGTGCCATTTGAGCTATGTATAAGATTTATATTCCGCATTTGTGTCCCCATTGGTTTCCGTTGCTTTATGGAAGGGTGATACCTGCTCTGGGTAGCTCATATACACATTTGAATTAATTATACATGATCGGTTAGTTTCCCATTTAAGGATTTTATTTGTGCCATGGCCGCTTTTATTATTATCTCATCAAAGAACGGTGAATGGTCGTTCTTATAAAGATTTATTAAATTAAAATAAGCCTAAGACAATGTTCATCGTCCGTTTGAACATCTCGGAAGTCGATAGCGTTTCTTGGGGAGATATTGTTTTTTATCTGAAGACTCACTTTTTTTAAATTTGACACGTCACTTAGGTGATACGAAGTGAAATTATTTCGTGTGTCTGTATTTAAGCAATGTTTCATGTTCAAAGGCAGTACCAGTACAATATTGTACATTTATAGAAGCATTACATCCACCGCATACCAAAAGATCACCAAAACAAAATTTGCCTTGTTAAAAATGTCCTTCAAAGTCATTGGAGTGGTAAAAGAAAAACTAAAAACTTTTGTTGATTAAAGTAGATAATACAACAAGCGTATTTTTTTCTATACAATACAAAGTTCTTCAGTCCAGACCAAAATGAACAAAATATGCCATTTTTGTAGATTGTAATTACATCAAAGAGTAGCGTTTAGGAACAGGAATAAGAAGTACAAGCGAACGAAACTACAAGCAACAGTATATGGAAGAGTAATCCGAGGTTCAAATATGTACGAATTTTGTTTAAACATGAATTCTCTGTTTTTCTCTTCTGTAGATTTTTTAAAAAGCATTCACATTAGTTATAAATTAGCGGCGCTTGATTTGACTTGATTGAAAACCCGGTTTAGGGTTTACATTCATGTAAAAAATAACATTTGTGGTACGTAAATAACTAAATCGTGTGTGAAGCGATCGGTAAGATTATCAGGGCACACTGGCGTAGGAAGAGTTACGCTATACTTTATTAGATGCAAGTCTTCTACTTCATTCAATCCTTCTACAGCTACTCAGGAGAATCTCAATATCAGTTAATCTCTCATTTTTCGCTTTAATTTAAGTTCTAATATTTCAATTAGTTAACTAAGAGTCAATAATAGCTCTTTAGCGAGATTCGTTTAGTTTCATTTTCTTTCTTGACGATAAATGATATTGTAGAGTTAATTTTGAGGCTGAATTAATGCAGGAAGCTTTTCTTTAGTAATACTGCGTTCCCACTCCCACTGCGAAGATGAGAAACCATACCAATAAACATGAGCCAAATTATTTTACGGTTAAACGCCTAATGTAACTAACAGTCAAAAGGACGACGTTTTTATTTTGTTGTGGATTCTAATTATGCTTGATTAAAGAGGTCTGGATTGTTGTCAGTTCGTTTTTCGTTTGCCGTTCTCCTTTTGTAAGCTACTATTTATCGGAATACTATGTTTTGTATTGTTAATCAATAGTTTTTGGGTTGCAGCATCATCTTTATGTCGTTCAAATTGGCAATTTTTTTTATGTCTGAGTACAGCGCGTGCATAATTTCACAATCATTTCATATGATAAATTTAGCTGCAAGCGTTCTACCTAGCTAGATCTCAACATCATCATAGTAATTAGATTGCCTAAAGCCATCGTATACCAAGCAAATCCTGTCCTGCATAATTCGCTAGCGCGCCAGAAGGCTCGTGTACGTGTGTCCTTTTGCTTCGAACAGCAAACAATTGCAACAAACAATGTGCGCATTACCACCAACCCTTGTGTTGTATGCACGTTGCCTTTGTTGGTGAGTTCGTGTTTGTTAGTGATTTTAGTGTTTATAGCGTTAATACGAGGTTTTTAATTGCGTTGAAATCTCATGTGATTTGTGTTCTCTCCTACTTACTCGCTACTTGCTCGTTAGCTAGCAGCGAATGCTAACAGATGGTATCCTATTTCCGTTGATGATCACTCGACAAAAATAACTGAATTAGGATCGTTGCGCAATCCCTTGCTTCTGAACTGTTTCTATTGACTTAGAAGATCAAAGCCTATCGCAGACACGATCATCATACATATAAGCACGCTCGCACACATACAACGTGTAGTTCAATGTTTATAAAAAAGTTTGATTTCAGTGTTGTGATATTAGATAGTGGACGATTAGCTTTGAGCTAGTTCAATATCGGAAGTTAGCCAAAGTTGAACTTGTTCTAAATGTCTTACATTGTGTCAAATCGAAAACGAATCATTTAGTCCCCTTCATCAATGTTTTCATTTGCTGTGTTTGTGCGCGCGTGTGATATTTTGTGTTATCAAAACTATTTTAGTGTGTTTAAATGCGTGTGTTTGTGTCTGTGTATTAAATGCGTTCGTGATTCAGACATTGATCCTTTTTGCTCGTTTCCAGTCAGTCACTCAAGCAATAGTTCATACAAAATATTTCACCCGCTCATATATACTTATGATTGTGTACGGAATGTGTGCGCAAAACAATATTTGTTGAACTTGGTTCCTCCGGATTCGTTTTTCCCTTCGTGAACATATAGGTGGTTTGAATGCATCTTCATCCACGACTTCATCGTCGTCCTTATCTTCATTAGCTGTGCCGGGAGTAGCGGCAGGTTTTCGCCGCGGGGACACTAGCACGTCCTTGTTCGACGGAGGCAGGCGGAGTCTGGTGCAGCTGAACGAATTGCTGTACGACGTGAAGTTCTCTGATTTGTCTAAGTTTCTCAATGCCGTTGGACGATACCAGTGTCCGCGGCGAGATTGTGATAAAAACTATAAAGACGCCAGCTCGTTGCAGAGACACATCAGGTGAGAAATCAATATTGATGTGGTTATCATTTTTTTCCTCATTAGCACCATAACATTTGGAAAGTTCAATCTCTTGCATACAGTATGTACATCAAATACCACAGATGTCAGTTTGCTAACATTCTGACCACTTGTGGTCTTTTCCTCTAAATTTGTTTGTTTCATTACAGGTACGAATGTGGAGGCATGAAAAAATTTCGGTGTGTTATGTGCGGGAAAGCATTTTCCCAAGGATCGCACTTGAAGCGTCACCTCGAATCCGGTGTGTGCATCAAGTACTACTTCTAGCAGCGTGGGTTGCATCAGCTTTGAATGCATTACTTTGCTCGTAGAACACCTTGTAAATTGTTATTCACAGAGCTGGCGCGTAAAGTAGTGTTGTGTGTGATGGAGCCAGATGGAAATTAACAAAAACAAATGTGGATATTATTTTTTTTCGTTTATGTAAGATTGAGCTATCGTCGACAATTCTGGAAGACGTATCGTTGTAAATTTTTTTTAACGAACGTTTGTAATATTAAAATGTATTGTTCTAGTCAATTTTTAGTTACAGATGTCAGTGATGCGTTCTCGCCGTGATAAAAAATAATTGTATCAAACGATTTTGATGCCAATCCAATGCTTATATATATATATATATATATATATATATATATATATATATATATATATATATATATATATATATATATATATATATATATATATATATATATATATATATATATATATATATATATATATATATATATATAATATATAAATAATATAAAATTATATATATTTTTTTGAAAACTAAAGTTATTATTGTTATTCATTGTTTAGATACTCAATATGTGGAGCAAAAAATGGTAGAGTAGAAGTCAAAGAGAAGAAGAAAGTGATGTGTACAATCTAATAGAGTATAGCTATCAGTTAGTGTGATATTTCCCACCTTTTGTTTGTTGAAAGAGAGAAAATGTAGTGGCGGCCGCTTGATTGTACTGTTAGAAAGAAAAAAACCCGAGGTATGTCTGGATAAAATGCAGAAAAAAATCATACCTAGTTAAAAGTGTGATATGTATCATAAAACCTCATGAGATTGTTGCCAATAATCATTGGTAACAAGTTGTTGTTAAGTTTGAACAAGTAAAAAAAAACAATCTTTTTGTAGGGAGCTATAAAGCTGTCATCTAGAAAAGTTAAAGCCAAAAATATCGAATATTTCTGTAGTTGACTTGATGCAAGTCGGTTGTGTTTCGTGTTGTATGAAAAAAAAGAAGAGAATCATAACAAAATATGTACCAATGTCGATTTATCAATCTACAGTAGAAACCTCAAATACAGGAACAGCTTGAGCTGCGAAACGAAAAAGGAACCAGAGAACTGAAACTAACTAAATCGTTAACTGGTCTTCATACAAGAATATTTCTTTTGTAGTCCCATTTCCGAATAAAATTTAGACCGGTTGAATAAGAAATCGTTTGAACAAAGCGTATCGAATATCCATCGGTCTAGGGTTTGTATAAATTTGCTTGTATGTACTGGAATTGCTATAAAGAAAAATGTGTCAAATATGTGTTTTTTTTTGTATTTATTGATAGCTATTCGTAAAATATTTTTCTAATTAATAACAATGTTTTCTTGTTTTCTTCTATTTTTCGGTATCCACTCTATGAGGCTACACATGGTCTAGCACTTCAGGTGAATTTCTTCTATCGACGCTGGCTGGGACGTATGGAATAATCATTTAATGTTTGATTAGTTGATCCTGAATTGAAGAGGCAGTGGAGTTGGAAAACCAGATGACACGAAGACATTTGTTTAGACTTAGCTGAAACAGAGGGTAACGTTGTATGACCTGACTTTCGAGTTTAGGTTCTCAACTGCGACAGCCATATTTGATAGGCGACTGTAGGCAGCCTTGTCTAGTATCAATTTGATAATCGGCATATTTAAATTTAAATGATGCCATACAATTGAAAGATGGTGTCTAGGTTTCTGATACCAATTATAGAGACAAATGGACATAACGGACTTTATTGATGATTAATTCATTGTGTCTATAAAAGAGCTTAAAAAAGATCATCCGATTCAGGGATCCTACAAGTCATCATATCTAAGAAATCGTTACTAATTAATGATAGTTCCGGCATATTCTACAAGTGTTTAATAAATGTAAATGTTTCATTCATCTGCCTATGTAATATTCATACGCATGTTTCACTTCCGATCACTATGTCATAAAATAATCAATTCGCTTGAGTCACACATGTTAGGTTACCCTCCTAACTCCTTTTCACCATTCACCATCTCTTATGTAGATCGATTCTGTTTTGAAATTCTTCGAAATTACCCTCATGAATAATCTTTTTAATGAATTTTCCTTCTTCAGCTGATTTATTTTCGCTTATCATGATTTAACATGCTATCCGTCAGTCAGTTTTCCTTAACATCATTGAGTAGATAACGTATGCTTGACTATTAGAGTTAATTTTTTGGGCTTGGTGGTGACACGATCCTAGCGAACGGTCGGCATTGTATAGCAACAATATACAATAAATTAAATATAAGAATTGAATTGAGTGTTCAGTCGTACTTGTAAATAATTGTTTATCTCAATAGAAGTTGTGGTTAGTGTATTTAATATGCAGCAGACAATGCGAAACGGGGAGATACTTACGATGAAACTAGAAATGATTTCATATGAAGTAATCTAGTTTTCTCATAATTCATCGTTAATAAGGCGGTAAGGATGCAAGGGTTCATCAAATTGTATTTGTTCACTGAAAATAACTGAATTTATTTCGCTTGCAAAAGATTGAAATAATTTTCCATTCCGAAACTTATTCGAATAATATAGTGTAAAATTTTTCGATTAATCGAAGGGAACATCCTCTGTTCCAATATTTTAGTAACCGGTAATTATTTTAAGCACAAAGGCGATGGGTATGACGTGGTAATTAAGTTATTAACTGTCAGCTTAAGTTTGTGATAGTGCTTGTTATTTTAAATTCTTTGTAATTGGGAGATTACTTCTCCATAGAATGTGTCTGTTCAAACTTATTGTCCGATAAATGTCTTCGAGTGTTTCGTTATATATATTAGCACATTCCTACAATTAAATTCCCATTCATTTGTGTTTGCATTGTATTAGAGTCAAACTTTTGTTTTTATGAAAATAGTCTTGTTAATGGTATGCAATTTGTATGAAAACATATTCTGATAAAATCAAAATACCAGCACAATGGAATTTAGGGATAAAAATAAACTAAACCTTGTCAAAAAGATTTTCTAATGGTTTTTCAGTAACAATGAAACTAAGACAACCAGATCAAAGAATCGTGATATTCTGAAACACGCATAGCATCGCGCACAGTGAATATAACGTAGAGCTGATAGTAGCATTGGATGGATGTTTCAATCTTATTGTTCCTTTACAGATGCCTTCTCTAACGTTCAAACTTTTTTGTTTTATTGCAGGCAGACGCAAGTTAGTGATTTTGTCAAAGAGAGTTGCCGAAGCTAGCAGTTCCTCTGGAGATCCGGGCAGCTTGATGGCGTTAGCTGGCGCAAGCCCTCTTACCGGTGGCAAAAAAATAAAAACTATTACAGTTACTACTTCTGAACCGGCTCTGTGGGTGGATGAAAATGAAATTCCCATTATCACTACTAATCAGGGCATTCGATTACGGCAAACTGAACGACAACAACAGAGCGCAATGATTGCTGGCAATGTAGAGTGTGATTTTAACGGATCGAGCTCCGTTACCGCCACAACTACGGCCATAGCAACACCATTGACCGAACAAAGTAATGATGTTGGATCTGGTTCGCTTATCACACATGCTACACCTGTTGTTCTGAATGACTGTTTACTTGAGAGCAAAAACATAGTAGTAACGAAGAAGGACAACAACTATATTTTATTCACTGCCGATCCTGATGCATCACCGGAACCACCGGTGAGTGCGGGAACCACGGTGATGCTACCCATGCGTAGTGCTACTTTGGTTGCCACCGGCGGTGCATCCACGTCGATTGGTAACACGACGACCATCGCCACCATAATCGACGAGATGCGGATAGAAGATCTGTTGAAGAAGGAAAAGATTATAAAACAGACGGAGCTGCACCCCGATGGCACAACGGCAACGACGTACATATTCGATGAGTGCGGTAATACTACAAACACAAAACACATACCCTCATGAAATCAACTTCTATCTTTCCTATAATACCCGTTCTTGCTCACATACTCTCTCTGATCTCGCGTGGATACAGAGCTTAGTAACCTATATAAATAGTGCAACATACACAAAATATTAAACATTCAAATTTACACGCTTTTACATCGTCTTGTACATTCACACAGTTTTTGGATCTTATTATTTCTGGTTAAAAATCCACTTCTGTTGGCTATTGATAACCTTTTATGGAAGAATAGGAAAATGTAAACGAAATCAGCGTTATACAATATTTTTGCTAGCGTGTCTCATTGAAATCCTTTCTATAAAAAAAGAAGAATGTATTTACATTCATTGTATTTTCAATAATCTCATAACAACCAATTTTTCATTTTGATTATTTTATGTTTATAATTGGTTTATTGTATTGTGTGATTTGGGTGTGTATTTTCGTATTGTATGAATGCGTTTTTAACACCTTGTAATTTTTTTAAATAGTATTCATTGACGGTGAAAGAATTAACATTATTCATGTAAATTCCACCATCATTATTATTGGTACATTTGCCAAATATTTGAATTGTAAATAAAATGCCAGCTGTTTTCGTGTTTGTGCATTTTGTTTCATTTTGAAAACATTTCTTCAAAACATGTTGCTTATTTATTAATGTGATACAATTTTCGATTGGTAATATGTTGTAAAATTTTTATATATGTATTTCTTTCCATATTAACAACATTTTGTTGGTGAATATTAGTTTTTACATGATGTATAGCAGATTAAGATAAAATATCTTTTAATGCCAAAATCCAAGACTATGATGTTTGCATCACACAAATGATGCGTAAAATGGAAATTTATGTCAACCTCTGTAAAGGTATTCTTGGTTGCTAACAAATTTATCATTGGTTGGAATTGGTATAATCACTGGATTCTTCTATAATTTGTGTAACAATCTGTTCTAGAACTTATGAGTCTATGATTTCTGTCATTACTAATTTGCCGTGGGTTTCTTTCGAATTAGTTCATCAGTGAACTTGTGTTGAGATCTCTTCGTTCTTCGCATATCTAATATTTTTTAATATATGGTGGTTTGTTTTCTTTGTTGATTACATTATTTTTCGCTGTATCAGTGGACCAAATAAAGATATTCATCGACGGGGGGATTGTTGTTTATTTTTCTCCTTTTTTCTATTTTCCTCTTAAGTTTCTCCATTGTTGCAAATATTAATTTCTTTGGTGTAATGGTGTTTTTGCCTGGGTTCCTTCTGTAATGGATTTCATTTGTATCTTAGTTTTAAATTAACTCATATACTAAATTGCTTATATGTGCATCATTTGAAAGCAGTGTCGAATGCTAAAAAATTGTTCATTTATTTTCTAATGAAAATCATCTTTTTTTGAGTGAATTTATTTGCGTGATGCGTGAATTCTACTATTTATTTGTATTGAATTTTTTTCTTGTATGATTTTAACGCATAGCTCCATAGCTGTTGATATTTGCTATAATAACATTTATTCCTTTCGGTTAATAAAATTTGTGGTATTACTTCTACTAATCTTAACAATTTATGCTTATCGTAACTATTGGTTTGGCTATCAACATCTTTTTTACTCAGCGTGTTATGTTCTAGTCTTGCGATACTGTTTTCAACCGTATTTTAGGTGAAATTATATATCGTTTGTTATTTTTAACGGGTTGATTATCTTTGTTTTGTTTTACATATGCACTTCACACATAGTTTACACGCAAACATATACAGTTACATACACCTTAATAGAATATCCTTGTTTCAGCGTCTTTCATTCGTCGATAGCGGATTACAGTCTCAGCTTACGTCTCAAATAGGGTACTGACCTGTGTGCTGTAATCCTTAATTTGAATGTTTTGCATTTAATTATGCTGAGCAAGTCCTTGTTTACCACAAACCCAACACGCAGCAACAACAGAGAATCCCTTGTGCTTGGTTGTTTAGATACTTCTTACGAGAAGGATTCTAAATTCTATGTCGAGCAATGAGTGGTTCCGTGTGCGCTATGCGATTGGGGAGTACGTGCATGATATTGCATCCCAACCTCTTTCTTGTATTCTCCTGTATAACGCGAACGTGTGTTTTTGTTTCCCTACAATTTGCTGCATACTTGTAGCAGAAAATTGAATAGCAAAATGAACAAGAGATTATATGATTGTTTATTTATTGTTGTTTTTCTTTCTTTTTCCTCTTTCTTATTCATTGGTATATTTTACCATGCGTGTTGTTCACGGTATCTTTCGGAAAACGTAGATATCCTGCCCATCAAAACGGGAACGAGTACTGTAGCCAAAGGAAATGTCGCACTGTCGTCTGGAACGGCCAGCACGGGAATGGTTGGGAAGAGAGTAACAAGCGGCAATGTATTAACCCCGCCTACCGCTGTATCGGGAGCATCACCAATCAGCAGCTCTGCAGGCTCGCTTATAACGTCTGTTTCAATTCAAAAGCCGGATAATTTTCCCAACGAACTTGTTGTTCCGTCATTGCCTAAAAATGATGGAAGTTCTCGAAAACTAACTCACGCTACGATCAGTGCTCCAGCCAAAACATTTGGTCATCCCCGAATAAAATATTCCCGAGCAAAAAATCCGTATAACATTACGGGAAATACCGCCATGACGTCCTCCACGATAACGATGCCGATTTTGACGATCCCAACCGTAACACCTTCCATCGGTAGCTCCATCACTACTTCTTCGATGCAATTGCAAGAAGTTTCACAGCAGTTAGCACCTCAACCGTCGGCAACAGTTGCTGGGACTGAGCGTCAGCTTTTGAATTTCTCGTTATCGCGAAAATTGGGCCCTGCTGGGCAGCAACCGCTCCAGCATGTCACGATCACTGGCACAAGTGTTGGAGCACCTGGCCTAACGGCGATCAATGCATCAGCCATCCAGCAAATTCCGATCGCGACAGCGATAGGTGGTACGCGTGGTACTTCTATCACCACACGGTATTCGGTTAATGAATATGAAACTTCCGGTTCGAATACATCTCAGAGTGCAGACTTTCCGCAGGGGATGATCGACGACCTTGATTATTCCGTAATCGAGGATATTGATCTGTCAGATGGTGTAGCTACAAACTTCAGCAATGTTGTAGCAGCTGCGGCAGCAGCAGCTGGTACTACCTTAGCTGGTTCTGGTCAGCAGCAGCAGCAACAGCAGCAACAACAGCAAACGACAGTGGCACTCGTAGCAGCGAGCAAAGTTTCGTCAGACGTGGACAACAACGGATCTCAGAGCGACGATGATGATGGCGACCAGGATATGGACGAAGGAGGCGACGATGGAAGCGGTGAACCTGATGATGACGAACAACACATCGCGAAGTACAACACAAAGCTGTTGTCAAAGATGAAGAAGGAAGGAGTAGGTGGCCAAACTGGAGGATCAAAATTATTGAATGCTTCTATGGGTGATAGCAAGTTTGCGTTGCTAGCAAACCCGAACATCATGCAAAAATTTGAGTATACGGTCAATGAATCGACGGTGGTAAGTGATACTGACGATGGAGAGGTTCGTCAATATGTGTGCCGGCATTGCGGCAAGCGATATCGCTGGAAGTCGACATTGCGACGCCACGAGAATGTCGAATGTGGTGGCAAAGAGGCCTCTCATCAGTGTCCGTATTGCAGCTACAAGGCCAAACAGAGAGGAAATCTCGGAGTGCACATACGCAAGCATCATGCCGAAATGCCACAGCTTGAAAGTCGCCGCCGCTCGAATAAATCCCGTCATTCTATTTAACTTCCTAATTAATTCCTTTTATGTAGCCTTCCTTCTGTTCTAAGTTTTCCACCACCATGTTTTATTCATAAAGGTGGTATGTGGATGTGTTTGCAATGCATTCGCCGAAGCAATGTAGTGATTGAAATTATGAGCTCCAGTGGATCATTTTTATCTATAATATGAAGTCCCACTCAAACGTGTAGCCAGGCTTAGTACTACTATATTTGATTATTTTATTTCATTTAGCTTAAAACAAAGTTTAAATGTATCTTTTGTGTCATTTTCAAATTTCTGTATGATTACTAATGATCTTGGAAGAAATGCTAACTTTATCTGTTGAAAGGGGTCCTAAAATCCTATAAATATAGAACAGCTAGTTATTCTCAGTGAATATAATTTTAAAATTTTAACAACATTGACGGGAATTAATATTTTTTTTGTGATTAGCTGCTGAAGTAGAAAATTATGATTCGAATGATTTTGTTTTCTTCCTGGTTCAATAATTTCGTTTTTATTGTTTCTGTTTTCAAGTAGAGCGTTTTGAGCTTATCAATTCTCAAACCGTTTTTAAGTTTGTCCAATTAAATCTTGCACAAGCTACGATACTGAATAAACCACACTTGTATTACATGATAACGTGGCTACATGCATTGCAAATTGGTTCCCCAAATCTTAGATTCCAAACTACGATCCTTGGGATTTTGCCATTTAAAATAATACGTTTTATAAAACGCGTCAGAGCCAAATTTCACCGACTGTCTCCAGCTGCTTGCATTTATCGAATAACTTGTTCGGGAAGCGTCTGGTAAAGGTTATAGTCGCGCTACATTTAGTCTAACGTTTTCTTTTGTCACTATTAAATAAGATCTATAATTAATTAAGTATTTTGTCGTATATTTTCGATATATGCATATACCTATTAGTGTATGTGTGAGTGTGCACTATGTACTAGAAATATCTAGTACTAGTATGTTGGTTTGCATTTTTAATACAGTCTTAGTGCAGCCATTTCGTTTTCAAGCAACGTCATACGGCGCAAACACATGCATTACCGCTTACATTCACTGCAAATTGTTTCTCAACAGTTAATTTTACTGAATAGTTCATATTCTATATCATACAACCATTTTATCCCGTGCGATCTATATTTGAGTGTTGCTTTACAATGTTTAGTTGCATTTGAATACGTTGTTTTTGATTCAGATAGTTGATCTACTTATCGTCATACGATATATACATCCACGACTTTGGCGCATTTGTAGATACAAACGATTACCGTCAATCGTGCTGATCAGTACGGTTATCAGCGGAATGTTTAATGTATTGGTTCAAAGATACTATCGATCTTTGAATTGTATGTGTCATATATATGGTTTCAATTAAATTTGCAATGTATTGAACTGTGCCGCAAAATCGAGAAGCATCTACAAAATAATTCAGAATGTTTGTTTTCAACGAAATGTCTTTTAGAGAAACGTGAATTAAATGCATTTTATGTTTTACATATTCCTTAGTTCCAAGTCATGTACCCTTTCATTTCAGCATAATATGGTACTTTAATAATGTATCAGTGATGCAACACATTGAAACAGAAAACTCTGTAACACATCATTTCTATCGTACGTATCAGACCAGCGGTAATATTTGTTGGTATTTGCAAATTTTGTTCAAAAAGAAATTGCTTGTCCAAATAACAAGAAATGCAAAAAACATCGCAAGAAGTTTATAAATACAGTCTCCTTAATTCTTTAGAGCCAAACAAATAAAACCCATACTTTAACTCTGCTCGAAGATACAGTGCGGCTATACATGGCCATTTAAAAAGAGTGGAAGATAAAATATTAGAAATAGTTGAAGTTTTGGCGATTTGCGATTTAATCACAAAGAATTGTGAGATGCACTTCAAGGAAACAATGTAAAAATAAGGTACATTTTGGCCGAAAGGAATCAATTGAAACACAAGCAAATGAACCAGTTATTAGATTAAACGTGAAGTAATGAGAAATTAAAATCAGTTGTTAGATTGAGACGAATGCAGATTGTTTAGAAATAAGGAGTACAAGTAAAATGCCGAAGTAAAGTCGTGTAACATGAGATGCTAGCTACGTATAAGCGATGGAAAGATCCTTATTTTCTGTATAAATGATTGTCGCACGTGCATTTTATATATTGAACAGAAAAGAAAACAAACAGCAAAACGAAGCCAAATATTGAAGTCATGGACAGGAGGAAGTATGGCTTACGAATGTGTGGATTAAAATGTGCAAATAGTTATAACACGGAAGCAAACGAAGTTAAAAAAGAACTATTTTTAAACTGGTGTATGTTAGAGAAGTAACTAATGGATTCGTAAAATCGAAAAAAGAAACTGATCATGATGATGAAATATCATAATGACGATAGGGTGGAAATCCTTATTGGAATACAATATTGAAATCATACAATACAAACAAATCTATACACCTTCATACACTCAAACAACTCGATAGTGAGTACAAATATGAAAGTAACATAGGAAGAAACAAAACGAAAACAAAGTTTGCAAAGAAAAAAATCATTAGTTGTGAAGGAGAAACGCGAAATTAAAATAACAAGGAACGAACAAATATTTACGTAAGGTTCAACACATCTAAAAAACAAAAAAAAAAAGGAAAAATAAGTTATCAAAACATATGGTGATCTTTTTTTCGATCTAATTTGTGAAATAACGGCTACAGTGATTGAATCGACAAAGATGATAAATATCACAAATTGTGGTAGGGCATCGTTAAACGAATAGAGTTTGTGTTTTGCTAGAGTGAATGAGGAGTGTCAAGAAAATATGAATGACTTAATATGAATGTGTAAATATCGTTACTTCATCAGGTGATAAGAGAGAGTGAGAGAGAGAGAGAGAGACAGAGAGAAAGAGAGTGTAAGAAAATGAGTGAATGAGTGAATGCTTTACAAAACCAGAAAGTGACAGAGAGCATACGATATTGAGTGAAAATGATAATGTATGCCATCAATGTGATGTTGTGTGTTGTGTGCCATCAATGTGATGTGCTTTGATTTTTATTTATTATTATTTTTTCATATTCAGTGTATGAATTTGGCCTTCCAGATTGATGAGTTCTTGCCCATTATTCCTTTACATACATCATTATTCCATTATTTCCGTTTCTCTGTTGTTCGTTTACAAATATATAAAAAAACTGTAAAGAGAAAATGTAACGTGTTGATGGAATTCTAGGTAACAGAATTTAACAATTTTACTAACATATATTTTCCTTCTTTTTCAGGTAATTCGGATGAATATGAAATGGAATGTGATGGCAGCTTATATGGATTCAAACATCCTGCGAAAATCAATTTGAAGGATATATCTGTGCCATCCGACCATTCAGCGTGTTACTCAAGAAATGATAAAATGATGTGCAAATGAGATTAATTTATTTTAATTTTTTGCTTCCTTTTCCTTTATTGTCCTTGCTTCCTGTATCCTGTGCGATTTTCGTATCCTTATAACACATCCCTTTCATTTATAGTACACTTCACCGAGAATTCAGCAACGTCGCAGCCGTTGCAGCAGAAATGACCTCATATCCATCCAAAGACAAAATATCAAACAATAGCTCGAATGCCAATGGTATTGGTATTGATCAGCTTCCGAACCAACAATGACTATTATGTAAAGTTTTTGAAAACAAATATTACAATGCAAATCCAACTAGAGAAATGTCATCAACGCTGTATACACATGACATCGGTGTGGCAAATTGTATCGTACAAAGTATACATGGAGGTGGCACGAGCGTACAGAGTGCGGAATGAAATCTCAATTTCACTGTTTACATTGTGATTTTTCGACCAAATATAAGCATAAATTGAAAACTCATGATCGCATCAAACACGGAAAAGAACACTGCGTTCAGTCGCATCATGTTTCCTGCGAAATAGATAATCATAACCCAAAGACGTCGAAAGGGGAAACTGTTGGAACTAGTGTTGATAGTGCCATTACCCATCGCAATTCAAAAAGTAATGATGTTCGAAATATCATTTTCATCAATCCCAAGCCCTCCATACGCATAGTCACAACGATTGATGATAACGACATCGACGTGAATTATGATGATGATGCTACCGATGGAGTTGTTAGTGGTATTGGAAATGATAACTTTCGAACGATCATCAGTGATGGTACTGCCAATACTTCTGTAGATTGTAGTATAATAAACAACAACAATGTGTACAGTGCGGAATTGATAGAATCATCAAAAATCAATAACTACTTGTAATGTCTTACACACTGACTGGTGTAATGGCATTACGAAATCTTATTGATTCATGTAAAACCAAAAGCACACGAAATGTTGTATTATTTTCTATACAAAACGGCCATAGCTTATTTTTTCCTACATATGATCAGTTGTTTAACGCGTTTAATTGCGTTTTGATCAAATGGATTGTAAAATGTTCATGGTAGTGAGTTCTTTTCATTGTTTTGTATGTTGAATGTTTTAGTCTAAACAGAGTTTATAATATTTGTTTTACATGCTATGAATAGTGTACAAGTATGTTGTGTTATAAATTTCCATAGATTCGTACATAACATATTCGTCATGGATCGATCACGACTTGAAATCATTCAAATGAAATTTTATTGAAACCAAGACTCTTCTTGTCAACCAGATAGACCGATTATACAAAAAAGATTTTTTTATTTTTAATCGTTCGTTTGAAACCATACGTTAGAAAACTTCTTGTCTAAGTTGAATAGAGCAATGTTCTTGATACCTAAGCAATTCATTTTTAAACCAGAAAATAAGATTTAACACTATGTTTTCAATATTAACGATATTGTTTTTTATATTATAGCATATGTGTTATCATTAGGATTGTTGATCATTTGAATTATTGAAATATCCAACAGTTCAAAAATTGAAATCTCTTGGAAAAGAGGCATTGTAAAAGAAAGAAATCAAAATTGGACTAACGATTGAATCGAGCGTTGCATATGTTATGTTTTATTTATATTATCTACTTAAAATATTTATGCTAATGTTCTTGAAAAAGAGCACAAAAATGCTTCCTTTTTTCATATTCTTTCTCATTTTTGTAAAATCTAAGTCACCTTGTAAATTTGTTTTTCAAACATTACTAATCTCTTGCTGTATTATATTAAGCATTCAGAATAATGCGTTGTTCGGTTCCGTGAATCGTTTGTTGTTAACCTTGTTCATGTAGAAAAGCTAAGCATATATTTATATATACTAGAAACGTCTTTTTTAACCGGGATAACATAAACATAGTTAGGTTATCAAGAAAGTATTCTCGGGATTTGTTTAAAATATGTTATAGTTTCTGTTGAGGAAAATCGTTTCTACCGACTGCTGTTTGATGGAAAGCACAAATCTGTGTTAATACGAAATGAAATTGTGTGATTTGCTTGTTACTTTGGTCTTTGGTTGTAAGGTGCAGAGGTTCAACTAATTTTTTAATATTAATTTACTTTGAAGTTAATTGTTTCTATTACAAAAATGCATTTTATAAGCAATATGCTCATTGATTTAGCTTTTTTTATATTTTTGTTTGTGTGATTGTGTTATACTTTTCGAGATATTTTCTCTGCTTTATTTGACCTAATTTTTTCCTTTTTTTTCTAGATTAGTTAGTTACATTTTAATTAGTTCCATCGTAGCCTTTTTTCTAATTGATGTTTTCTCTTTTTTTTTTCTTTTTTTGTTCGGTTTTGTGTGTGTTACATTGTGTTACGTATGTGTGATTTTGTTGTGTTGTGCTGCGTTTTGCGCTCTATTATCCCCGCTCGATATATATACCGTGCCTGCCTTCCCATGTGCGTTGAATGTCGTGCTTGTACTATACCACGCGGTGCCTGCATCTTCGAAATTGCATTTGGTCGTGCAGCGGAAGACTTAAGCATCACAAAATTAGGTGGTTTGACCTGGGACCAGCTAGACGCACGTTTGTTCCCGGGATCGGGTGCCCTACTGACCGCGGCCAGCAATGCAATGCCACTAGTGACTACTCTTCGCGAAGGGCATCATCCGCTGATATTTCCACGCGATCTGTCAGTCAGTCCGGTCAACATAAAGTGCATCTCATCGGCATCATCCTCCTCCTCTACTGGTGGCATCGTAACCAGCAATATCGGTAGCAATAATGGAGTGAATATTCTGAACAACAACAACAATAACACGAGCAACAATAACAACAACAACCATCGAAGTGGAGGAGGAGGTGGTATCGGAGGAGAAGGTGGTGGTAATAGTAGTAACATCAGTGTTTCTTCCCTGCATTGCTCGGAGCTCGGGTTCGCCTGCCCGGACTGCGGTCGAACGTATAAGCTAAAATCGTCACTGCGCAATCATCAGAAGTGGGAATGTGGTAAAGAGCCTCAATTCCAGTGTCCATATTGCGTGTACCGGGCGAAGCAGAAGATGCACATTGGCCGGCACATGGAGCGCATGCATAAAGAGCGCTATTTTAAAATGGAAGGTGACAAAGTGATAGCACTTGAAGATCCGGTTAGCCAGGATCTCAACCATACCGTATGAAGGATTCATCTGACTGTACGGTGGATAAAGAATCCGGCAGAGGAGATCTATGTTGCCAAACAGCACGCGACATACAAGGTAGGACAGCTACCAAATCAACCATTAATCATAAGAGGAAGGGAAAGGGAGAGTAATCAAATCGATACAAACGAACTGTGCACAACTGCGAATCAACAGTGAAAATCGCCATTTCATTAAAAAAAATTATAATGCAAAGTAGATGAACCAGAAAAGCAGGATCTTGTCAGGGATAGCCGGAGTACATCGGAAGCCATAAAAATCTGCATGCAAGATGTTCATTAGCCGATAGGATTGTTAAGAGGACGAATTGAGTAATAATTCTTGTAGCTGTAGTAGTAGTAGTAGATGTAGCGCCTTCAAATAACTTCTCGGCAAGCATCTTGTTCAAACAGCGATTTGTCTGAGGAGCACTTATCTACCAACGTTCTATAATATTTCCTTTTGTGTTGGATGTGTACGGAAGTTAAAGTAAACGTCAGGAAAGCTATCGATGGCCATACAATTATGCAACGATAGAAAGCTGAACTCATTTTAGGCATTTAACACATAGATTACATTTGGATAATGATTTAATCAACCGACATTTGTGATGTGTAGGACGAAAGGAAAGGTAGGGGGAGATATCCTCCTCATTAACATTTCGTGTCGTTAGACACTCATAAAGAACTTCTTGTACATCGAAAAGTGACGCCAGCATCCAACAATAGCTTTGCAATGTGGCTGATTTAACAATGAAATATGCAATGTATTTCTTTTCGTGCCACCGTATGAATAGAAGCTCCACTAACGCATAATATTGTGTTTTGGGCTACTGTCAATTCCAGGCTGCCGCTTTCTCGTAACGCAAAATTCGATTCTACCAGTCTTCCATAGCGTGCAAAATGAGACAAGCCAGAATAGACAGCAAAACATGAGTTTCTTTTTCTTATAATGGTGCGGTAAAATGAAATAAGCATAAACCCTATGGAAATCAGTGACGTAGAATAGAATATAATCTAAAGTTAATATGAAAGACAATTCATGGAATATTCTAGACACGTTGTGTACGGGTCATGTAAAAGTTACGCATTTGGTAATAGAATATATTTTTATAATTGTGAAGTAAACGAAACCATTCCATATACTTCGAGTTGTAAAAAAAAAAACAAAACAAAAAAATTGTTTATCAGATGAATGGTGGAGAGAGGAGATAGGAGCGTAATCAACTCGTTCCATCTGTTACACGGTAAAAAGATGAAAATTAATACTAAGACATTCAAAAGACATTCAAATCAATCGAAAAGTTTCTAAAACAAATACATAATCCATTCTTTTTAAAATCAATACATTCCGTTTGTTATTGTTGTACCTTGCATATTGCATGGATTAAAAATGCGCAAACTAATGCAAAATGTATCAAAAAAAATTAGAATACATGACGGTGACGTCTTAAGCATTCGGAACCATAAAGATGACGCATCTGGAGGTTAAAGTTTTCAATTATTGCTTGTTACCCATTCAATGCAGTTATATGGCAGTTTAACTCAGTATTTTGCATTCCATGTTATATTCTTGAAATGCCATGCCGCAAATGTTCCGCCTAATTAACGTAAATTCTCCAATCCAATTCCAATATGCAGAAGAGAATAAATTATTACCAATTACTTGTTGAATAGAATCCTTTGTAGCAGCAGTACTAGGTTAGTGTACAACGACTCAGAATGATGCATTTAAGTGATAAAACGATTCGTCACCATATGGGTGTTGTTTGCCCTCCGTGGACTCTAATTTACGCTATAGCAAGGTACTGTCGTGGGTAACAGCTTTGGTATGGTTACCATGTGCCTACGCTGTGATAGGCGCGCGGATATAATGATATTTAAGACCAAGTAAAACAACATAAAAGTAACTCGTAAACACCATCTGCATACAGGATTTTTTGGGATAATTCGAAGGTCATGCATGGGAAATATGACTGTTGAAACTATGATTAAATTATCGAATCACGACACACCGCTAAGTGACATGATCGTCAACAGACGGAAAAAGATGGAAAATATTTTGTTAAAAATTGTTACCGTTTTTTACATTATTATTGTATGCTTACTTCGTCCTTCAATTGTTGTTGAGACGAGACACAAGCAGGCAAACAATAGGGTGCGGGATATTAAGGTTACGATCATTTTGTGTTTTAGTACGAATAATGAATTACTAGTAATGAAACAACGTTTTACCTCAGAAAATACATTATGTAGTAGGGTTTTAATTTTCTTTCTATTTCAGCTACTTTTTAGTAGGGTCTTTTCATTCAGTTTCTACTTTGGTTTTTCATGCTTATTAATGTAAAGATTCATAGCCAGAAATGTATACTTTTCAATTGCATTTTGTATCTAACAAAGCAGGATAGAAGAAAACAAATAATCTGAACTTGATGACACGACAAATTACGGTAAAGTGTTGTAGGAAAATCATGTGACATATATAAAAATGTGCGTTTTGGAAGGTTCCACTAAGTTCAAAGAAACCAATCAAGGTCAAACTGAAAGGAGAAATAATATGATGTAACAAGAGTGACATGAACGATCAGCAAGAAAAGGAGTGTAAAGTATGGAGCAAACTAATAGATCAAGTTTGAACGCCTTACGTAGACAGATGTTTCCTACCATATGTGCCTTTCTTTTACTTGTTATATGGATTGAATAGGTTTTATGTTTTTAGGAATCTAGCCGGTAAAATATTTAGGGAACATGGGTAAATTTCTCCTTCATAATAGATTATATTTGTTAGCGAGCATTATGAAGTGTTGATCGTTGAGCATTGAAGTAATGCTGATTTGTAACATTGTTGTAAGCAAATTGATGTAAGAATATTGTAGCTAAGTTGCTACGACCTTTTGACACCACGACGGTTGACACAACACGGAACAAATAGTGATGTAAGGAAAAGTGTAAAAAGGCGCTTCATCGTGATGCGTGTTTCGTATGTTTGCCATGTTTGTATGTTGTGTATGTGTGTAGCTTGGCTGATGCCGTGAATCGATCGTCCAGAAGATGATCACCGTTTTCCATCGAATTATGTAAAGAGAATGTAAATGTTGCAGAATTGGATTGAAATATGTTTAACTTATTAAACATTCCTGTCTCTAAGCATTATTTTTTCTCTATTTTTCGTTTGGTTATTTATTTTTTGTTTTTAATAAACCAATTATATACGTTTTCCGTTTGTGATTGTTTTTTCGATATAGATTCAGACAAGCTACATACAGATACAACACAACCCTCCGCCAATTATTCATCACTCAGTGAAATCGAAATGATATCTAGGGTTAAGCATACATATATATATATATATATATATATATATACATACATATAGAATTGAAAAACGGAATGATATGTAAATTGAAAACCACGATTACAAAAACACAAGCTAGAGATAGATAGACAGACAGACAGAGAGAGAGAGAGAGAGAGAGAGAGAGAGAGAGAGAGAGAGAGAGAGAGAGAGAGAGAGAGAGAGAGAGAGAGAGAGAGAGAGAGAGAGAGAGAGAGAGAGAGAGAGAGAGAGAGAGAGAGAGAGAGAGAGAGAGAGAGAGAGAATCGGAAAGCTGAAACAGGTCGTTATGATGTTACGTACTGTTATTCTTAATTGTAAGTTTTTTATGAAAGACGTAAACCCTGGAAAGGACAGATAAAATTCATAGCGAATGATGGTAGACAAGAAATAGAATCATTTTCATTCAAAAATGAAAAAAAAAGTAGACAGAGACATATCTAGAGCTTGGTTTGGAAGATTCCAAACGCTATTATCAAGGATCCATTTCGAGCACGTCATTTCACACATGTGTTCTGTTACAGCTCACAAGCGGTGGATTATTTTTATGGTTTTCGTTGATTTTACTACGGTTGTTGTGCTGCGAGTTACATGAAGGAAAACAGAATGCGAATAACGTGATTGAAGATATTGTTATAGCAAAAGGAGAGACGCATGGAAATGAGAATACGCACAGCAGCGGTTTATATGCCATAATAAGTTATCTGTTTCATGTATATAGTTTACAGTCATCAGATGCAGTGGGAATTGAGCAAATTACCGTAATTGAGCACCATATGAAAATAGACATGAAACAACAAATCGCAGACCACAAATTGAGATAATATGAGCATAAAATAAGATAAAGTGGATTTGCAAGGAGTTCAGTCATGCAAAATTCATTAAAAAATATCTCAGGCAGAATGAAGTTACAAATGATGTAAAACATAGCAAGTTATTATAACACAAGCTGTTTGTTTGGTCCTGCTGCTGTGTGTTAGCTCTGTTGCTAAGATCCGATAAGCCAATGCAACAGTGAAGTTTCGTGATATCGTCACTCACTCAATGACTAATCGGTAAATGTTTCGCCAATACGACGCGTTGTTCAAAATGTTGTACTATCCTCAATAATTTCTCCATTACACTTGTTATTAATTTCGTTACAAAGATTGGTCTTTCTTATCAACAGAACAAATGAATTTTGGTGAAATTGTAGATACTTGTTGAATTTGGAAATGTTTCACGTATATGAAATGTACTGTATGTGTATATTTTTTCGATTCTGTGAATGCAAGAACTGTGAAAAAACTGGAGGGTTCCCCGAACATCCAACACTACATAGTCGCGTACAATGCGATTTTCCGATCGGTACACATACAATGAACTTAGAATAGGCGGTGCTTTTGAGTTGACCACAGATAAACATACACATCAAGATTAGTTTAATACAATCCTTAAGCGGACCACGCGAAGCAATATCCACATCTTGATACAGCAAAAGCCTTTTCGTCTACAATTCTTCTCTATTGCTTTTGTTGCTTCCATTTATTTTTAATTTTTACTTACTATTGTTTCGTTATTTTAAAAATGTATTCTGAATACTCATTAATTTAACAAAATGGAAAACAAAAATGGAAGATATGAAATATGAAATGCAAACACAAACACAAACATAAACATTTTCAAATATGATTTTTTGCGCTTAAGACATTATCTCATCGATGGCATCATTAGCAACAACCCTTCATCACAAAATTCCATTATTTCGTTAAGAGAGCAGCACAAAATCCAATCCATTTTGGCATCAATGAATGATGGTAATGTCTTATGCATCTCTCCAGTCATGTCATTCCATCACAAAACAGCGATGAAAAATATACACACAAATAGTGTTGATGCAAGAGCAGTCAGCGAAAAACCGCAAGTAGCCATAGTAGTTAAAGTAAAGGTAACAGCGAAACAATGAGCAAGGAAGAACCGCGTGAACGAACGATCGTTATAATACGATCGCATGTTTTTATATTAATTCTAATACATCATTACCATTTTTAAGTAAGTTGTTTTATGCATTATAGAAATATACGCAACAAAATAAAAACAAAAAACACTTTTTTAAGTATCGAATTATTTTCTTACAGCACATGCGCGCGCTTTTATGGAAGAAGTATTATTACTAAAGGCAGTTTGACAGAATCATCTTTACAGAAATTCGCATAAAAATAATCTAATCGTTTTTGTTTTGTCTTATTTTTGATAGATTTATTAAAACGGGTATTGTATACTTGCCAGGATAAGCCAGTCCAGCGTCAACGTGCCTTGGAATGGACTAACATTAAGTTTCGTAAACAGTCTTTCCATGGTTTCATCTTTCAAAATTTTCCTTTTCTATCCAATTCGATCAAAAAAATATTTGTAGATGAAGGAATATTATTTGTAATTCTTTTTATTAACATATTCCTTTTCTTTTTTCAGGTATGGATCCAGACCTGAGGACTGAAAGCAGTTACTAAAAGTTTGTGTAAAAAGATTTGAACGGGAAACATAATATCGATCTATCTGCATGTTAAAGTAATGGTCTGCGATGGATTTTTCACCGGCTGTATGAAATGGCAACACTTAATTGAACGAATTGATTTGCAGGAATTGTGTCGGATGTTGCTTTCATTTTTTAATGTTCATGTTCGAAAATATAGTTAACAGTGGCATTGGAAATTTAAACCTGGTGATCTCTGGAATCAAAGGAGTGTCCCTGGCTATCTTTTCCATTTGCTTATGTTCATGTTTATGTTCGAAGACGTAATCGAAGAATTGAAAGTGCTGGTAGATATATGTTGAACATGATATACAGCTACCAGATACATCAACCTGTTCTATGCAAAGAGCCTCGTTTGATTCACTAAAATGGTGAAACATATTTATGATTGCAAGGTAAACAGATTATGACGTTCTGCGACGAAAGATTGCTGCTTGTTTGTTCAAAATGTACAGGTTTTAACATTTGTGCAATTATCTGGTAACATTATTAACATTACGGCTATATAAATGCATGGCGTATAGCTGCAGGTTTACCACTGAAATTTTCACTTATTGTGTAGATTTTCAAATAATGCTGTAATGCTAACGATAAATTGGACAATAAATGATTGTCGTACTGCTGGTGGTGCAGTGAGCAGTATGCTCAGGTCGGAGCTGTTTTACTAACATCGAATAATATACGTCTGCATGAGGCAAATAATGGGCTCACGAATCATCAGAAAATTTATTACTGATTATCTTTTATCTAGCTATTTATAATTATTGTGTCTTACATTGAGTAAAGGATTTCTTCGCGCTAGTCATACGCTTCCAGCTCCTGGCTCTATTTCGCTCTCCCACGTATTGGTTGTATATATTTATGCTTCACGCAGCATGGAAGTGGAAATTCTGTTGGTCTCAAAAAGTTATAACTGGCAAATGTAACAAAATGTCTTTAATTCATTTTGTGATGTTATTTCACGTTGCATAAAGAAAAAAGGATTCATTCATGATGCAGTTTGGTCAACTTTTTCCATCTCTTATTTATTTTGTGAATGTTGTCTTCCGTGTTTTGTGTGTTTTCCATGATAATTTGTGTTTCCGTGTATTTGTTTTATGTTTTTTTTTCAACTTATTCCTTTTTTTATCATATTTCATTGTTTGAGGTAGATTTTGTTAAGAAGGCGAGCTGTCATTAAACATTATTATTAATTCTACTTTCTTTATTGTGAATAGTAATATGAGTGAATGCAAGCTAATTCAATTATAGTAGAGCATAATTCTATATATTTGCAAAAAAATAACACTAACAACTAACAATAACATTTTCTTTCTATTTCTCTTTCTCTGTCTCTTCTGATTGCGTTTATGCTGATGAACGTTCCTTCGAATATCCATAAAATCGTATTAACATGTATGAACAAAAACATATATCCGGAACTTCGCAACGACTACATCATACGTCCGTTAAAAAAATATACACCATACCTAACTGCCTATTGATTAACACCTCTACATATCGGTTGTTGCTACTACTACTTATTAATATTATATATTACTAAAATGCACTACTTCCTGTACGATTAAATCCAACAATACCACCACTTCAATCAATGCATTTTATCCTAACTAATCACTTGATGGTGTTACATATGAATGTGTATGTGTTTGCGCACGTACGCATGTGTATTGGCTAACAGAAGCAGAAGATCCCGAGGACAGTAGCTCACTGGGTGGTGGTATTACCAAGATCAAGCTGGAAAACTTTTGGCACGACAACGAGTTCACCTTTGCCGAACCGGTCACTAATCATGGTACAGCAGGCACGATGGTTGCTCAGCCAAAATCGCAGCGAAACATCGGCACCACCGCAACTTCCATACCGGCCTGGCGCTGCAAGACGTCAAAATCGACCTCAAAAATTTCCCTAACACCGATGCTAACGACCGTCGGTCGCATGATGGTGGCAAAGAAATCTTCTCCATCGGGAGGCGGTGGTAGCATGGTGGCAATCATGAAACCGCTCAAGACGACTGGCAACGGCAACGTGTTCCTCACGTCGACCGGTTCGCTGATGGGCACGACGATTACAGGTGGCTCGAACAGCAATGCAAGCGGTGGTGGAGGTAGCGGCAGTAGTAATGGTAGTAGCGCGGGCAGTGCCAGCTCCATCGGTTGTCGTAAAGAGGAGAAGATCTTGTTTCTGCATGAGAACGATGCAAAACCGTGGAAGTGCAAGAGTTGTGGGCGTAATTACAAATGGAAGAACAGCTTGAAGTGTCACATCAAGAATGAATGTGGCGTGCCTCCGAAGTACTTTTGTGAGCGTATGTGCGGATACAAGACTCACATACACAGCAACCTAAAACGCCACCTGAATTCAAAGTTCTGTAAGCCCAACTGAGAGCTGGTGTTGGCGGCGGCCACGACGACGACGTCGGCTACTGCAGCAAGGACCGGAGGAGGATCCGTTGCTGCCGTTGTTTCAACATCGTCGTCCACGTCGACGTCCTCTCAGTCCTCCGTTCCCCCTGCAATCCCGTCTTCTTCCTTCCATCTCGCCTCGGCGACACCTCACACCAGTGCATCAACAGTGGGCGTGACACTAGCCTCATCGCTTTCGATTGCTCCTGGCACACGAACCGCTATTCTTGTTGCACCCGCTGCTATCACGGAAGTGGAAGTCGAAACTGAAGAGGCAGATTCCGTGCAACCGCGGACTCGTCTTTCTCGAAGACGGATTCGCCGGGTAGTAGCCGGTGGCGGTAGTGGTCATCGTGCTCACATAATCTATTACTGAAAATTCTGAAATCACACATCACGCAAAGCGATTGGTTTTCTTTTCAAGTTTATTGAAATTACATCCACGATCTGCAAATATTTGATGCTGTGCAATTGATGCGTTCGCCGTGAGAATGCACCGAACAGTCAGTGAGTGGTGAATATTAACCATTTTAAAAAATGCATTATCAATTCAGTTGATGTATTTCTTTTTACTCGTAATATTGGTACTATTACGTATTATCAGTATGTGGAAGGAAGCTTAATTAGTATCCGGACTTTTAATGTGTATGCATTGTGGAATCACACTTGCAGAATACATAAATTTGTCTCTTCAGGCGGATGTAGAAAGCAGGACAACGGAGTTAAACAAGAGAAGCGCGTCAGGTGGAACTATGGTTATTGGATTATGTTTAATTTAGCTCAATATTTTTCTTCTATTTATTCTACTGACTAACGATGGCAAAGGCTGCAAAGCTTTGTAGTTTTGATATATTTGGGGCGCGAAGAACAGAAACTAACACAAAAAAGCATGAAAAACGAGTCAGCACCGGTAGCGGTAGACACATTATTGATAGTTTTAATTTGCTTATTTATTTTACCACATAATTCAATTGTTTGTTATTTTTCACATTACACTCTTGTTTTTGGTTGCAGTACAATTACATGAACAGCAGAAAAGAAACAGAGAAAACAACTCGATAGAGTTTGTTTGTTAGTGTAGTAATGGTATTTTTTTTACAATACCCATCGTACTCAGCAGTAATCGTTCTCATTGCTGATTGAATGGGTTGACATGCAAGAGTATATTTTTGTTTTTGGGTAAATTCATCACAATTGTTTCAGCCCATACACTGAGCAGTATCAGCATCGTTTTCCTTGTTTAACGTTAGAAGGAATGCCATATGGACAGCATTCATAGAACTGGATATATAGAATTGAACAGGTAACAAGATTTTGCCATTTTTAAATAACAGTAGCATACATTTGCTACACTGTTGCTTTATCAATATGCCATCTCTCGAAGATAAATTATTTTAAACCAGACGACATTTTACGTTCAGAATACAACATTTATTTCACGAAATATCAAACAAGAGGAGGGTATAAGTACCAGGTTTGTGAGTGCCATATTTTGGATAGTGCCATTGTCGAAACAATGCGTGAATGTAACCAAAAACTGGAAACGATAAACTGTTCTCAACAAATCGCTTTACTGTTTAAAAGAGAACCATGAAGCTTGTGTAAGTGAAGCAAGATAATAATATTGAACAGTAGTGAACTTTCTAATTAACTTATCTAGTCGGATGTACTTATTTAATATTTACGTTTTGTTTTACAAACGGTAGTGTAGGAAAGCCATGTCTTTCGTTCTAAAGTATTAGTTTCAAAGACTTCGCGCCCAGTTATAATTTTTTATTTTTTTGTTGAACGTATAGTGTAAGTGATACATTCCGATTGATTTTGGCGTCCGATATGATATAAATTTTCCTTTTGGAAATGGGTAAGCTACGTAAACATCAAAAACATTCGAAAACAGATCGTTATGTATGTTTGCTTTCCGCCGAGTTTGGCGAACATGCGGAACACATTCCCGATACTATTCAAAATTCCCCGGTTCAAAATTGCATATATTGTATTATAGAAGATAAGGGTGTGACAGAATGGTAATCTAATGAAGGAAGTAGATTGATACATGTTTAGCGAAGCGTGCTAAGGCAAGGATCTATGCGCGGCATTTATTTGGAGACCAAATATCGATTAATGTCACCACAAAATTAGAAATATTACGAGAACGAAAGATCAGTTTGGTGTAAGGAGCGCAACGGCCATCGCCAAGCTTGTATTGCAATGTATTGAAACAAATACAGGAGCGTAACCGTTCCGCAATGCCATACGCTACACTCGTTCCAAATTCATATGGTAATATAGACTTTGGAACTAGCTAAAAGAAGGAGTGGATTGTAATTGGTTGTTTGAGATGATTGATTTAAGCAAGCATTAAAATAGTTTCAAAAAAAGAAAAATATAAATAATTGATAAACTGATTAACTGTATAACAAAAACACATCAGTGCAGAACAGCAACGTATGTAACATCACATCAGAGAAACATGTTCAGTTAAAAAACTCCAAAGAAATATGGGAAAGTTAGAAAGAGGTCTCACATACACCTGTTCACCACATAGAAAACAAAAAGCAACGTAACTTGACATGGTAAAATACATTTATATTATAATAAGTAATTATTTATCAGTTGTGCCCGGAGGTCACGCTGGGAAATTTAATTTTTGGGGTGAGCAATAGAAAGTATTGTAGCATACAGAGATCGTGACCCGTAACGTATCTAATGTTTGGTTGAGGTAAACGAAGAGAATGGAACTGATATAGGTGGTGACTATAGGATGCGAACGATTTAAAACAAATAAAGAAAAGCACAGCAGTGTTTGCATTTCATTTTGCGCAAAAATTTAAATAATTGAATCTACACAAATTCCACCTGTGGTATTCGGTAATTGTTTGGTAAGAGATGTGTAAAGGTAAAATAAGTGAACTGTGCATATTGACTTTTTTTGTGGAATCTATATATTTTATTTATATTCGAATCTGTAGTATTTTATTAACATAATTCATTTTTATTTTAGGTTGCCGTCGGCGCTGGATGATTCTTAACGAATTGTATCAACAATCGCTTAGACAGTGACTGAATGATGGATTAATACTTATTCTCATTTCATAATCAACATTTGTGTCACAATATCGCTCGGATAAATGAGATCAGTAAAATATAACATCGTGTGACCAACTACGTGATGTTGGAAATCCATTTTAAGTGAGAAGAGAGGCCCAATTATTGATTGACCCTGCCAGAAATAATCCTCGGTAGAGAAATGAATATTTGTATATGAAGATGCAGTTGTGCCGTATCTGGTTGCAGTTCCCTTGAATAAAAATGCATTTGATTAGTTCTGTATTTATTTTATCCCATTTCCGGTGGAATAAATGTCGTGAAATAGTGGAAACATATACAAATGATCCAACGTTGTAACAGATAACAATAGTTGTTGGTAGAGATTAGATGTTATAATTGGAAGATAGCTTAGGGAAATAAACCATACGAGAGAAAATGTAAAGGAAAACACTGTTTATTGTGAACGGCTTAACAATAAACATAATCGTAGGCAGAATGTAGGCCCTTTCAAAAGAATATTCCGGCTGGGGATGATGACGCAGATCCCAAAAGGAAATTCTTTATTATTGTTTGAAGTTTTATCGTACGACTAAGAATATTGTAAAATCATGTCCTGGTTTCACGGTCTACTCTCTTTACATTACAACAAATCAAACGGAACGTTTGTTGTAAACTTGGATGTATTGAGGGATATTGCATAGAACATTGGGAAGCGTTCTCTATTAGAATCATCTGTTATATCAAATGGTTGCTTAAGGGAGACATTTACATCGCTAATTTTGAAACGTTAAAAAAAGAAAGCAACAAACAAATAATGCTCCATTCACTAAATAACCCTGCTATCATGTAAACCACAGCCAAAATGCACACACATATCTTCTCTTTATCTCTTCGTCTCTATGCAATTCATTCATTCCTGCTCTCTTGCAATATACGCAAATCTGGTGGTGGCAAGATGTTACTATATTACTTTTAACTATTAATTTTTGTTTTTCTCTCAATTCTATCATTTTGTTGCCATCTTTAATGTATACTATTAAGTTTTTGTATGTTTTCATTTCTCAAATTCTCAATTACTTTTTTGCTATAAGTGTATTTGTTCGTTTGTGTTTTATATGTGTATGTGTCTGTATCTGTGTGCGTGTGTGTGGGGAATGGTGTTTGGGTGCGTAAACGCTTCGGAAATTGCTTTTTAACTGATCGAAGAAAAGTTACATAGAGATAAATAAAGAGAAGATAGAAAGGTATAAATAAATAAACACACACACACACATATATATATATATATATATATATATATATATATATATATATATATATATATATATATATATATATATATATATATATAAACCTATTTAGAGAGATAAACAGAGATATAGAGGAGTAAGGAGAGATGAGCGAGTGAGAGTAACTTTTGATATGATCGTTACTGTTTGTCCTGTTCTGTGTTGGCATCACGCACCAATGCATAGTAAGCATACCCCAAAATCTGTTGCAACTTCAAGCACATATTGTACACACGGAGGCGTACACATACACCACGTGTCTGTTTTGTGAGATAATAAAAGAAAGCACATTAATGTAGCGTAGCACATACATGAAGGATTCTAAATGATTACACTAAGATAGAAAAAACTTTTTGTTAGTGGCCATAGGTATACGAAAAAGAGTTAGGTCTGAGTAACGTCTTTTGGCACTAAGCTTATGCTTTTGTTAGTATTAAATTATTAATGCGTTGATCGATGTGTTTCAATGAGAAACGAAAAACTCGTATGTGTGCATATGTATATCCATGTGTGCCTCTTTAAATTTTTTGCTATTCACATCTAATAATTTATTTACTTCATGTTACAAATATCTCATGATAAATACACTAAAATGAACTATAAGCTTTAACAAAACTAAAAAACCTATATAAATGCACAAGTTAAAGTTTGTTTTTTGTATTTGGAATTTTGTGGAATGATGGTTATGTGTTAATGTAAAATCAAGATCAACGAAGAAAATTGAGGGAATAAGCTTATATTTTTGTTGAATTTCTAATTTTCATTAATATTCATTTTCACTTGAAGATAGCACATTGAAAGGGCACTAGAAAAATTGATGAAACAATACGAAACACAGGAAGTACATGCATCTCAGGGCTTCTCGTTAAGTGTTTAACTAATTTGGCCTGATGATCAAAATTTTAACGAACTTTTGATGCAAATATTTGTTATGTGATTAGATATTTAAAACAGATGAGATTGTACGCCAGGTTAAACGATTAAATATTTGGCTACAATTTATTTGGCGCAACTAAGATATAGTCAAATATCTTTGTCTTTTTGTATTATCGATGAAAGTGCAAAATAATCATATGAAAACAAAAACATACAGAGAGCATAAGTTTGGATGAAAGAGACAACGACAGAGAAAGAGATAAATCAAAACGCTAATGTTTAAACACGAACACATCAAACTTCAATCTTATTAATTAAACTGCAAATTGCCACTACCACGGGAAGGGATGATCAAATGCTAAATCTTTGGTAGAAATGTTGAATTTAAACCAAAACCCAACTTTGTTCAGTTTCTGTACCCGTAGGTCAAACGAGCAACACTGATGGAGGAGGCCCATCAGTCAGCTATACGGCGGAAGCGACAGAAGGAATTGTACCCTCAAGTGACATCGGTAACGACGGTTCCGTCGTCATCTCCGTTGCCTCTGGCGGTGCCGGAAGTGCCGGTGTTAGTAATACTACCATTAGTAACATTGGCACCGAAAGTAACACTGTTGATGGCAAAAGCGCAGTACCACCGCTTTGCAGCGCCGGATGCAGCAGTAGTGGCAGTAGTTGCAGTAGCAGTAGCAGCAGCAGCAGTAGCAGCAGCAATAGCAGTAATGGCGGTGGAGGCATTAGCAACAGTAATGGTGCTGCTGCGGCGATAGCTTTGGCCCTGAACCAGCAGTCTGCCAATGTTCCGGTGGGGTCGTCTGCGGCGGCGGCTGCCGCTGCGGTAGTGGCCCTTGTGGGTAGACCATTGATGGAAGAGTACATTAAGAGCGATGCGGCCGGGGTAGGGTTTCCATTGCCGGTTTCTCAACCATCGTCCCCAATGGGCAGTTGTCTGAAAGGAGAAGGATCTTCCCAACAACAACATCTCGTGTCATCGTTGCAGCTGCAATCTCAAAGTCAAGCGCTATCGCTACACCAGCACCATCAGCAAACGGCCGCACTGCCTCTGCTTTCTCCAAAATCGCCGCCGTGCGACGATCAACCGTGCGACCTACGGATGCTGACCCCGACCACCTACTTGCGGGAGTTTGCTGGTGCGGTGAAACCTGAGTCGATTGCCGCTGCCGCTGCAGTTGCGGTTCAGCTTGCTGCTTCAGCTAACACCGGCAGTGCGAGCACAACGGCTGCCCTGCCCATACCGATGTTCAAGGGTATGAGCATGACGACGCCACCACCCCAACCGGGTGCAATGCCTTCGCCGATCGTCGGCGGTACATACTCCTGCCCGCGGTGTGGTAACTCTTATGCTCGCCCGCATAGCTTGAATCGGCACATTCGGTTCGAATGTGGCGTTGAGCCCAAGTTCGAATGTCCGGTGTGTCATAAGAAGTCAAAGCATAAGCACAACCTTGTGCTACACATGCGCACGCATCAGCATCGATGATTGAGCCTTGCGTTGCTTTTTATCTCCTGTTGATCGGGTTAAGATGGTACGATAAATGACGGTATCGGCATAGTGAGTGTTGCGGTGTGCTGATGCGATAGAGCGGATCTTTTCAATGAAAGCCATCTCTCTCAGTGGTTGCAGTGTGATATAGGTCATGTAGACCATCCAAAAAGCTCGATAAACGAGACATTTTTCACCATTACATCGCGCAACAACCATCCAATAACTATCGCAGAAGAGAAAAAAAAAAACAATTTTTCGGCAGCTATTATTTAGATTGCGATTCCACGGAATACTGCGGAAGAAGCGAATCAACTGAAAAAAGAAATATAGAGAGGGCGCGCGATAGAGAAAGCGGAAGTTAATACGGATGTCCCTACGGATGAGGGAAAGAGAAAGCGTCGTAAATGCGGCGTAATGAACGCATGAATTCATACGGTTATATTATTTGTTATCTTTTCTTCCTTTTTCTTTCCTATTGCTTCGCAATTGTTGTTACCATTAACTAACGGTATAATTTCTAGTTGCAGTACTGTTTTTTTTTAATTTTATTTTCTAAATTATCGTAACTTGGAATTGTTTGTAGTCAGAATTAACCAAAACAACATATCCATCAGTCTGAATCAAAGAAAATGGTGTATAGCACGGAACCGAACGAAAGAGAATGGAAAAGTTCAATGGCGAGGAAGACTAGTGGATAAAAGAGTTCGCATAGTCAGTTGTTAAGTCCCGTAGAGCGAGGATTAAAAATCACATTCTATGAACTAACCATCCTATATGGATATAAAATTGAACTAATCAAGTGCATTGGCAAAGAATCAAGAAATATTGAACTATAGTGTAGTATATTGTGACGAAAAGGTGTTTTTACTTGCCGTTCGAGCTCTGTGCCAAGCAATCGAGCATCGGGTGGTAGATCATGCGAGTAATCGTATGCACGTAGGTAGTACGCTGCGGGGCAGTAATGAAAGTAATATCTATAGTTTAGAAGCATTGTGAAAATGTGGTGGATTCGTTCAAGATTATTTGAACAGTGGTTAAGCAGCGGACTGCTAGTAAATTGGACAGCACATCTGATTTACCGTCATTCCGATTCCAGCTGGAAGAAAAATGTGCTTAAAATTCGACACACGTTTTGTTGTTTCAATTTGCTATGCGCCAATTTAAACATCTCTGAGCTGAGGTTGTGTTTTTGTTTGAGAGCCAATTGTTTGCTTACTCGAATGAAACATAATAGCACAGAATAGAACAGTAATAGTAGGAACGGTTCGCTGTGAGTTGACAGAGCAAATGCGTTTTAAATGCGCAAGAAACATGCACTGTGTATAATTGTTGTGACGGAACTAGATTTAAGGTGGGTCAGTTACTTAACATTCATATATTATATTTTTATTTTATTGAGTTATTATATAGTTAAGTTGCCTTGTTGCCGCCATATGTCGACTCCACAGTTTGACAAAATCTTAATGAAACGGCCAATATGCAACTAATGTTATTTTACTTTTTATTTGAAATCAAGGTTTTGGTGGCGTCTCGTTCAAAATTTCATCTATAGCTAACTTTCTGGGATATACGCCGGCAGTAAACAGAGACAAAGAACATCTAATGTATACTTGTAGATCGAGGAAATTCGTTTTTGATTTTTTTTCGGTCAAATTGCATGCGCCTACGCTTGTTGTTAAAAAAATAATAGACCCAAATTCAAAGTAAAACAAGGCAGTTTGATACAAGCATATGCTTTGAAGTTGCTAAATCGCTGCATGATAAATTTGAGTCATAGTTAATTGAATAAGGTTCTTTGAAAAACAGTACTTTATGTTGCCATTCGGCAGCGAGCTCGTTGATAACGATTGAAACGTAACGGTAATTTTCTTCATTCATATTATCTTGCATAGCATATTTATCGCCGTAATCAGAAAACATACGAGAGCATAGCTCCCAATCACTAATAATTCACTAGTCCATAAGAAAACATGTTGCAATATAAGCAAATAGATAACAGTAGCATAAAAACAGGCAAGAACTCACGCTTACGGGGGTTTCAATATTACTACCGTTTACGCAACAATTGGTTACCAGATTGAAACATAAACAGATCGTTATATGTTTACAACAGTAGAAGTACACAAACAACGCCCACTTACACACATCGTTAAGCTCGTTAGTTTATGAAAAATAATTAAGAACGGGTTACAATATAATTGATCATGATTATGATTAGTCCTGATGCCGATGCGCATAGGAGGTAATTTTTGTTTGTTTCTCTCCATTCACTAAGATTGTCTGGTGGGTAGAATCGATCAGAGCTGAAAGGATGTTAACAGTGATAATAGACATAGACTGTGTTATAGTCTGGTGTGACAGAATTGAAGAAAAAGAAAAAGGTACTATGCACCTGAACCATGTGCGGTGGATAGGGATATTTATTCAAATCGTGCATGTTTCCTATAGGGTTCGATAAAGCTTTTCTTTGGCGACTGTAAATGCCATTGCCTCCAGATTGTGAGGTGCGAGTGTGTTATAGAATGTGCAGTTGTCACAGAAAGTCAAAAGCGTGATTGGAAATTGCAGTGCAATAATGAATGTAAGATTTATATAGTTGAAGTGAACCAAGAGAAAGCCAACATACAATAGCTCTCGCTATTGGGAGTAAAACGAAGCAAAGATATACCTTCTAGCAGGACACACACCGTAATTCTCGATCCGTAATTGTTTGATTGTAATTTTTTTTGTTAATATGGGTTCTGTCTTGGATACACCCCGCCTTCTAGTTTCAAATTATAGCAAGAAAATCAGAAATTCAGCATGCTAATTTGGAATTTCCGAGCAAAGCATGGTCTTACATTTCGTGGGAAAAATACTTCATTGTTTTATCAAATTTAATTGTTTGCATCCTAACTAGCTGCCTAACGATAGCTGCTTATACATGTGTTATTGTTGTTACCATGAATCATAGTTTGTTTATTTACGACCAAACAGTCCACGGGATACGAAGGAATACCGCCAAGTACCGGGTGTGGGTCTATTAGTGCAAGGTGTGAGAAATAGAAGTAAATTACACATAACAAATCAAGATCGCTTATGCATTTACCGAACGAAGCATAGGCCTAATTTAACATGCATTATCAGTCCTCGAAGGACGCAGTGATGAAAAAAAGAAAAAAATATAAACAAAAGAAGAAGAGGATACGTTAGATGCATGAACTCGCGACGCGATGAAGAGAGGAGTGAGAGGAAGAAAAACTGAAACAATTGGATTGTGATATTTGCAAAAGAGTATAGTCGTTCTTTATTTAATTTTTCGAAGATTTGTATGCGGGCTGGCGGGTATGAACATAAGGCAAAAAGAACACTTTAGGAAATGCAATGTAATATAGGCACAGTTCGCCAACAATTTAACCGACCTAGAAAGAGGTTGGATAGGAAGATCCTTTAGTGAGTTAGAGATAAATAATGTTAACTTGCGTAACGAAACTGAATCGAACTAAATTAGAGCGAAAAAACGAATTCGATCCGAATCGATAGAATATTACCATTGGTATGCGATAGTTGTAAATATGCGTCATTCAGTGTGATTAAAGATACCGCATTGTAAGAAAAAAAGAGTCCGCAAGTTGTACGCAACAAAAACATTTTTACAAACGTGCAAAAGAAAACTTCACGCGTTAAAGGATATATAGATGCATTAGGAATAATAAGAGTAGTTTCAACGAACGGAGGAAAATTAAGGTGAAAAACATCAACTAATCGCTGTATTCTGTGCATATACTGTTTGTTTTCGCGAATCTTTTACCTCATCGTTCAAATGCAGTAATATTCTGCTAACCGCCAGGCAAAAACACATACACACCACTAGACAAACATTGATATTTACACTTAAAGCCTTCGAACGCGCACACATTTTGCCGTACACGAGCGATCCATATCCACATAAAAGCAGAAGTTACTTAAATGCGACATTGACGGTATGATAATATTTTGTTTTGCGATGAAATGAGTTTTTTTTATCCACGTGTAACATTGACGTGTTGGGAGTCGAAATATGCATGCGCATGTGTTTGAAATTAATGTTTAGCGCCAGATATGAGAGTTTTGGTTCAATTTCCGTGCAATTCTGTGAAGTGATTGTTTAGATTTGTTACTTTTGTGGCAAGAATCGCTTTACCTTTTGTCATATTTTTTACCGACAATTCTACTCCGTCACAAACACAATGATTGGTATTCTGGCGATCCGACGATCATTAAATACTGAAATCCAGTCCCGGAATGGATAGGTCCGTTAGAAGAGACAAAAGAAAAAAAATATTGAAAAGAAAAAAAAACAATGCGCTGTGAATGAAAATATTGATGTGATTTTTTGTGATCGTTATTGTTACTACCGAAAAAAAAAACAAAGTGACGGAGCTACAGTTCAACAAGAACATAAAATTATATAAATATATAAAACAGGATTAAAAACATTTACCATTTAAAAGGAAAAAAAATAACAATTTGATCTTTACATTTCTACAAATGGTATATTCAAAAAAAAAGATGAAAAAATAGACATGTACATGTAAATGTGTATATGAAGATTGGGCTATTCCAACAAACGATCGCGACACAAAGCGAAGAATATCAAAATTGTTAAATGTGTAAGTTGACCGTCAAAATGTGAGAAAACAGGATGGCTCCAAAATAACTCGCTCTAACGTTTGTTAAAATACCGATTTCTTTTCACTGATTTAGAACCGTGTCTTTCGGATATCTGTATAAGATTGGATTATGAACTGTGATTGTAAGGTTGACTTGTTCTTCTGTTGGTAATATCCCTTTTCCGGTTTTCATGAATATGACAGTAGAAGTGTAACGACACAGAGTACGTGCAATGGTGTACTATTCGTGCGTAATTTGATGCGATTTTCAATATTTATTCTAGCATTTTTGTTAAGGAAGGAAACAAGATATTGTACATGCTTGTTTTCTCTCTCTCCATTTTTCTGGGCCGGCTAGTCTTATCATCATTGGTAGAAGAGAAGTATGTGTCTATCCTGGTGTGTATGGTGTTCGTTGGGAAAAGAGTGTTACTTTAAAGAATGTTTTGTAAACTGGTTGGTTGAAAAGTGGTGGACATGTAACTTAAATGAGTCGAAATTAGAACGCCATTTGACACAAACCAACAAATTGGATCTCCTGATGCTGTTATGTGTAACAGAACAAGCAAACTATCAAAACGCCCGCCTGACATGTATTAGGAATAAATGACTAGGAAGGCATGAAATGGATGGATAGGAAGGCATGAAAGATTTCAGAGAAGTTGCGTAAAAGTAATCATTATTGGAAAAGAATACATCGGAAAAGAATACAAGCGCTAATTGAGGCGTACGCCAATCAGCAAGTTACCAAACAGTGAAACTGTACATGCTCCAGTGCACGCAAAAATGCAAAAGGTGTAAACAAAGCACACGCAAAGTGTGAACAAAGTTACCGCAAAACGAGTCGATTGAATTATAGTAAGCAGGACGAGAATCTGCCATATGCTTTGGTGGAAGCTATTGGGTGCCATTCGCGACGTGTGGATGGTATTCTAATGTTCTGCTAAGTGCTGAATCGAGAATAATACGAATATTTTACAACCAACACGAATGGCAGCGCAAGGATGTGAACAGCATTCGGTAAAACGAAGTGAAAACCATAATTTCGACACCAGCAAAAGCATTGAGCAAAATAGGCTCGCAATGTTAACGAAAAATACGGAAGGACATGGCGATACGTGGAAACGTGCAAATCTACAGATAATAGGATAAACAAACATAGCTGGCTAGTGTAACATGTCTGGGGATTTGGATTGAGCGGAAAGGAAACTGGCGCGAATACGCGCACTGAAGTGGTAGTGAGTGTACATTTTATACCAAAACTAATGATCATTTATTGTTTTTGTTTATTAACTTTTTCCGTGCGGGAAAGTCGCGAAAAAAAAAATAATACTAAACCTTACATATTAATTAATGAAGCTAATATATATATATATATATATATATATATATATATATATATATATATATATACATATATATATACATATATATATATATATATATATATATATATATATATATATATATATATATATATATATATATTATACACTGAAAGTAACAAGCATACATTGAAGAACTATCGAGCTGACGTCACTAGTCGAAGTTGTCCAAAATCGTATCGTGGAACAGGTAAAACCAGTATCCACCACAATCGGCAGACATGCATGTATGAGTATATCTATATATAGCTATATATTTATATACAAATATTTAGATGGACGAAATGGCGTACATGTCACGAAGAATATTGAAGACGGTATAGGGATGTTTGGTACGGAACGTATACATAATAATTGTTCGTGCGATTATGAATGCATGAAGGGGGAACATAAATGCAAGAAGAAAAATAATCAAACAACACAATGTGAAACGCAAAAGTAATGAAATACAAAAGCGAAACAAAAAAAGTAATCCCAAACCGTTAAACATGTATACTCACCAGCGCTTCGCAAGTCGTTTGCTCACTCTCAGTGTTTTGAGCACATGATACAAGCGATCGCGGTACAATTTATTACAATTTCTTTGCCAACAGGAGAAATTCCCCTAAGAGTGATAAGAATGGATTCGCGTGTGTGTGTGTAGTTGTATGCTCCTGTTTGTTTGACTCTGTGTGTTTGATGCAGCGTGGAGATAATCAACTCTTGTTCTCTAGATCACTGGACTTTGTTAGGATCGAATGGAGATACCCTTGTCTGGAGGTTCTTCCCAAACTTCTGCTTTCAAACTTCTGAACTCACACATACACACCCACAAGGAACATACACGAACCTGTTATTCTCAATTGTTTCATTTATCTACCTCATCATTGTGTTGAATGTATACATACTACTTTAATATTGAAATATTGTTTTTATCTCTAACGAAAATGTTTCTTCTTGGGAATCTATCCGTGTTTCGTTGGAAGCTCTATGTTGAATGATAATTTTTTCTAACGTACTTTTTTCGTTCTTTATTGCAGATGGATTGTCGATGGAACTTTACGGATCACAAATGGATATTGTGAAGGAAGAGGAGAAAATTACCGACTCGATCATAGCGGATTCCGCAGTGCACGTATCTGACCAGGATGGAGAAAACGAATATCCTGTCGACGAGGATGAAATGGTCGCTAAAATACATTCAACTTTGCATCAATTTGAAGCGAACGATGGGAATGTTACAACGGCCGCCTCGTTGTTTGAAGAGTCGTTAGGTTTGTCGTTCGGCTCGTCCATCAGTGTCGTCGGTGGAAGTGCAAATCAAACTCATCAGCAAGGTTCCCTGAACGATGACATTGCGTTGATGGTTGGACGTCCGGATGGAGATGGTTACTTCCATTGTCCGGCGGATTCATGTGATCGGAAGTATGCACTCCAGCTTGCCATATTTTGTTTTCCCCTCCTGCCGATTGTCCTTGACGTGGCAAACACGTCCAAGAGGAGGTGTACACTGGTGGTCGACACACTGGGCCAGAAAATCATCCGCTCAAATCCGTTGCGGTACTCTCGTTGTTCACATCAAGTTTCTTTCTTAACTGAGCCGCCCCACAAAGCCGCTTGTTGGGAGAACAGAAGTCGAATCAAGGAGACTCCGCGTGTTTGTAACGGTATTCGATTTTCAAGTCCAGCGTCCAAAGCCGGCTGTCTCTCTCAGACTGAAATCCTGTGCTAAATTGCCCCCGGAGTGAAGTGTCTATGTTTATTTGTGTTTTTCTTCTCATCTCTTCCTTTCCTTTCATGCTTGCTTGCTCGTTCCATCTGCACACGTTCTCGGGGGGTTTCGCTTACACGTATCCTCGTCGACATTCGATCGTTCGTTCTTACATTACCCTTCTTTCAGGTACAAAATAAAGTATTCGTTGCTCCGGCATTTGCGCAACGAATGCAACGCTGATCGACGCTACTCTTGTCCGAAGTGCGATAAGAGGTTTTCCTACTCGTTTATCCTAAATCGTCATCTGCTGAAGGTGCACAAAGAGAGTCCCGGTTACTATTGAGAGGCTTGCGGCGTGTTACAGGAACGGGGGGAACTGTTAACGAATGTTGACTAGTGACAACTATCAATAAGAGTGAAAAAATATAGATGAAATAGAACGATCAGTTGCCACATTCCTGTAGCAAAAAAAAGAAAAAGAATCTACTAAAAATTCGTCCCGACCAAGTATTTGTTTTTGACATTGTACTCGTGATATTTGTTTAATATTTTCGAAAAAAAAATCTTACTTGCGGACTTTCTCATTGTTTTTTTTTCTTTCTCTGCTATGCATTTTTATCAAACTTTTGTGAGACTGCATGTTTTAGAATAGAAAGCAAGAGAGAAAATCATAGGCATTGGGCATATACAGCGCAAATAATATGGGCAGGGTCTTGTGTAGATCGATCGTGCATCGGTGATGATGAGATAGATAGCATATACCTATAAGAAATGACTAAAGGAAAAACTTCATCATGGCACCATATTAGCGTTTTTCGCTTAAGGTTTGCAACAGCAAATGCTGTTGAAAAAATAAAATCGTGTGATGCGCTTGCAAGTTGTAGCATATGTAGTGTACTGAACGATATAACAAGCAAAATACGATTACCACCATTATCTGTTGAAGTATATTTTTGTCCGTGTGCATATGAATTGCTAGGCGGGCTTATATATATATATATATATATATATATATATATATATATATATATATATATATATATATATATATATATATATATATATATATATATATATATATATATATATATATATATATATATATATATATATATATATATATAATTATTACATTCACATCTCTATTAGATGCATATGGTGATGGTGTTCATACAACAACAGAATAACAGTTTTATTTCTTCATTAGCTCTCTCATCAGGAACATTTTTTCATGCGCTAAAAGTGAATGAAGAATGACCTTACTCGTTGGCTTTAATGTGAGCCGATTATCGTAGTGTGGTTTAGTTTATTTTAGCAGTTTCATTTCATCATTGCTTCTCTACAGCGATTGTCCGTTTGCGCATGGTCAGAATCGGACCGCTTCCTCCACTGGTCCATTCTTTGGGATTAGTCGGACAAAGTTTGCTGGAGAATGTATCCTCGCAGTATGGTAATGCAAATTCTTCCCCGGTGTGGTGTTTTGGGTGGGGGTTACTCCGTTGGCGAATGTTGCTGCCATTGCCTAGGAGTCGTAGCTGCAGCTGATTGTTCTGCTGTTAATGTGTTTTTCCTTTATTTTATCCTTCTTTTTTAGCAAGTATTTCCCTTTCCGAATGCTGTTCTGTTTCTTGCTGTTCTTTTCTTGTATCCTTTCATCCGTCTTTTGTAGCGCTGTTCTAGCTTGGTCTCATTCTAGCTACGAATATAACCTTGTTCTCGGACTTCTTGTCTTGTGCTTGAGTCCGGAGGTAATTATGATTATTCTCCTTTACTGTTATGTTTGTTATGTTTTGCTATTATTACTTTTATTATTATTTCTTGTTATGAATTAGCTATTTCTTTCGATTGGCATTTTGTTCCTTTCTTTACATCTTTGCTAGTTATCCTTGCTCCTTCAACCTGTTCGAACATGATTTTGGTACTGAGTTTATTATTTTCTTAAAATGTTTGTTTGAAGTAGATTCCTTTCCTTTTATCAATCAAATTTGATTTCGTTTTTGTGTTCAAAATTGTATTTTTTTCTTAGATTTCATTATTTTTAGATTCTTCTCATTTTCCATACAAAACAAAAAAACTCGCATCTAAAATGAGCTCTTCAGATACTAATAACGAAATTTCATGTATTTTTTTCTCTTTCTCTCTCTTTTCAACGCGCCTGCCACACGAATTGTTTGTTTTTATTCCCGTGTGTTTGTGTGTATGTGTATGTGTGTGTGTATGTGTGTGTGTGTGTGTATGTGTGAACTTGTGCTGCATGCGAACTGGGGGCTTCTGTGTGCTGCTTGATACATTCTAGATTGCATCGAACTGCTGGAACCGAAGGTTATGATCATGGACGATGGCCTAGCGCGTTACGTGTGCCCGCAGTGTGGTGTGAAGTACAAAAAGCTCAGTGCTCTGCGCGGACATATGAAAGAGTGCGGCAAGGGTGCCCAGTGTCCGCTGTGTCCGAAAATAGTTACACAGCGTCGTAATCTGCCGAAGCACATGGAACGTCATCGCCGTGATGGGCTGCTGGAGTTTCACCACTTCATTGACAACTTTCCCAGCAACATAAATCTAATCATTTGAGCTGAAAAGCGTCCAGGTGAAGTTGTCAATAACCACCAGCGGCGACAGCAGTTGAGAGAAAGGGATAACACAACTATTGCATGTTCGTTGTAAAGAGTTCGTATTGATCGCTGCATTGGCCTTTCAGATGGCAAAAGCAAGCGGCGAGATAAATTCGGTTCGTTGTTCACAATGTTTCTTTTCTATGTTCAATTTTTATTGTATGCTTTATACGACATATTATCGTATGCTTTTTTTTTTCTTACTTTTGATTCATAGTTTTAATTTTGAAAAAGTTTTCTCTTATTTTACATTTAACATACGCGCATTAGACGCGACGTTTATTTTAAGTTTATATGACTTTTATCCATTGAACAATTCGTAGCATAGGATTAACTTTCTTTCATTCCAAGTATTACTACTTAAATGTGTTAGCTGTTAGTGCATATGTCCGCAGTCGTTTCTTCTGCATTATATCATTTTAAAGTGTTTTGATTTAAGATTGTCGATTCGTTTAATCACACGTACGTAAGCGCAATGAATGGAACGAGCAAAAGTGCGCGGAAGAAAACATCTACCTCCCTTCGATTTGCACAAATATACATGAACTGAAAAAACAAGTCAAACGTAACATATAAACAGACACGATTCTGTACGGTTAGGTCTCTGATAACTGGAAGGGATTATGAAGGACAAGCGAAGCGCTTCCATGATCATACAGTAAGGTTTACTAGCATCCAGCAAGCTTCAGTTTAACCAGTGCCATAAACAGGTGTATCTGAGCGTTTGCTGAAGTGTCATTATTGTCCATTCATTTGTGACGACTTGCTTTACTTTTCTCCTGCGGAGTAGCTTAAACATTATTTACGATAGTCGGTAACCTTTATCAGATTTTGTGCTAAAGGTTTCATTTCGCGATCACAGTTTCAGTAGCCACTGTAACGTTTCCTAAATACTACCTCGTTGCTCAATTGTCCTGGAAGTAATATTCAATATCATGGCAAAAGGATCTGGAAAATAGACGACACAGTTCGCTCGATTAACAGACTACACTAAAAGGATGGCGCTAGACATAAGGAACGCAGTGATACTGGCAGGTTTGGCAGCATGCTTAACGCTATAGGTTTATTTCATGTAATTTTGAGTAACAGTCCTGTTGTAGGGTCAATTGTATCCTACTTTTTTTATTCGAAAAAAGATAAATCTGAAGCATTAGACTGGCAACGGCAATCATATCGTGTTATAATATTATCAACATACGCGAATGGGAAGAATACCGAAGGAAAAAAAAAACACATGACTAACGGCAGTGCATTATCAAAACTGAAATAAAGATCAGAGCTAGACATAGGATCATAACAAATGTAGTTGATATCCGATTCATTGTTAAGGAAGTTTACCCTAAGTTTATGATTTAAACAAATAAAGAGACAAAATAATTGCAAGAAGATTCGCGTAAAAATTGATTCTCATGATGCGTCTAATTAGTAGAGCACTAATAGTTACAGTGAGCGGTGCCGTACACTTTCATAAATTTCAACTAGAGTTTTTCGTAACAAACGCTGATAAGTGATTGCTGGGAGATTTAGGTTTCTTTTATTCACCGCGTTAGCATGCGCGAATATATCGAAAAGTAACTCATGCGAAAAGAAATTGCTGGTTGCATGCATACGTTCTAATAAACTATCGATAGGAAAGCTGGTTAAGTTTTTCAAAAATTTGTGTAAGATGTTAGAATTGCCAGAAATTCGTTAGAAAACCCTTGCATCCGAGAAGATGCAAATAAATACAATCGAATCGTATGCAACACCAGGATCATATGCATCCATAGCACAAGATAATGTTACATTGTTTATATACTAATTTTGCTTGGATGTTAAAGCGCAGTTTTCAAACAGGACAGTTTTTTGCTGCAAAAGTTTTGCTACGCGTGCAGAACTAAGTTTAAATTCAAATATTGTGCCAATCGTTTGATGAATGACAATAACAATTCAAAGATTATTATTCTGCATTCTGTGTTAAATAAGGATTATCTTCAAGTACTCCATCAAGGAATTTTTCCAAACAAAAAAAAAACGATATAACCTAACAAAAGAATAAATTTTATGTTGAGCAGAAAATTCATTAGGTATGAAACTGAAACACACACGAGATGATATTCAAAGTAATCGCTTAGCTGTACTGTTTATCTCTTCTTTCGCGCAATCCACAGGCATTTACTATTATACATTGGGAAATAGGCTCCAATGCGCGGCTGTATAGAAAACGTCCAAAATTGATCTGAGATTTTTATCCATTTCGAAGTAACTCATAGCATGTTGCACAGATGCATTGTAAAATTGTACAAAATCAACACGAAGCTCTAGACCATACCATACAAAATCCGACATTGTACAGGCACAACCTCGATCACTGTAATGCAATTGCGTGAGCTCTCGGTAGGCTATTGTGCGATTGTGAATAATCTCGCAAAAGCCGCATCTCTGAACGTGCGAGTGAAAAGAAACAGAAATAGAGTGTCTAAGATTTGTAGATAAGGCGTTGTATTTCATTTTCCTTAATTTCTCTATTTCAGATTTATAGGCGACGATTTGTTTGGTTGTTAGTATTGGAAATATAGGGTATTTGATTTGGATCTTCCTCGACACCAATGATTGGTGTAATACAATTTCATCGCGCACCGTCTATCGTTTTCTCTTCCCCTCTATTTGGTCTCATTCATATACTCATATTTCGCACTGCTTTTTACATGGATACATATGCTATGTTATTCTAATTTACATTTTCTTTTCTTGCAGATATGTATGTATGTGATGCGCTAAGCTAATCTAAAATGAAGCAAATGGTTTTGTAAAATCATCCTCGAAAAATACCACCTTCCGGGGGAGATTCGTGACAGCAGCTCCTATTAGCTTAGCTAGACGAAGGTTCACCTTCAACTGATTGCCAATAGCATGTATTGTAAGTTGTCATGGTGCAAGTGTTCGTATGTTCCCAGCAGCTCCAGTATAGGCAGTATAAGGCGTTGTATTGCTGTTCGCAGTAAGCAATAGTATGCAGTTTGTTGCGCTAGAGGAACAACACAAAGCAAACACGGACAGCGAAAGCGTTTGGTGTATCATCATTTGCGATCAACGCTACTTCTGCTCCATTCCATTACTCCAATCTACTCCACATGCATAAGCTGCAGCGTGTTGTTCTTCATGCGAAACGTTTCTCGCTCGGGGTCACACGAGAAATTGTTGAAGTGAGAATCGTATTTAAATAAAAAATAAAACACAAACCACACCATCCTTACCATTCATGATTCGCATCGTCGTTCCAAGAAGTGTCGCAAACGAGCGGCCCACAAAATCTTCGGAAAGCGCGTGTCACCGTTAGTTTTTTTCACAAAACGCCTACGCAATCGTTAAATCGACAACGATGTACCGGTATTATGTCAAACGTCATTAGCTGATAACAAAAACACTTTACCTTTAGGGGTTGCTCTACTGACCGTAACGCTGACGTGTGGGTGAAAGGACAATTATGTGTGCAGAGCTTAGGTCGGACGCTAGTGATGCAGCATGCACGGACGCGACGGGTCTGTTGAATTTCAGTTTGATCGGTGAATGTAAATTTGGCCGATATGATTAATTTTTCCTGTTCATTTTTTGGTCCTTCCCCTATTCGGTTTCTTATGGTTGGTTCGAGCTGTTTCTCTTTTTCCTCAAATCAGATATGTTTACTTATTCGTTTAATCAAAATTCTTGCCTGCGTGTGTTTGTGTTTGTGTGTTTGATTTTGCATTTAGTGCATTTTTTTATTTTTTATGTACATAAAAAAAGCTCCACAAGTGTTTACTAACACGCCAAATGCTGATGATATAACATTACTGCAATTTGAATGAAAACCAAAAATAAAAGAAAAACACCAAAACCATGTTATCCCATTTTAAACCTCCACCCACTAACTATCTCCCGCAGGATAATGATGATGATGATGGACAGAGAGCGTTTTGAATATTCAGTTCGATTTTTGTTTTCTGCCTGCTACTCTTAATGCATTCATTTGGAATTTGTTCTTCTATTTATTTCTCTATCACGCCACGTTTACTGAATTTCGCGAGAATTCAATGTGCGTTTATGCTCCGATCGATGGTTGCTAATGAAAAGAATGTTCTTTTTGTTTTTTTCTCTTCCAATTCTATCTTCTTCTCTCCCTATTCCAACTCTTACTCTTTGTGACACGTCGAATCAAAATCGCAAAACGAACATGTATAAAACATAAAAACAAAAAACACACACATATATCAACACACGCTTGCCTCCTTTCCGCCGTGATGCGGGGGATGCCGCAATTTCCGCGTGGCCGCATTTCAGAGCTGTGGAGTGATTACTACAACTTTGGTTCGCTGACGGACGATCTGTACGGTCGCAGCGATCCCTCTCGCCAGCTCAACCAGGCCCGGTTGTTGGCGCGCAAAAACGGACAGAATTTTCCCTGCCTCAAGTGCGGCAAGTGGTACTCGACGCGCAGTATCATGCTGCGGCACATGAACCACGAGTGCGGCGTCGAGAAGAAGATACAGTGCAAGTTTTGCTACAAAAAGTTTCGCCGCAAATGGAATCTCGAGCAGCACATCAAGCGGTTGCACATGAGCGAAAAGCGGAAGCACCACCTGCACCATCAGCAGCAGCAGCAGCAGCAGCAACAGCAGCAGCAACAGGCGCAGCAGCAACAGGCGCAACAGCAGACAAGTCAGCAACAGGTCTCTAATAGGAATTGACAGTCCCCGGCTGCCGTGCGACTCGGTGTGGAGGTCTCGGCGCAGGAGAACGACAAAACGACACCGTTGCAGAACGGAAACGGATGGGAGGTTTAGTTGTTCCCGACCACCGCGCACTGTTGTCGTTGCTGCAGATCCCGAAGGATCGGCCGGTTCGCTAGCAGCATTGATTGTGGTTGTGGACGGAACAGCGATCACACGCTCCTCCGTGCAGTAATGCCTATTTCCTGGCTACGGAGTGGCACACTTTGGGTGTACTTTTTGTTTGTTTGATTGTTTGTTTGTTTAGTTCATTTTAACGATTTCTATTTATTGTTCTTCCGTAAGTGGATTTAGCAAATTTTTTTTGAATATTTTCCCCTAATTTATTTATACCTGAATCCTGCGCACGGTCGTTGGCTTGTGTGTAAATCGAAGTAAGAAAGCGATAGAGAGAGAAAGGGTGTAAGAGAGTGAGAGAGATAGAGAGAGAGAGAGAGAGAGAGAGAGAGTAGTGTGCTCGAAAGCATCCAATAACTATAAGTTACAACAAAAAAGGGGTGCTAAACAGATATGTAAGCCTGTTACATATTAGGTAAGAATAAGAAAGGAAGTTGTTGCGTCATGCACACCGTTTGAGGATAAATGAAACCAGCGACACCCAAGGTGTGGGCAGGGCGAGAACCTGCAACGGGGTACTAGTATAGGGAAGGGCGTGTGCGAGCACATTAAGATTTCTTTCTTGTAAAGGGCAACCAACAAAGGGAACGCAATCCCAGCTGCAACCCCGTTACGGAGCTTCCAAACGGTTAACCAGTCATTGAATAGTAGTCGAGATAAGGATAAGAACGACAGAGAGACAGAGAGCATTAGATGCGCGAATAAATTCGCGAATCCGCGCGATCAGTAAGGTTCGTAGGTTTAGCTGTAGCAATTGTGTAGTGTTCGTCTACCTTTAATTTTGCGTAGGTTCTTTTTTATCTCTGCTGTTACGTACTTTAATATTGCGTGTGTGTCTGTATGCTTTAGAGTTAGTGTACTATTTATGCCCGCTCTAGGGTTTTAGGGTTCGAAGTACGGCAATGTCGTTTGCTACAGTCGCTGCAGATGGTGCAGGAAACAGAAAGAGAGATCGAGAGGGATACCATAACACTAAACAAAGTGTCCTTTCACATGTGCACATGACACGTGTAGAGTACATAACACATCTGCTTTCCGTTACTAGAGATACTGGCTCTGCGTTGCTAACGCCGGTAATGCGTCGGCAGGGAAACCCAAACTGCGATTGTTTTCTTTCTCAATTTAATTACTAACAGCAGCAACACATTGTCGATTCATCCTAACACTACTCGCGCACTGAGCGTGCCGGGGAGAGGGGACTACACGAACACTAACCAAATGCGAACCAACCAATTCAAATCAACCAAAAACCAAAGAATAACACCACAAAATTAACACATCGTTAAAACATGCGTCGTTGATGGCGACAGGGGAATAAAACGTGGAAAAAGAATGATCATTGCGGGATCAGCAGGCGAAACTTGATGATTCGAACCCAATCAAACACCCCACGCCTTACATCCAAGATGTCAGGACAATGAGAGAAGTAGGCCGCACGTATTGTGTAATGAATGATAGTTTTTTACACTCTGCTATTTATATACATATACATATATATGTGCTATATCTACATCTAATGATCGTACAATGTAACAATATTTTTTATAGATATATACGATATCGTTAGACGCGCATAAGGGCGGTTTTCGCGTGCGGGAAAGCACGCGAACGGATAATCGCTTATTCTTATAGAATTTCAGTGCGGATATGCGTGTATGTATGAGACAGAAAAAGAGAAAGAGAGAGAGAGATAGAGAGAGAGAGAGAGAGACAACAATCGTGTGCCAAAATGGAACAAAAAAGAAACATGAACACGCTCTGCATCACTTGATCGATGCGATGAAAGATTTATTTTTCTATCATCTTACAGTAGTATGAACGGGAAACGGGAAACAGGGAATGAGGGATCATTTTACTTTTTCATCGGACATAGCCATACAAACGCAACACAGGTGTACAACAGCAAGAGCCAATCAATAATCAATTCTTCAAAAGGATTTTAATCAAAAAAGAAACAAGAAAAAAAAACAATGACGAAATGTGATCGTGAAGGTAGCACGTTTTTTATGTTTATGAATTCGTTTTTATCACTGTTGAAAAGCAATGTCACAATCGAACTGCCATACGTTAACAAATCAAAACGTTAAACAAAGCAACAAAACAATACGATGCCATACTGGCGAATGTTCCTTGAATGTTGGAGCCGATTCGTTTCAAAATAATGGTGTGTCATAGAAAAGGGGAGAAAACAACGTATTTGTGCCATTCGTCAGGAACTAAAGTCCCAGCGACCGCCGTGCTATACAATGCTCCAAAATTTTTGAAGTTTTTTTGAAGCGCTGTTATAGAATGCTGCACCAGTAATATCAAACCAATAGGGAAGAAGATGATTTTCCGATTTACCGAAGTTTACCTTTTCATTGTTATCATATATTCTCGTTTTCTCGGTTGTGGTACAACAAACTGCACCACGCGTAAAAACGTACACAAACGCGCACATTAAAAATGTAATTAAAGGCGATAACTGGCTCCGTCGGCAGGCCGCAATGAAAGGATTTTTGTTTATTGTATTCGAGTTACGAGCCTACAGAGCAAAGCTTTTGGCCGCTTCTTATGCATTTATTGGTCAATAGAAAATCAAAATAAATTGCAACAGTCCTTGCAGCTCGCAGCAGTGGAACGGGCAGGATGGCACTGTATGCGCAGTTTCTGTTTCGGAGCGATCAGAAACAAACTCATAGTGTATCGAACAAACCAGCACATCAATGTGCTATGTAAAGCAAAGAAAACAAACCAGCAACACTAACTCACAGTTGTTCCAGTAACTAATAACAGTACAAAGCTTATACTCAATCAAATTGAATCAGGCGCCGAACGACGAACACAACTCTCTGGTCGGCATTATGTCGAATTATTGCGAGTCATCTTTGTTTAAGCACTCGATACTCATACTCATAGTTTCGCTGCCTCATGTAGGACGATTTTTGTAATGAAACACAAAGGGACAAAGCAAAGCAAAAATGAAAAAAAGAATCCTTATTCGTGTGCACAAGTTTCACATGGTTAATTTCGCACAAATTCGTTCTTTAAAAGAGCCAAAGCGCACAGTTGCCAGGCAATGCAGTAGTCCTGCAGCAGAGTAGACCGCATGCGAACAAAGCTTAGGGAACGGAATGACGAACGGTGGCATGACGAACGCGAATAATGAACTTTTCTAAAAAGGCGAACCAATACTTGATAAGCTTTCGATTTTTTGGCAATCAAAATTTTAGCGATACAATACTGTACGTACGAGTGTTGTGGCGAAGCGACAAGAATTACTATACGTGCAGTTTACGGGCATCATTTATTTTGTAAGAGCTACTATTTATTTCCTTCGTAACCCAGTGTCATTTATTTTGCTATTAACTGTTTACGGCAGAAGCATGTATTGTAACAAAGCGTTTAGAAGTAATCCAATTAACATGTTGCCAAAGCATAATACAAAGTCGACGGAGTACCGATGATCTTGTGTGATTCTAAAAAGGGGTGCAGCGAACCGAATGCACCGAGTTTATGATCTGGCCGTGAGCCATGCTCGTATAACGATACATACACAAACATAAGCCACCTTCTTCATCAATTTAAACGATGACACAGGCACCACCGCATCAGTTTACCGGAGCACCAGAGTTTCATCCATGGGATGGAGTGAAGTAACGACAGAGATTTAGTTTGTTTGCAGTGACAAACAAAACGGTTACCCGGGAAATGCGTTACACAGTTAGCAAGGGCCAGCTGCCAAGAGCCGAGTTTAATGTTATTTAGCGGTAAAACAGAATACAAAAGTCAAATAGCAGAGATAATATACATCGTTAAACCAGTGTATCGTTATAGTATACCGTTAACTGTTGATTGAAACCACAAACGCAGTCCGTCAGTTTTGAGTTTTTGAGGTTGCGTTTTTTTTCTCACCTCACAAAACAATATAGTAATGGAATAAAAAAGATTTTTAAGAACACATCACACAATAGCGTAGGGAAAGCTACATATTAACTCGTAAACGAGTGGAACGCCACAACCGCACAACTGACTAATGCAAAACTCGGTGTTCTTGGCGGTCAAAAAAGAAAGAGAAGTAGCAGGTAACCTCGAAATGATTATTAAAGGGAAGGAAGCCAAGGGGCAACAAACTGTTTTATCTATGCTACCAAAGTGTAAAGAGGTGTTTGGATCTGTGTACTAACAAGTGAACTAAACAAAAAGCTTTTAACCACCTTATACAAAGAGCTAATTACCAAATAAATTCTTCCTGAGACGCAAACGCAAACAATCATAAAATCATACGAAGAAGACTCTAAAGCGGGAAAGCGTAACGTAAGAAAGAGCTGGATCGAGAAGAAAATTATTACTATTTTGATAAAGCGCTTTAAAACTTATCATGGAATGCAGAGAAAGAGAGAGAGAGAGAAAAAGAGAGAAAGAGAGAAATTAGATGAGGAAGGGGCGAAACAACTCACAGTAAAAAATAAGAAATAAAAACACAAAAATGCTGCTTTTTAAGATCACTCTATTATCTCCGAAGGTAAAACTCAAACAAACACACAGGGAACGCAGGACGGCAGGATATACGGCAAAAACCAGACTATGCATAATATTAGCGTTTAGGTGATGTGCAAAGCAACAAGATATATACACATATGAGAGTGCGCAAACAAAGCGACGAACAAAAAGGAAAAAAGGGTAGAAATCTCAATCGAAAAGTTCGAAAATGGCAAAGGCATTTCAATTCGAGTATAAGGCAACCCGGAACAAAAAAAAAACCGGAAGCAGAATAGGACCGAAGCCGTTGAGTGTTTTTTTATTATTCAAAAGGTGCTTCACAATCTGACTACTTTTAAAAGCAAAAATCGAAAAGCGACAAACAATACGATTTTAAATTGCGCTCAGTGAGGGACACGAGCTGGTCCATTATTGTACAGAAAATAAAAAAGAAAAGAAGAAATAAAAGAGGACAACCGGGCGAGAATTAGGACGCAGTTGTTGTTTTGCATGTTCTGCAGAACCGGAAGACTGTTGGCATTATTTACAGAACACCCAGGCCCGGGGTAGGGATGAAGCCGTGAGGGGCGATCGTACGTCGATCTTCCTCCACCAATGTATAGTGTCTGTGTGTGTTTTTTTTTCTCTTCCTGCATCGATATTTCGGAGTAGGCGAATTTAGTAGAGCGCACTCCTTTGTGTAACACATGTTACATGTTGATCGGCGGGAGAGATCCTCGAAATCCGAGGTTAGGGCCAAAAATGGGGCGTTTTTTATGACTTTACTAATTCGGATTCGCGGCGCCTAGAGCTGTGTGTGTTTGTGTGTAGGGCGCGGCGAGGGGACATGTGGATCACGTCGTGGGGGTTGAAATTCAGCATCGCGGGATAGGTTCGCGATGTGTTTTACATATTCTGTGTGCACAAACAAAAATGCAGAAAAAAATAACGAACGAAAATAAAACTCATCCAACCAACCCAGTGCACTACTCGATCGATCGAACGAACTGCTACTCTTCCGGAAGAATATCACGGGGGTATCATGAAACCAACTGAATTGTGACCGGCCAACGAATGGTTGGGAGGTTTTTTTTCCTTAATAAAGTGCGTACTCATTGGTGATTGTCAGACTCCTGTAATTTTAATTCGTCCACGTATACTTTATATATTACATGTGTCGATGTCATGTAGAGAATCATTTTAAAGCAGTGGAATGTGAAACGTTGACGATACAATGTCCTGTTTTTTTTATATTCCTGGAAACTCATGATTAGTTTGAAAATTAGTAAGCATTATAATTGTGAAATGTCAATGAAAAAAGAATTAAAACGTGCTTGAACCTGTGCCCTGAATTCTGGCAAGCGCAGCCTTATGGGAATGTTAAATTTTGCAACGTATTACATATCGGGGATATGGAAACGTAAAGGACTCTCTAGCTAGTATGCCTAATACCAACGCCAATGGAAAGCTTTCGGTTTCAGTTGGTATCATCAGTTGGTATCAGTTTTTTTTTAAGTTAATTTTCAGTATATATTTTACACTATTAATCATTTCATTCTTATTCTGATAAATCAGTTGATGGATGCAGTTATGGAGCAAATCGTTCATGAGTTGATGATCAACGGTATATTATTTTTGCTAACTATAACTATTACAATGTTTTAAGTGTGCCAATGCTACAATGAGAATACTTCGCTTTTTCCCTTTACATCGAAGTTCATAATTTACGTTGACATTTTTATTTATCGCTCCGGAAACAGGGTGTATAACTCGCGCTTGTTCAAACGCAATTTGATACTGCTAATGGGTGACAACAAGAGCTAAACTGAAAACTCATTAAGGGCTACAAATCGGAAACATGTAGATAGATCTTAGCGTAAATGGTAATAGACCAAGTTTCTCCAAACATCCAAATATTAATAGACTGGAGACATCCAAATAGACTTTTGTAAGAATCAAAGCAAGAATATCTAAAAAGTAATGAACGACGATAATGGTAGTCGAAGGATTCTTGAGCATGAAATTGTAGTGTTGTAGGGAAGCATTGATATGAAATGGTGGCATAGTAGTCGAATACGCGCTTTGATGTCACTCGTATTAAATTCTATGCTATTCACCACTAGAGGGCGTTAAAAATAAAAATAGCAGAACTATCGGCGCAGAGCTCTAATAGCCAAGTTGAGAGCCTATTGGTCCGACTCGAGCTAAATTCGCCGAACGTTTGATTATTATACCAGTTGATATGATTGAATATAAGGGATTTTTATTGACCATATTTATTTTAACATAAATTTAAAGTTTTCATAAAACTTTATAACAAAACAAAAATGTCGATGATTACGGTTATCAATCGATTTGCATGTTATTCCTTTTTTTATTAATTAGCTGAATGTTTTAACCATTAAAAAAATTACCACATCGATAATTTGCAAACTAAAAAGTGGTTCTTTTCCTGTCCGAAGATTTCCTGCTACAGCACCACACATCTTAGTAGACATTGTATGAGAAAATCATCTTAGCAAAGCATATAAGTAGTCATTATACGAGAGAAATATCCAGTCGGCTCAGCCTTTCAACAGAGTCAGTCGAACCTTTTTAACGCGCTGTGAAACAAAAAGCTTGAACAATTGGTGAAAAATGTCATTCGGAATTTTAAGACAAATTTTAAGGCCACATGTGAAATCGCTTCAGGGCCAGGCATATCGATGCCTTCAACATGATGGCAGAATTACTGAACAATGTTCGAATCCGGCATCTCGTGGCTTAGTACTCGGTGTGTACGCCGATGAAAATGATCGGCTGGACATCGGAGTCCTCACTCCAACGGCGGCTAAGTACAATGAGGTAATCCGTGAAGCTGTTTTATTATCCGGTTATTTTTTAGACGCATTACTTTTTATTCCAGTCTTACACTAGCGGTCGCCTACTCGAACTGCTTCGATTGGCGGGTCCCATGCCAAAGCGTGGTGAGGTTAGAATTTTATACAACCTGGAACCTACGTATTCTGCGGTCGCTGTCTGTGGACTTGGAAGCGAGTGCCTTGGTTACGATGACGTCGAAAAAATGGATATTTCTAAGGAAGCTATTCGTATAGCGGCTTCCAGAGGGTGCCAGGAGCTACAAAATCTGGAAACTAGCCGTATCTCTGTAGAGGACTTTGGCCATGCTGAATCGGCAGCCGAAGGTGCTCATATGGGGCTGTGGGTAAATCAGGAGCTGCGCAGCGTGGAGCATCGGGCATTTGTTCCACAACTTCAGCTGTACTATGAACCAGAGCTCCCATGCGACTCGAATGGATGGCGAATTGGACTGGCGAAGGCTGAGGCACAAAATCTCGCCCGTCAGTTACAAGAAACTCCATCGAACCTCATGACACCGACAACGTTTGCCCAGAACGTCGTCCAGATCCTTTGCAACTCTGGTGTGAACGTGGAGGTCAAAGTACGTGGATGGGCCGAAAATGAGGAGATGACGTCATTTCTAACGGTAGCCAAGGGATCCTGTGAACCTCCGATATTTCTGGAGCTAAGCTATTACGGAACCGACACTAAGGAGCGTCCTATTGTCCTCATAGGCCAAGGCAATACCTTTGACAGTGGTGGCCTGTGTCTGAAGCCGCTCGAAGCCCTCACGGATATGCGAGGAGATATGACGGGGGCAGCCTGTGTCGTAGCTGCTAGCCGAGCCATTGCTGCCCTTAAACTCCCCGTGAACATTCGCGCTTTGATTCCGCTTTGCGAGAGCATGCTTGGTAGCAACGCCATGAAACCAGGCGACGTTATAACAGTCAAAAATGGAAAGAGTATAGAAATAGTGAAAACGAGCAACGAAGCTCCACTCGCGCTGATAGATGCGCTGCTATACGCGGAGCACTTTGGTCCGAAGTTCATCGTAGACGTTTCCACCATCTCTAAAGCCACCATGGAATCCTTTGGCAGGGTGTGTTGTGCTGTGTTCACTAACTCGGAGGAGCTTTGGGAACGCATGCAAAACGCCAGCATCCACACCGGTGATCGTGTTTGGCGCCTACCGCTCTGGGATTATTTTACACAGCAAATATGCTCAGCCGAGCACGTGGATGTACAAAACATGGGTCAGGGCGAAGGCGCCAACAGCTGTAAAGCTGCGGCTCTTCTGCGAGAGTTTCTTCCTTGTGGAAAGTGGATGCACATCGATGCGCTAAACGTGATGAAGACGAAAGGTACCGAATACCCGTACCTTCGTCGAGGCATGACAGGACGACCCACACGCACTCTAATCGAATTTATCGCGCAGAGTGTCGTCCAGTGTGGGGATTGTGGTAGCAGCGGAATCAAGAAGGAAAGTCAACAGATGCATCAATAAGTTGGCTGTTATACAAATTATGCTAGGAAGCAAATAAATTTGGTTTACTCTAAAGATTGACGTGGTGCAGAGTCAATCTTTAGAGTAAATCAAATTTATTTGCTTCCTGCCATAATTTCTGGTTAAAATTGGATTTAAACTTATTATACCAGTTCAAATATAGTTACTACAGTTTGTCTTTGAACGAAACTAAAACAATCAATTGACACAAACTAAGCAAAACAAATTATAGAAAAACCGTTCCATACAAAGTTCTTTACAGTGATAACAAATTTGCTTTTCATGTAAAAACTAGACTATTCACTCGCTGTTTAGTATAACTGTAATATTATGCAATCGGCGGAGCTTTCACGGATATGATCTTCCAGGCGATCTTTGGAAACCTAGAAGAGTTTTCCCATACTGGAGTGTTGGAGACTTTGAAGCCTTACCTTGGGTAGAGGGACACTCAAAGCTCTTGAATAGAATCACGAAGCGTTAGGTAAGCTTGTCGGACTGTGTGTCTTCGTCCAGCTCAAAATTGACTTTATTTATACTCAAACATTGTTTTGGGTTTTGGAGCTTATTTAATAACATGGTTGTTTTTGTATCATAATAAACATGAATGTTTTGGTAAGTGTTTCCGTTGCGGTCGCAATGACCCCTTTATTGCTTTGCGCAAAGGAATGCTTACTCGGCTATCTGTTCGGGTGGCTACCTTGTTCATGCGGATATATTGTTTTCCTTGAGTCGGTTAGTGTGCCACTTTTCATTAGTGCATTGATCATCTATTTTGTGCATTCTTTACTTGAATGTGGGAAACAGTGCGAAATGGTTCAAGTTGAATGTACTTCAGTAGTGTATCAGTCTTCATTAGAGTAGGATGTTTTGCAGGCATGCTACACCTCCCCCCTTTAAGAGAATAACGCAATGGCATGAAGTTATTCTGCTGTATATTTAATAAGCCTGTTCTTGTGTACTGTTGAGATTTTGTTTGTGGTGTCACTTTGGATGATACAATTTGGCTCCTGATCTTCAATAACCGTAAATGGTCCTATGTATACTGGATCTAGTTTCTTCCTGTCTTCATTTGTGATATATACTTGTCATTAAGTTTCAAATTTATTGGGTTTGCTGATATATTGGCGGTGATTTTTCTTTTTTGTTTTTGATTAAATAAATTGTCTTTTTGATTAATTAAATTCTCCTTTGCTATTGCGTTTGATTTTTCTAGTTTAAATTTCATTTCATTGTAACATTCATCTATGTTGTAAACTGGTTCTATTTTGTTTCTGATTATGTCTTGTGGTAAATTAGCTTTTCTTCCAAAGGCAAGTTCATATGGTGTAAATTTAGTATCTGAGTGTGATGTAGTATTGTAAACAAATGAATAAAATTTGGTCCATTCATCCCAATCGTCGTGGTGTTCATTAGTGTATATACGTAGGTATTCATTTAAACATCTATTATTTCGTTCCATTGATCCTATTGTTTGAGGGTGTTAAGCTGTTCTAAATATTTGTTTGATTTTGAGAATTTCTGATATTTGTTTAACTACTTCATTGTTTTATTCTGACCCTTGGTCTGGTTTCATTTCCATAAAACTACCGTAAATTAATATAAACTGTTCTACCAGTGCGTTATCTATTGTATTTGCTTCTTTGTTAGGAATTGTTATTATTACAATATATTTTGTTAGATCACATTGAATCGTTATTGCGTATCTGTTATTACTATTTGTCTTCGTAATTGGTCCTATAGTGTCCATTTCTATTACGTCAAACGGTTTAGAAGGTGTTGTCGTCACAGCAGCTTCTTGTCGTGTATATCTAAGGGTCTTGTTAGTCTTGCATGCTTTACAGTTTTGTACGTACTTTTCGAAATAGATTTTCATATTTCTCCATACGTATTTCTCCTTTATCTTCAATAATAGTCTGTTCTGGCCTATTTGTCCTCCCGAAGGGGTCACGTGATAATTGTGTATTATACTCAGCCTCTCTTCCTGCTCTGATATCTACCTGGGTTGGTATATACAAGATTATTTCAAAACCTGAAATGGCTTTATTACCTATTTCTTTTACGGTTTGCAGGGAATAATATTTGAATAAATTGTCGTTTACAGACAATGCTAGCTTTTCTCTTTTAAACTTTTTCGCGATTTGGCCTAGTTCCAGAAGAGCAAGCTCTAGTGCTTGACTTCGATTTGACGTTGCCTTAGTATTTTTGGGTATCATAGTTTTCCCTAGCGCTTTCTTAGAAGTGTGATTGTACACTGTGATGTTTAAAAAATTTGGGGATTCCTTGTTTTTGTATTTTTAGCAATTTTCTAACTTCTGATGAGCTATTTTCCTGTCAGATCGATGGTTGATCATTCCTATCCTTTTCTGCTGACGAAGTTGAGTTTGCTTTCGTATTATTTGCTTTCCTTTCCACTGTTCACGTGTTTAATCTTAATACCGATTTGTTATTTTCTTTTTTTTTGTTCTTTTTATGTTATACAAAATTGATACTTATCTGAAATAAGCTTGAGATAAATATTTTCTTTCTTAGTTAGGTAAAAACTTTGTACATGTTACCAATATGATGCTGTGCACTGCATCCAGTACCTATGATTTAATCGATATTTACGAATCCAAGTTCTGATCTTAAACTAGTCATACCTTTAGTCCTCATTCGTTGAAAGTTATTAGGATGTAGGTTAAAATTAAACAAAGATCAATTCAAATTGGAGATATTCTAATTGAATGTCTTCTTTTTCTTTGAATGAGACCTGATTTTGTATACACGATGCAGAAAATCGCTTGTCCTAGTTTGTTCAATATTGTGTTAATTTTTCAAAAGTTATTTTGTGTTATAGTTTTTATTTGTTAGTCTTACTCTCTTGTTTATATTTTTAGTAATAATGATTCTTCGCCGTCTACTTCTGCTTCTACATCATTTCTCTTTTGTTCTTCAACATCTTCCTCCTCAGTATCGTCCTTTCCGCTGTATTGCCGGTCATCCTCAGTCTCCTTTCACATCACATCCTTCGTCATCACGGTGGTTTTCTCGCGGGTAGGCTGCATATTTCATTGGAGTCTGCTTTTTCCTCTGTGGCTCCAACGTTCTTTCTCTCAGAAGCACTAGTGTCGCCTGTAGAATGCATCTTGGTTGCATTGTTGGACGTAGATCGTAATGAATCTTCTTATGGCCTAGTCACCAATCGTCCTCCAGGTTGTTCGATCCCTGGTTGCAGCTCTTAATCACCGGTTTCATCTGATATCCCACAGGTTCATTTCACATTAGTGATCATTTTTTTTTCATCAGTATTATATCACTTTTGTCGATAAATTGTTGCACTGTGCAACTCTCTTTTTTTTTCTTTACCATTTTTTTTCACAAATTGAACTTTACTATAGTTGCATTTCACTGTTTATATCCGTAGATTGCATCCTAATAGTGACGGTTCACTTCGCGTCTGAAGATTGCAAACTGATGTCACGGTCGCCATGTAATATTGCAATCGGTAGAGCTTTCACGGATATGATCGCCCAGGCGATCTTTGGAAACCTAGAAGAGTTTTCCCATACTGGAGTGTTGCAGACTTTGAGGCATTTCTTTGGGTAGGGGGACACTCAAAGCTCTTGAATAGAAACACGAAGCGTTAGGTAAGCTTGTCGGACTGTGTGTCTTCGTCCAGCTCAAAATTGACTGTATTTATACTCAAACATTGTTTTGGGTTTTGGAGCTTATTTAATAACATGGTTGTTTTTGTATCATAATAAACATGAATGTTTTGGTAAGTGTTTCCGTTGCGGTCGCAATGACCCCTTTATTGCTTTGCGCAAAGAAATGCTTACTCGGCTATCTGTTCGGGTGGCTACCTTGTTCATGCGGATATATTGTTTTCCTTGAGTCGGTTAGTGTGCCACTTTTCATTAGTGCATTGATCATCTATTTTGTGCATTCTATACTTGAATGTGGGAAACAGTGCGAAATGGTTCAAGTTGAATGTACTTCAGTAGTGTATCAGTCTTCATTAGAGTAGGATGTTTTGCAGGCATGCTACACCTCCCCCCTTTAAGAGAATAACGCAATGGCATGAAGTTATTCTGCTGTATATTTAATAAGCCTGTTCTTGTGTACTGTTGAGATTTTGTTTGTGGTGTCACTTTGGATGATACAATTTGGCTCCTGATCTTCAATAACCGTAAATGGTCCTATGTATACTGAATCTAGTTTCTTCCTGTCTTCATTTGTGATATATACTTGTCATTAAGTTTCAAATTTATTGGGTTTGCTGATATATTGGCGGTGATTTTTCTTTTTTGTTTTTGATTAAATAAATTGTCTTTTTGATTAATTAAATTCTCCTTTGCTATTGCGTTTGATTTTTCTAGTTTAAATTTCATTTCATTGTAACATTCATCTATGTTGTAAACTGGTTCTATTTTGTTTCTGATTATGTCTTGTGGTAAATTAGCTTTTCTTCCAAAGACAAGTTCATATGGTGTAAATTTAGTATCTGAGTGTGATGTAGTATTGTAAACAAATGAATAAAATTTGGTCCATTCATCCCAAACGTCGTGGTGTTCATTAGTGTATATACGTAGGTATTCATTTAAACATCTATTGTTTCGTTCCATTGATCCTATTGTTTGAGGGTGTTAAGCTGTTCTAAATATTTGTTTGATTTTGAGAATTTCTGATATTTGTTTAACTACTTCATTGTTTTATTCTGACCCTTGGTCTGGTTTCATTTCCATAAAACTACCGTAAATTAATATAAACTGTTCTACCAGTGCTTTAGCTATTGTATTTGCTTCTTTGTTAGGAATTGTTATTATTACAATATATTTTGTTAGATCACATTGAATCGTTATTGCGTATCTGTTATTACTATTTGTCTTCGTAATTGGTCCTATAGTGTCCATTTCTATTACGTCAAACGGTTTAGAAGGTGTTGTCGTCACAGCAGCTTCTTGTCGTGTATATCTAAGGGTCTTGTTAGTCTTGCATGCTTTACAGTTTTGTACGTACTTTTCGAAATAGATTTTCATATTTCTCCATACGTATTTCTCCTTTATCTTCAATAATAGTCTGTTCTGGCCTATTTGTCCTCCCGAAGGGGTCACGTGATAATTGTGTATTATACTCAGCCTCTCTTCCTGCTCTGATATCTACCTGGGTTGGTATATACAAGATTATTTCAAAACCTGAAATGGCTTTATTACCTATTTCTTTTACGGTTTGCAGGGAATAATATTTGAATAAATTGTCGTTTACAGACAATGCTAGCTTTTCTCTTTTAAACTTTTTCGCGATTTGGCCTAGTTCCAGAAGAGCAAGCTCTAGTGCTTGACTTCGATTTGACGTTGCCTTAGTATTTTTGGGTATCATAGTTTTCCCTAGCGCTTTCTTAGAAGTGTGATTGTACACTGTGATGTTTAAAAAGTTTGGGGATTCCTTGTTTTTGTATTTTTAGCAATTTTCTAACTTCTGATGAGCTATTTTCCTGTCAGATCGATGGTTGATCATTCCTATCCTTTTCTGCTGACGAAGTTGAGTTTGCTTTCGTATTATTTGCTTTTTTTTCCACTGTTCACGTGTTTAATCTTAATACCGATTTGTTATTTTCTTTTTTTTTGTTCTTTTTATGTTATACAAAATTGATACTTATCTGAAATAAGCTTGAGATAAATATTTTCTTTCTTAGTTAGGTAAAAACTTTGTACATGTTACCAATATGATGCTGTGCACTGCATCCAGTACCTATGATTTAATCGATATTTACGAATCCAAGTTCTGATCTTAAACTAGTCATACCTTTAGTCCTCATTCGTTGAAAGTTATTAGGATGTAGGTTAAAATTAAACAAAAATCAATTCAAATTGGAGATATTCTAATTGAATGTCTTCTTTTTCTTTGAATGAGACCTGATTTTGTATACACGATGCAGAAAATCGCTTGTCCTAGTTTGTTCAATATTGTGTTAATTTTTCAAAAGTTATTTTGTGTTATAGTTTTTATTTGTTAGTCTTACTCTCTTGTTTATATTTTTAGTAATAATGATTCTTCGCCGTCTACTTCTGCTTCTACATCATTTCTCTTTTGTTCTTCAACATCTTCCTCCTCAGTATCGTCCTTTCCGCTGTATTGCCGGTCATCCTCAGTCTCCTTTCACATCACATCCTTCGTCATCACGGTGGTTTTCTCGCGGGTAGGCTGCATATTTCATTGGAGTCTGCTTTTTCCTCTGTGGCTCCAACGTTCTTTCTCTCAGAAGCACTAGTGTCGCCTGTAGAATGCATCTTGGTTGCATTGTTGGACGTAGATCGTAATGAATCTTCTTATGGCCTAGTCACCAATCGTCCTCCAGGTTGTTCGATCCCTGGTTGCAGCTCTTCATCACCGGTTTCATCTGATATCCCACAGGTTCATTTCACATTAGTGATCATTTTTTTTCATCAGTATTATATCACTTTTGTCGATAAATTGTTGCACTGTGCAACTCTCTTTTTTTTTCTTTACCATTTTTTTTCACAAATTGAACTTTACTATAGTTGCATTTCACTGTTTATATCCGTAGATTGCATCCTAATAGTGACGGTTCACTTCGCGTCTGAAGATTGCAAACTGATGTCACGGTCGCCATGTAATATTGCAATCGGTAGAGCTTTCACGGATATGATCGCCCAGGCGATCTTTGGAAACCTAGAAGAGTTTTCCCATACTGGAGTGTTGCAGACTTTGAGGCATTTCTTTGGGTAGGGGGACACTCAAAGCTCTTGAATAGAAACACGAAGCGTTAGGTAAGCTTGTCGGACTGTGTGTCTTCGTCCAGCTCAAAATTGACTGTATTTATACTCAAACATTGTTTTGGGTTTTGGAGCTTATTTAATAACATGGTTGTTTTTGTATCATAATAAACATGAATGTTTTGGTAAGTGTTTCCGTTGCGGTCGCAATGACCCCTTTATTGCTTTGCGCAAAGAAATGCTTACTCGGCTATCTGTTCGGGTGGCTACCTTGTTCATGCGGATATATTGTTTTCCTTGAGTCGGTTAGTGTGCCACTTTTCATTAGTGCATTGATCATCTAATTTGTGCATTCTTCACTTGAGTGTGGGAAACGGTGTGAAATGGTTCAGGTTGAATGTACTTCAGTAGCGTACGTATGTTTGCGAAATAATCAGTCAGGTGTTTAGCAGGCATGCTATACAACCAATAATACTAACTCCAAAATGTTCGCTCTGCGTTCTTCCGTGAAAATGTGTAAGAGTTATGCCTTTCCTATTCGGATGCTAGGAGCAAGGTTCATCTCACTGCCCAAAACAGCATGTGGTGGTGTTCGTTATGGACGTTGACCTTTGAACAAACCGGTAAAAATTTCCCTGCTCCGTTCCGCAGGTCGTCGTTTGGTTGGCTCTCGTCCCATTGCCTGTTTGTCTGCGCTCCCAGATACACATCAAATGCTACAGAACACCTGTCGCGATTTTCGCTGACAATGAGCTGGTACCGAATGCTGCCCGGTTCGATCGGCGAGGCGAGGTTAGAATTTTATACAACCTATAACCTACGTATTCTGCAGTCGCCGTCTGTGGAATTTCGCAAGACTGACGTAATAATTTCTGCAATAATAACTTTCGAAGAGTAAATTCCGATATTAGTATATCGTACGTTTACGTTTCTGGTGGAACTGTCGGTGGAACATAAAAAACATATAAAAAACATTCAATCTGGCAAAAATAGTAAAGTACGGTCTACTTTGCTGTATGCTATGCGAAACTAGAACCGGATATGTTTGCAACATGGAAAAATACTGTGCGGAAAGAAAACAATTGGACCAGAAAATTATGTTATTACTTGAAAAACTTTCGTTTTTGCAGTCACTCAAAAATAGGAAACATGGTCACCTGGGAAATTTTTCCATCACCCATTTTTGGGGACGTGGCACTAAAAGTGTCAAATATTTTTTCAGTCGCCGGCTATCAATGTGTTCACACAAATTTAAAGATTTCATAAAACTTTATAACAAAACAAAAATGTCGATGATTACGGTTATCAATCGATTTGCATGTTATTCCTTTTTTTATTAATTAGCTGAATGTTTTAACCATTAAAAAAATTACCACATCGATAATTTGCAAACTAAAAAGTGGTTCTTTTCCTGTCCGAAGATTTCCTGCTACAGCACCACACATCTTAGTAGACATTGTATGAGAAAATCATCTTAGCAAAGCATATAAGTAGTCATTATACGAGAGAAATATCCAGTCGGCTCAGCCTTTCAACAGAGTCAGTCGAACCTTTTTAACGCGCTGTGAAACAAAAAGCTTGAACAATTGGTGAAAAATGTCATTCGGAATTTTAAGACAAATTTTAAGGCCACATGTGAAATCGCTTCAGGGCCAGGCATATCGATGCCTTCAACATGATGGCAGAATTACTGAACAATGTTCGAATCCGGCATCTCGTGGCTTAGTACTCGGTGTGTACGCCGATGAAAATGATCGGCTGGACATCGGAGTCCTCACTCCAACGGCGGCTAAGTACAATGAGGTAATCCGTGAAGCTGTTTTATTATCCGGTTATTTTTTAGACGCATTACTTTTTATTCCAGTCTTACACTAGCGGTCGCCTACTCGAACTGCTTCGATTGGCGGGTCCCATGCCAAAGCGTGGTGAGGTTAGAATTTTATACAACCTGGAACCTACGTATTCTGCGGTCGCTGTCTGTGGACTTGGAAGCGAGTGCCTTGGTTACGATGACGTCGAAAAAATGGATATTTCTAAGGAAGCTATTCGTATAGCGGCTTCCAGAGGGTGCCAGGAGCTACAAAATCTGGAAACTAGCCGTATCTCTGTAGAGGACTTTGGCCATGCTGAATCGGCAGCCGAAGGTGCTCATATGGGGCTGTGGGTAAATCAGGAGCTGCGCAGCGTGGAGCATCGGGCATTTGTTCCACAACTTCAGCTGTACTATGAACCAGAGCTCCCATGCGACTCGAATGGATGGCGAATTGGACTGGCGAAGGCTGAGGCACAAAATCTCGCCCGTCAGTTACAAGAAACTCCATCGAACCTCATGACACCGACAACGTTTGCCCAGAACGTCGTCCAGATCCTTTGCAACTCTGGTGTGAACGTGGAGGTCAAAGTACGTGGATGGGCCGAAAATGAGGAGATGACGTCATTTCTAACGGTAGCCAAGGGATCCTGTGAACCTCCGATATTTCTGGAGCTAAGCTATTACGGAACCGACACTAAGGAGCGTCCTATTGTCCTCATAGGCCAAGGCAATACCTTTGACAGTGGTGGCCTGTGTCTGAAGCCGCTCGAAGCCCTCACGGATATGCGAGGAGATATGACGGGGGCAGCCTGTGTCGTAGCTGCTAGTCGAGCCATTGCTGCCCTTAAACTCCCCGTGAACATTCGCGCTTTGATTCCGCTTTGCGAGAGCATGCTTGGTAGCAACGCCATGAAACCAGGCGACGTTATAACAGTCAAAAATGGAAAGAGTATAGAAATAGTGAAAACGAGCAACGAAGCTCCACTCGCGCTGATAGATGCGCTGCTATACGCGGAGCACTTTGGTCCGAAGTTCATCGTAGACGTTTCCACCATCTCTAAAGCCACCATGGAATCCTTTGGCAGGGTGTGTTGTGCTGTGTTCACTAACTCGGAGGAGCTTTGGGAACGCATGCAAAACGCCAGCATCCACACCGGTGATCGTGTTTGGCGCCTACCGCTCTGGGATTATTTTACACAGCAAATATGCTCAGCCGAGCACGTGGATGTACAAAACATGGGTCAGGGCGAAGGCGCCAACAGCTGTAAAGCTGCGGCTCTTCTGCGAGAGTTTCTTCCTTGTGGAAAGTGGATGCACATCGATGCGCTAAACGTGATGAAGACGAAAGGTACCGAATACCCGTACCTTCGTCGAGGCATGACAGGACGACCCACACGCACGCTAATCGAATTTATCGCGCAGAGTGTCGTCCAGTGTGGGGATTGTGGTAGCAGCGGAATCAAGAAGGAAAGTCAACAGATGCATCAATAAGTTGGCTGTTATACAAATTATGCTAGGAAGCAAATAAATTTGGTTTACTCTAAAGATTGACGTGGTGCAGAGTCAATCTTTAGAGTAAATCAAATTTATTTGCTTCCTGCCATAATTTCTGGTTAAAATTGGATTTAAACTTATTATACCAGTTCAAATATAGTTACTACAGTTTGTCTTTGAACGAAACTAAAACAATCAATTGACACAAACTAAGCAAAACAAATTATAGAAAAACCGTTCCATACAAAGTTCTTTACAGTGATAACAAATTTGCTTTTCATGTAAAAACTAGACTATTCACTCGCTGTTTAGTATAACTGTAATATTATGCAATCGGCGGAGCTTTCACGGATATGATCTTCCAGGCGATCTTTGGAAACCTAGAAGAGTTTTCCCATACTGGAGTGTTGGAGACTTTGAAGCCTTACCTTGGGTAGAGGGACACTCAAAGCTCTTGAATAGAATCACGAAGCGTTAGGTAAGCTTGTCGGACTGTGTGTCTTCGTCCAGCTCAAAATTGACTTTATTTATACTCAAACATTGTTTTGGGTTTTGGAGCTTGTTTAATAACATGGTTGTTTTTGTATCATAATAAACATGAATGTTTTGGTAAGTGTTTCCGTTGCGGTCGCAATGACCCCTTTATTGCTTTGCGCGAAGAAATGTTTACTTGGCTATCTGTTCGGGTGGCTACCTTGTTCATGCGGATATATTGTTTTCCTTGAGTCGGTTAGTGTGCCATTTTTCATTAGTGCATTGATCATCTATTTTGTGCATTCTTTACTTGAGTGTGGGAAACGTTGCGAAATGGTTCAGGTTGAATGTACTTCAGTAGCGTACGTAAGTTTGCTACATGCTACAGGCATGCTACACCTCCCATTTTTGAGAGAACAACGTAATAACATGCAGTTATTCTTATGTAAATTTGATAAGCCTGTTCTTGTGTACTATTGAAATTTTGTTTGTGGTGTCACTTTGGATGATACAATTTGGCTCCTGATCTTCAATAACCGTAAATGGTCCTATGTATACTGGATCTAGTTTCTTCCTGTCTTCATTTGTGATATATACTTGTCATTAATTTTCAAATTTATTGGGTTTGCTGATATATTGGCGGTGATTTTTCTTTTTTGTTTTTGATTAAATAAATTGTCTTTTTGATTAATTAAATTCTCCTTTGCTATTGCGTTTGATTTTTCTAGTTTAAATTTCATTTCATTGTAACATTCATCTATGTTGTAAACTAGTTCTATTTTGTTTCTGATTATGTCTTGTGGTAAATTAGCTTTTCTTCCAAAGACAAGTTCATATGGTGTAAATTTAGTATCTGAGTGTGATGTAGTATTGTAAACAAATGAATAAAATTTGGTCCATTCATCCCAATCGTCGTGGTGTTCATTAGTGTATAAACGTAGGTATTCATTTAAACATCTATTGTTTCGTTCCATTGATCCTATTGTTTGAGGGTGTTAAGCTGTTCTAAATATTTGTTTGATTTTGAGAATTTCTGATATTTGTTTAACTACTTCATTGTTTTATTCTGACCCTTGGTCTGGTTTCATTTCCATAAAACTACCGTAAATTAATATAAACTGTTCTACCAGTGCTTTAGCTATTGTATTTGCTTCTTTGTTAGGAATTGTTATTATTACAATATATTTTGTTAGATCACATTGAATCGTTATTGCGTATCTGTTATTACTATTTGTCTTCGTAATTGGTCCTATAGTGTCCATTTCTATTACGTCAAACGGTTTAGAAGGTGTTGTCGTCACAGCAGCTTCTTGTCGTGTATATCTAAGGGTCTTGTTAGTCTTGCATGCTTTACAGTTTTGTACGTACTTTTCGAAATAGATTTTCATATTTCTCCATACGTATTTCTCCTTTATCTTCAATAATAGTCTGTTCTGGCCTATTTGTCCTCCCGAAGGGGTCACGTGATAATTGTGTATTATACTCAGCATCTCTTCCTGCTCTGATATCTACCTGGGTTGGTATATACAAGATTATTTCAAAACCTGAAATGGCTTTATTACCTATTTCTTTTACGGTTTGCAGGGAATAATATTTGAATAAATTGTCGTTTACAGACAATGCTAGCTTTTCTCTTTTAAACTTTTTCGTGATTTGGCCTAGTTCCAGAAGAGCAAGCTCTAGTGCTTGACTTCGATTTGACGTTGCCTTAGTATTTTTGGGTATCATAGTTTTCCCTAGCGCTTTCTTAGAAGTGTGATTGTACACAGTGATGTTTAAAAAATTTGGGGATTCCTCTTTTTTGTATTTTTAGCAATTTTCTAACTTCTGATGAGTTATTTTCCTGTCAGATCGATGGTTGATCATTCCTATCCTTTTCTGCTGACGAAGTTGAGTTTGCTTTCGTATTATTTGCTTTCCTTTCCACTGTTCACGTGTTTAATCTTAATACCGATCTGTTATTTTCTTTTTTTTTGTTCTGTTTATGTTATACAAAATGGACACTTATCTGAAATAAGCTTGAGATAATTATTTTCTTACTTAGTTAGGTAAAAGCTTTGTAAATGTTACCGATATGATGCTGTGCACTGCATCCAGTACCCTTGATTTTCTCTTTAATGATGTTTCTTATTCAAGTTCTTGAAAATTTACGCCTGGCGATCGTGCCATACTGATCGTGAAAAAATAAAGTGTTAACGTTATCGTCCGAAAAAAAGTTTTGGGTGAAAATCAGCATTTTCGAAAAATCTCGAAGCATCTAGAAAATCTCGATTGAACAAAATATCACTCCCAATGCTAACCGTCGTTCAGTGTCTTCGATACTTACCAATAATCGATATAAAGCTGATAGATATAAATGGTCGCATTGCACCACTTACCTTTAGGTCGCAGCTTAAAGCCCCATATTTGGAAAAACAATAGCAAAAGCACATCGGCAGAGAATCCATTCACATCGTTACTTTTAGAGCCATTTGATGGGTTTTGACAGCTGACTAAGCCTAGGCTGTTGCTCACACAAAGAATAAATTGAAAAATGAACGTAGCTCAATCCAGGAGAAATCACAGTTCTCGTCAGTTGTGTAGCTGTTGTTCGGGTCTTCAACTACGGGTGGATCCAGTTAAGGTTTATTCTTTAGCACTTTTATACTACTTGCCAAAAGGGGTTCTTATGCATGGAATTAAAAATCTTGAAAAAATGTCTTGAATCTTGAAAATTTCCTGTCTTGTGTAGCCTATTCCCAGGTTTACCTTCTCAGGTTGCGAAAATCGTCGAGCTCCATTTTCTTCTGGAGCTCGGAGCAAGAGTCCCACGTAGCACACCTAAGGGTCACTGGGGATGATAAAATAGATCATATGAATAAACAATTGATTTTTTGGGAGGTCCTTAGCCACATGTTTATACTCGAACCAGAGGCGAACGATAGAGCTAAACTGACACTCTAGCTCCTCTTCGTCGGTCATTTGCTGCTTGCTCAGAGTACCTCGCAGCTGGTCCAGCTTGTCCTGAGCAGGTTGACGGCTAGACTTCTTTGTAGCCGATTCACTGCGGTGAGCGACCATTTCCAGGATGTCCTGCTGCTGCTTCTGTGGGGGAAGCAGAGTCGAGATCTTCTTGCGACGTCGATGCTTCTTTTTGATAGCCGACTACGAGTCCTGCGGTGGCTGCTGTTGTATCGGGAGCGGCGAGGTGGCACGTGCAGCTGTGTGATTGTTCGTTGAACACCCCTGGCAAACAAAAAACGGGAGCGTTAGCGCTGTTGGTGGTTTTTGAATGCTGCTGCGTACATGCGAGGGTTTTCTTCGAGGCAGAATTTTCCGGCACTGAAGCTGGAATAAATTCTGTCTTTTTAACAATTTCAACCTGCTTTGGTTAACTCTTTGAAGGTTGAGCAGGATTGGCATTGTGTTTCTGCTTATGTATATATATATATATATATATATATATATATATATATATATATATATATATATATATATATATATATATATATATATATATATATATATATATATATATATATATATATATATATGTCTATGTATGCCTATATATAACTCTATATATATATATATATATATATATATATATATATATATATATATATATATATATATTTATATATATATATATATATATATATATATATATATATATATATATATATATATATATATATTTATATATATATATATATATATATATATATATATATATATATATATATATATATATACATATATATACATATATATATATATATATATATATATATATATATATATATATATATATATATATATATATATATATATATATATATATATAATGCTCTGTTCTATGTCATTGTTCTATCCTTTTCCAAATTTCTGGCGGGCGTTCCTGCATCAGGATTGCTTTGTGAATCGTCGTATTGTGCAACAACTGCCCGAGTCAGCATGGATTGTATTTCAGCAAAAATAGTTATTCTTTGCCTGCCGTCTAATTGACGCAGTAAAATTGTTAATGATACGCACATTTGCGTTGATTCGTCTAACACATTTTCTAACATTCGCCGCGCATTGGCTATCATTTCTTTTGCTTCCGATTGGTTTTGTGTGGTCCTCGAAATGTAAATTCCTCGTGAACACATTGCTTCTGAAATTGCACCTGAAATTTCTTCTAACAGGTTGAGGGGTTATTGTTGGGTTCTCTGTATTATTGGGGTTATTGTTCCAAAGCTGTAGTGTATATATTTCCATCACTCCTGCGCCCGATAGCTGCGACTTCTGACATTTCCTCTTTTCTCGCTGACAGCTCTTTTGAAGGCTAGTTAGTTTCTTCAAAACATCAGATTCCATAGCACTCCATTTAGCTTTAATGAGGACCGATTTTAATTTTGCAACAGCTCTCGCTTTATCTTTGCGATTCCTATATAGTCTATGCTTGATATCCAATAATTCTGGATAGGAGTTCCAAACTTGAATGAATTCCGTTATGATTTCTTGAGAATTCATTTTTGCTTCGTTTCTTATTACGCCAAAGGAGTAGGATCTTCTGCAATGTAAATGTTGAGAATGCAACGTTTCGCAATGGTTACTTTTCAAAAGATGTTTTATAGTAAAGGGAAAAGCAAAACTTTAAAGAGGTCTTTATTTGGTCGCCATAAATAAGATGCCTCGCAGGACCCCCGTTCAGTCTTTTATACTGAAATCCTTCCCGGTTCAAAAGCTCACGTCTGTGAGCTTCTGAACCGGTTCACACAGTAGGCACGCGAGAGCGTTACAAATGTCATTTGTAACATTTCTCCCCGGCGATGTCACCTCAGTACGCACCTTCCATGTCACATTGGTCCGCCTCGTGGTTTTGACACTTTACATCGAGTATCGCGATTTTAGTGGCCGGCCGTTCCAAAATACCATTTGCGGTCTGTATTTTTGCGCGGTGTCCATCTTCGAACTTGACTACCGCTATTACTCGGCCAGTGGTTCCTGGGTAAGTTTCCGTCCGCGATCACTGCTAAATCTCCCTCCTGGATCGGACGAGTTGGACGGAACCATTTTGTTCGTCGAGTTAGTGTAGACAGGTAGTCCGATACATATCTTCGCCAGAATATATCTGCGTTCCTTATCGAGGCTCTCCATGCCGCCTTAACTGCCGAAGGTGTATCATTCCAGCCAGTCAATGGTTTGCATCCGTCGGAGCTACCCAGCAGTAAGTGGTTCGTCGTGATGGGGGCATCTAGCTCGTCGTTCAGCGGTACGTAAGTCAGTGGCCTTTAATTTATGATGTTTTCTATTTCCGCCAGGGTGGACTGTAGGACTTCATCCGACGGTAGCTGGGGTAGGTTGAAGTCATTCAGTATCCTCTTCACCGATCGAACGAGGCGCTCCCAGCACCCACCGAAATGAGGGGCCGCAGGGGGGTTAAATGTCCACCTAAAATTGGAGTCACAAAATCGTTCAATTAGTTGGCCCTCATTTACTTCCTTGACGGCCGCCTTAAGTTCTCGCGACGCTCCTACGAAGTTGGTGCCCCTATCGGAGATGATCTCTCTCGGCGTGCCCCTTTTGGCGGTGAATCGTTGAATTGCCAGAATGCAGGATGCCGAATTTAACGTATGTGCCAGTTCCAGGTGTATCGCTAGGGTTGTGAGGCACGTAAATAGGACTCCCCACTGTTTTTCTTTACGGCGTCCAACGACGGCGTAGAGTGGCCCAAAATAGTCCAGCCTGGTATGCGTGAACGCACGTTGTACCACTGCAGTCCGGCATCGTGGTATGTTTCCCATTTGCGGGGTTTCCGGCTTTACTTTTATATATATACAGTGCTGGTAGGCACGACGAATTCGATTGAATTCTGCCAGGATACGAGGGATGTAGAACCTAGCTCTGATTTTTTTATTGACCGCCGTAAGATGGTTACAATGACGGTACTGTCCATCCATCCAGTACATCGGTACATCCAGTTCAGGTGACAATTTGTACAACGGATTGTCCTTCCTTATCTTGCTCGTATCGTCGTGATGCATCCTATTCCTTTGCAGGGTCCTGAATTCGACGGGGAAGGCTTCGTGTTGAACTTGCCTAATGACGAGCTTTTCTGATCGGTCGAGCTCTTCCTGCGTAATGGGTCCTCGCGTGGTTGGTTCCCTTCGTGCGCGGTGCTTGGCATTGTTGACGAATCTGAGGACGAAGGCGATTGCTCTTACGAGTCTCGTCCATCTGGAAAATCGCGTAAATGCTATTATTGGTTCATTTGCTATGTGGTGATGGACGCTACGTCGGAGTTCTTCAGATGTTCCCTTCTGGGGTGCGTTATCTAGTGGCTACCTATTTTCCGGCTCCCAGAGGATACTTGGACCGCGAAACCATCAGCTGCCTTGGCTCATATCTGGATTTCGCTGCCATTTGGTACCTTCATCCGAGACGTTATTTTTGGTGCTGATCCATCTCCACTCACTCGCACTCGTTGAGTCAAAAACCTCGTTGACCCGGAAATCTACGAACGGGCTGTACTTACGGTGGTCGGAGTTCAGCCAGCTCAACACGTTTCGGTCGGTCCAGAAGAATCGTTGTGTGACTGTGAGTCAATGCGATGCGATGACGTTAGCTGCGAACCGTGCTCAAATTACTGCTGCTTGTAACTCGAGGCGTGGGATGGATAAAAACATCAATGGAGCTACTCGTGTTTTAGAGCCTACCAGCGTGCATTTTATGACTTCGCCTTCCTCAAAACGCAAATATGCTACGGCTGCCATCCCGCTCTTGCTCGTATCACAGAAAACGTGTAGCTGTATATTTTGGGTATTGGCTGGAGTGTTCAGCCTGTAGTACCTTGTGATGGTAACCCTTTGGAGTGATGGTTACTGAGCGATCTATTTTGCCCATCACACGTATTGTTGATCACCTAGTCCCACCCGCAACCGGATCGCCAAACCTCCTGAAGCAGGGTTTTTAGAAACATTGGGAAGTTTATCGTAAGGTGCGCAATATCTCGCGTTTGGTTGGCCACCTCTCGGCAGACAGCAGTGCCTCATCAAGTTCAGTGTTCAAGCGGTACGTAAAATCGTCGACGGTTGTGTCCCACCACATGCCTAGAACTTTCTCTGTGCTGAGATCGGTGAGCATCCGACTGTCTTCGCGACTCTTTTCTTTTAGGCTTTCCAGCACTTGCCTCGAGCTCGACAGCCAGTTCCTTGTCTCAAAACCTCCCTGTTGATGGATAAAACGCACTTCTTCAACCAACCGTATGGCCTCTTCCTTGATTTGAACGCTGGCAAGCATATCATCTACGTAGTTCACGTGCTTGATGCACTCGACTGCCCGCGGAAACTGTTCGGCAAACCTCTCGGCGTTCGTATTCTTAACGAAATGCGCACTGCCCGGCGAGCTCGTCGCTCCGAAGGTCATTACAGTCACGGCGTATATGGCTGGTTCAATCCTAGGATCCATTGACTCTCCCCAGAAGAGTAGATGTCTTCGTTGATCCTCAGGATTCATGCCAACCATCATGAAAAACATCTCGCGAATGTTGCCTGTTATTGCTACGCAAAATTCACGGATCTTATATAGAACTGCGACAAGGTCCGTGAGCTGATCGGGTTCTGCTAGGAGAAAAGAGTTCAGACTTACGCCGTGTGATTTGGCGGCAGCATCAAATACAATGCACAGTTTTCCTGGTGTGTTTCCGTTCATCACTGGGAAAATAGGAAGGTACCATTCACGCGGAGCCCTTTTCCTGAGTTCCTCTCTTCCGAGGCGTCGTATGTATCCTTTACTTTCATACTCCCTCATTTTTTCCACAACTGCTCGTCCTAACTCTGGGTCCTTTATCATTTTCTCTCGCAGACACTCATACCGCCGTAGCACCATTTCTTTGTTGGGCGGTAGACGGACATTGTCGTATTTCCACAATAGTCCTGTTTCATAATGGCGCGTGTCCACCGTTCGGACCAAGCAAGAAGAATGAGTGACTAGAATTGAGTGAATGAGAATGAGCGACCAATTTGTATTTTCCAGAGTCGTGGACCTACGCTATCGGACATCGTCGGACATGGCGAGCTGTCTCGACGACAGTTTCAAATGTAAACAGTTTTGAACGGGACTGTATTTACAATAACACTATTATTTCATAGCAAAAGGAGATATTTAATTGAATTTTTTTAGATTTGTTTTTAAATAGAAAAACTAAATATACAAACGAGTGCAATGAGCACCACGTAAGTTTTGCGTGTCCATTGCTCGGACCAAACCAGCAAGCGAACTCCATACAATTTTTGACAATTGATGTCTCACGCGCAATAAGAACCGGATGTGAGCCGTGTTTCGCGATTTAGTATTTCTAACGCTCTTGCGTCATCAGCGGACGTTGGTTTTTGCGACGTATTAGCGATCCCGATCGATTCTATGGCGAAGTACTCCTTTAGGGATTGGTTAAGTGCTTCATCACCTACCTTAACTGCAGATGTGGAAGCAATGTTGAGTATTCGTGCTCGTAGTGGATGCCTTTGAGTAGGGGTCCAGGCGTCAAGCCTAAACGTGACTTTTCGACGCTATTGGTTCATAATTTCTGATTCTGATCTGCTTTTTAATGGTTTGCTGAGCCAGCTATTGTCGGTTCCGATAAGAACAAGCGGTGAGCCATTCGAATACGTGGCTAATGGGACGCCCCTGATATGGGGATACTTATACACCAGTTGTTCTGCTAATACTGATTCTATCGACAACGATCTATCGCGTATAGTATAGACCTTTGGCAGATCGTAAGTTAAGGCGCCGTCGTGTGTTCCTGAGATCCTCAGTGCTACTCTCATGGACTCAACTTTGTCTCTTGTTGTATTTCCCGTCCATTTTAAACAAAGTGGGCTGGGTATTCCATCTAAATACAATTCTGCTACCAGCCTTTGATCTACGACCCACTAGGTAGGTAGGTAGACAACGACCCACTGTCTAGGAAGGCGATTCGGAGTTTTTGGAAAGGTTCGGAATTTGCATCCTTTCTGCAATACACGGCGATCGTTGTGGTGAAAGATTTTTTAAACACAGATCAGTAAAATCACTTCATGCTGTTGTTTTGTGCAGTGACGATGTTATCGACTGATTTTTATCTGAAGTTATGGCCATTAGTTTGTAAATATCTAAATCAATTTGTTACAGGCGTTGAAAGCGTGTATGGTGCTCGTTATAAAAGCAGCAATGGGCTTAATTTGCAACATGCTTCTTAAGAAGTAGCACGCTTTGGTCTACTGACCTCATTTTTAACATTCCTCTTCGAAAATGAAATGTAACATTTGAAACGTTTACTTCTGTTACGGTAAGGGGTAACAAAACCGCGGTTTAGCCCGAAGTTCGAGACGCATGAAATCGGCTTCAATGCGCTCACTTTTCAAAGGGATCCTTGCATCTAGATGCAGGTCCCTGGTGGGGTATCAAGTAGGCAAATTGAGAATCATTTTCAGAAACTTGTTCTGAATTCTCTGCACTACTAACCTATCCTTGTTTGAGCAATTGCTCCAAACATTGGATCCGTACATCAGCACCGGCAAGATGATTTGGCGGTAGACAATAAGTTTATTGTCCCTCGACAGTTCCGAGCGGCGCGCGATGAGTGGATATAAACTCATCAAGAGTCCAAGTGTTTTAGAGGCAAGGTGATCTACATGCTTCCTAAAAGAAAGCTTTCGATCAATGGAAACCCCAAGTTAGCGCACATCAGTGGACCAAGGGATTACGCAGTTTTGCAAGGTGATAGGTTCAACCTTACGCACGATGGAAGCCATAAGCATCCGACGTTTGTAGGGAACCACCATCACTTCTTTGCAAAATTGACTCTTATCCTCCAATCATTGAGGTATTGGATATAACTATCCAAACCTCTCTGAAGTCTTCCACGGAGGGACTTCAGATTTAGAGAGGAGTACAAAATGGCAGTGTCGTCTGCATACAGGGACAACTGCATATTAACAGCCAAGTCGGGAATATCCGACGTAAAACAATTGTAAAGGAGTGGTCCTAGGACACTCCCCTGTGGAACGCCAGCACAGTTGGGATAGGTTGCGGACATTGTTCCCCCTATATGTACAACCGACGCACGAGAACTCAGATAGCTCTGAATGATTTTCACCAAGTACGTCGGAAATTGCTGGGAACGAAGCTTATGCAATAAGCCATCGTGCCACACATTGTCAAAAGCCTTTTCGATGTCCAGAAGGGCCATCGAAGTAGACTTTCCACACAGTTTCGCGTCATTAATGACATTCAGGACACGCTGCAGCTGCACATCCGTCAACGTGTTGTTGTCGGAGCAGTGGGCTTCCATCCGAGTGTAAATCACCCTCTCAAACATCTTGCTTATGGCAGGCAAGAGGGAGATCGGACGCTAGCTTGAGACTAGGGAAGTATCCTTCCCTAGTTTTCGTATTGGAACGACTTTTGCAAGATTCCATTTTAAAGGAAAATATCCCAGTTCCAGACATCTGTTAAAGATGCTGATTAAAAAGCTCATAGCTCCATGGCCAACATGTTTTAACATCAAGTTAAAAATGTTGTCAGGTCCAGGAGCTTTAAATCCGACACTGTACTTTATGAGTGCCTAGACCTCACCCAAGGAGGTCCGGTCAGTGTCAGGAAGAAAACAAGGAGCCGATGCTAGTTCACGGATGCTGTTGCTAATAAAGGCGTTGTGTGGACTAGGCATCGTGTCGCTCACTCGATGAGAGTGAGCAAAATGTTCAGCGAATAGCTGAACCTTTTCAACAGGGGTAAAGCTCCTATTTGGGGCTTCACCCAGGGGGGAATAGGCCTAGGCCTATTCTTCAGCACTTTAGCTACTCGCCATAAAGGGCGAGAGTTTTTGTGCATGGAACTGATCTCCTTCGAAAAGTGATCATTCCTAGCTTGATTTAATCTGTCCCTAACTACTTTACCAAGGCGCCTAAACGTCTGGTATTGGGCCCTATCTCCTGATCGCTGGAAGCGACGCCTCATAGTTTCGCAACTTTATGAGGCGTTTCGTTTCCTCGTCTATCTCTACTAACCTGGCTCTTATAGCTACCCTTGGTACCGAGCTATTCTCGGCTACCCTTAAGCTACTTGCGAGGCTAGTAATGGCTGCGTCGATGTCCTCCATCGTCGTAAGGGGTGCTCCCGTGTCGAGGTTGTCACTGACGATCCGCTTGAAGTTGCTCCAGTTGGCCGCCCGGTAGTTAAGCTGCTGCCTTCTGGCTTGCGTCGCCAAGTCCTGGTACATGACCACTGGCATGTGGTCCGAAGGTACGGCCGTCAGGGTGACTGGTATCTCGATGTTTTCCATGTTGGAGAGGAAGATGTCCAGAGTGGAGTAGCTTCTTCCTCTGGTGAATGTTGGTTGAAACGGGTGCAGAACTGTGTAGAAGCCTGCTTGCGCATCTTCAAACAGTAGCATCCCGTTCTTGTAGGCTACGGCGTTACCCCAGGTCTGGTGTCTCGCGTTGAAGTCTCCAGCAACGATGAAACGTCCTGGTGCGCGCGTCAGTTTCCGGAGATCATGCCGCAGCTTCTCGACGGATCCATCAGCTTCACGGGCCTGGAGTTACACGTAGCAAACTTAAGGGTCACTACGGATGATAAAAGAGACCATATGAGTTAGAATTTGGTCTTTCGGGAGGACCTTCACCACCCGTTTAAACTCTAGCCAGAGGCGGATTACATCGCCAAGCTGGCTCTCTAGCTCGGCCTCCTCTGTATTTTGCTGCTCGCTCAGGGTGGCACGCAGCTGGTTCAGCTTATCCTGCGCAGGTTGGCGGTTAGACGTCTTCGGGGCCGATTCACTGCGGTAAGCGGCCGTTTCCGGGATGTCCTGCTGCTGCTGCTGCTGAGGTGGAAGCGGTGTCGATGCCTTTTTCTTCTTGCGTCGTTCACGCTTCTTCTTGCTCTCCGGAACTGGGGCCGGTATGAGCTTTGTCTTCTCAGCAACTTCTACCTTCTTACTAGGTAGAGTGGCATTGGCATTGCGTTTTTGTTTTATTAAAAACGCAATGCGGGCAGCACAGTTCTTGTTGAAAGGACTGTGTTCGCCCAAGCAATTAGCACACTTGCGCTTGTTGTCTAGCTCGACAGCACACTGCCGAGCTAGATGTTTACTCCTGCACTTTGTGCAACGGGCGGCCATGTTGCACATCTTTGCACCATGGCCAGAATGTAGGCAGTTACCACCCTGCGTACAATCACCTCGTTTGGGGGAGTATTTCTCCCACCAGACTCGGGTATAGTTCAGGTGCGTGATCTCACGCACCTGTTCCAAGGTTGTGGTTCCTTTAGGGAAGGAAACCACGTAAGTTTTAGAGGAGACCTTTATGGATGCTCCTATTGGGAGCTCGCGGACCGCAGTGGGAGCGAGCTCTTTTTCCTCCAAGAGGGCCACGACATGGTCCGAAGACCCATACCGCAGACCCTTAAGGAAAACCTGATAAGGTTTGTCCCCCTGAAAATCATGGGAGTAAAACTCCCGGTTCAAAGCGATTAGGTTACCCTTAATCGTTTCGTGGTCCTTGCGGGAACTGCAAGCAATCCTGCAGAAGTTCCTCGCACGGAAGGTAAAGGTGGCCGAAACATGGCCCGCCTTGAGGATGGCACATAGCGAGCTAAAGTGCTTCTCGGACAGATCCCAGACCATGATGGGAGGGATCTTTTCATGGCGGGGATCAAGTAACCCCGCCGTGGGTGAAGCCGAAGCTTCTGCTTGAGGAAGATCCACCGGGATCTCCTTAGACGCCGTTGCTGCGGTGACCTGCAGCACGGCTCTCTTCGCCGCCGATTGGCCGACGGAGGGGCGTAAACATGCACGCTTACTGCCGCTCTTCATTGCGCGGTCGTCGTTTGCAGCCTCTCGGGCAACGAGGGCCAGGCGCCTCTTACGAGAGGCGCTGCACCTGTCTTTCGAGCTGATCATCCGCCAGCTCATGATGATGGTGAGGCCTTAAAAAAGGCCGTTTTTGGGATAAACTCACACTAGCTATTTAAATTGTTGATGGCCCCGAAGAGGCCAATTTTGGGAAACGCACGCACATCACAGCACTTCACAACGCACAATACGACGTGAAAGGTAAAGAACGCGCACTTTTCCAAGGTACGTGTGTCCTGCTCGGAGTCCATACGTTGTCTAGTGTCCTTTATTTTTCATAAAGTGATGATTATATATTAACAAGGGTGGTCGTGGCTATGCTTGGACTTATCTTCAATGCTATGCCATGACTCAAAAAACCAGGGTATAGAAAGAAGGCAATTATGTTACGGCCAGGATATATACCCTGCAAATCCTTTATCCTTCAGATACAACCTGTTTTTTATTTTACTCTTGCGGGTACTCTACATTTTTGTTCAGTTTCGCCAGTCAGGCACCAACCAGCAATTTCTCTGCTAAAACACAAACGGCTGGAAAATCCTAAACATTGTTAAAACATTGTCAACCGGATTGTATAGGTAGCACTCGCTCCTCGCTGCGCTAGGACTACGGGTACAATCCTCATTCACCCACGACTACTCTTTTCATCCTTCCACTACCCGTCAACGGCCAAGATCGGCGCCGCGGGCAAATATAACTACGTACAAAAATTCAGGAAAAAATAGTCACTTACAAAACACCATCGTGTACGCCTCGTGAAAGAAAAAATCATTATTCAAGTAAAAACTTTTGCTACAAATCTCTTCCGCATAAACAATTAGTATTGGATACATTTGTACTGGAGTTCGGTAGAATATAAATTCACACTCATCTTAATTCGGTTTTCATATCGACGGTGTTCTACAAGAGGTTGGTATGCACTTTGCAATATATCAAAACGTATTTAATTAACACGTTAATGGTTTAAATATTCTTTTAGATAATTTCATGAGCAATGGCAAACGTTCCAAACCTTATTAGCGACATTCTTGCCAAAATGAACCAAGCTGGTGAAGCCGGTAGCCCGATGTCTACATCCTCGATATCCTCATCGGCTTTGAAAATTCTTGTGTCCATCACCACGCGGCCCGAGAAAAAAGGATCATCTAGCCCAACAGCCAGCAATCGTATTGATGTTCAGCTGGCATCAGTGAAACAGTCGATGCAATCAATGTCGCTGCACATAAAAAAATAGAAGAAAACCAGCAGAGCCATTTAGACAATCAGGCTAATCTTCTTAGAAAAGTAGAGCGTTTAGACACGATGTTGGCAGCTATTCACAAAAAAATAAGTGCGCCTGTTCATTTGCCTTCATCATTGGCCGATCCGATGGCGTTAGAGAAGATCGCATCAGAATAAAGTTTTCCAATATCCGTGAGCTACCTCAATAACCAACTCCATCGGCAGGATCTGCAGAACCGGCTGCACGATGCGATTTAGATAATGTTTGAAAGAAAGTATTTGCCATTGTGCAGCTAGCGGGGACGAGGAATATAGAACGAGCATACCAAAAAAAAGCTTTGGCGAACTATACAAATCTTATCGCCTTATTCCAGCATGTAGGAGCAATTCGCTATAAAAAAGTAACCGAATTAATGGTTGAAATTTTTTTCCTCCAAAAATTAAAATATGCAAAAACCGAATAGGATTAAAGACGATAAAAAACAAGCTGTTGCTCGAGATAGATTATAAGGTAAGTTTGAATTTTAATCAATGTGATTGCGTAGCATGTAATTGAGATTTAAAAAGATTTTTTCAATTATTTTACAGAATTATGGGACCAGTTTAGCATTAGGAATATAGTATTAAGTATGCATTTAAGTTTAGAATCAAATGGTTTTTGAAATTATAAAATTATTTTACTTTAAAGTTATTTTATGATACAGTTATTGTTTAATTATGATTTAATTTCCGATTTTTTGTTTAAGTTGTTTTTTAATTAAAATTTCATTTAAGATTTGAATTTAGTTGAAATTAAAGTTTAAAGTTTAAATCAAAAAATAAAAATCCATTGTAAAACGTAATGTTGAAAATAACGAGATTTATTTCAATGTATGCAAAAGAGAAATCACCACACATTTATTTCCTTGATTTATGTTTAAAACCACTAATTTGAATCGAATATTGACGACTGAAATCAGGTTCACATATAAACGTAATTCATCCAACTTTGCAAGGAAAATGTATAGTTTTTCAGACAAACAAGGTTGATTGAAAAGTTTGTACTTCTGGGCAAAGGGCTGGCCTATTATACGTATCCCTGATGAAGTTTGCTCGGCCGTTTTATATTTATAGATAGTATTGTCTTTTGTAAGCAGCCATTCATCCCGATGTCCTGGTCTAAGGACAAAATATTGGTCTATATGGACAGTTAATTTTTCGCCTTATATTACTATTGTTGGATATTGAACGTTGTCGTCGTGGTGGGTGTTTTCAAGCTTGTCTATTTCAGCTATCTGGTTTATTAGCTCTTCGAGGTTTCTGTTGTCTTTTCGTAGGATTCGCTTTATAGTTTGTAGGGTGCTCTCGAACGGGTATACCGAAATGGTACCCAAGGAGCAAAATCTGCATACGTCGTCGAACATATGTAATAAGTTGTGTACATTACTGGAAACTAAACTTTTATCGTACACTCGTGAAAATTCCGATACAAACTGTTTCAGCAAATGTTCGGCAAAATCCCAGTGCTGTTCGTGTGCTTTGCAGCACAGAAATGTAATTCCACAATAATATAGCATGAAGTGAGAATATTCGATTCCAGTTATTTTGTCCTTCAATACGACGAAGTGCAAAAGGCTCTAAATTCTACCGCCTTCCAAAAATAAAGATATTTTAACGGACGAAGCTTCCGATGAATTTCTGATGGTAATTTTACCTCCATAAGAAAGTTAGAAATTTCCTCGGCTTCTCTGGCATTCCATTTCCGGTGCGTGGTCGATCCACCTTTTAACCACCCGTTAACTAATTTTTTATTGACACCAAGGTCGCTCAAATGCATACGGTCCGCGACAATCAAGTCTTGAATGATGTCAAAATTCCGTAAATCAGTCAGGGGCGTTGGTGTTTTTCGATGTGATCCATATTCATTTTTGACAAATAGACGATACGTTTGCATCGTTTGCGCAACTGTTTCGTAGTACATTCGCCGCGTAGCCGTATCTCGAGTAACATTGGTTGTGCATTTCAAGCACCCGTGGTTGGCGTTATGTGAAACAACACCTTTTATAAATGATGGAGCGGGTGTATCTGCGACTATTGCACGCAATTTAACCACTATCGAACAGTCATTGATGTTTATTCCATCGCGCTGCAGAGAATTCATTTCCCCTACAAATTGCCGTATCTACTGATTTTTATCCGAGTTCTCTTCTCATCCTCATCCAGTGCGGACGTGCTTTTCTAGTCCCGAAGAGAGAAGAATAGTAAATTATAACTAACACTCACACAGTGCAAAAAAAATTTAACTAAATCAAATAAACCAAAAGTGAAACCCAACACTAGAGCGGCTTTTGTCGCCCGACCCGTAAGCATAGGTCGTAAAAAGATTGCTGCCAAACAACGGAGCATTAAGATTCCGTTGTCTAAACTAAATAGTATTGACGAACTAGGCGTTAAAACAAAATTCTCGTCACCAAACTCGTTTGCACTGGTGGATGGTGACCAGGCAGTGCACCCGATGGACACTCACACGAGCAGTAAAAATCAAGTAAAGATCAGTGGTAATATTCCACCAATTAAGATTATGTGCAAATCGCTAGGAGAGGTGCACAAAAAAATCATTGCCGCAGGAGTAGTGCGATACACAACTAAAATCGCCAATGAAGGTATCACAGTTAACACGAACAAAGCGAAAGATTTCCGGGCTGTAGTGAAATACTTAGCTGATTCCAACACAAACTTTCATACATACCAATTATCAGAAGAGCGCACCACCAAAATCGTGCTAAGCGGTCTGTACGACATGCAAACCGAGGAAGTCCTCGAGATTTTGGTCAAGGAAGGCATCAAGCCTTTTGCTGTTAAAAAATTCTCTACCTGAAACAAAAAATATGTTGAGCATGCCACTTATTTGCTCCACTTCCCCAAAGGAAGTATTACTATGCCACTGCTGCGCAGTATAAACGCTCTCTGTAACTGTAGAGTTCGATGGACCTACTACACAAACAAACAAGGACCAATGCAATGCAAACGTTGCCAAGCATTTGGGCACGGAGCCGCAAACTGCCACCATCCAGCTATTTGCAACAAATGTGCTGGTATACACGAATCAAGTAAATGCCCACTAATAGAAGGTGCGGCAAATGAGAACGGGCTGGTCCCGAAACATAAATTAAAATGTGCCAACTGTGAAGGAAATCACCCTTCTAACTATACGGGCTGCCCAAAGCGCCCAACGAAGCCCATTAAACCAGTGCCTAACCCAAAGACAAATGAATTTGTCTTCGAAGGTAACGCGTTCCCTGCCTTACCATCTAAGCCAACTCCCCGCAGTACTGCTCCCGGCTCCCATCAATGGAGTTACGTCGCAGCAAATAATAAAGAAGAGCTTTTCAACTCTAATGAAGTTACTGCAATAGTAAGAGAATTTTTTTTTGTAAATTAGGCGTATGTAACACAAAACAACAGCAAATCACTGCGATATTTGAAGCAGTAAGCAAATATTGTTTTCCCAAATAATGGAAGCGAAACAATATTTAAATATTTCGTACTGGAACGCTAACGGCGTTCTAAACAAAAAAACTGAATTGTCAATTTTCTTAAAGAAAAAAAATTTAGACATCATGGTAATAGTTGAAACCTTCTTAAAAATGAGCATAGGTTCAATATTCAAAATTACGCGACATGCAGGTTAGATAGAGTATGCAGTACTAAAGGAGGGGTCCTTATCCTTGTCAGAAACAATATAGTTTTCAAACATATAAGTTCTTTTAAACTTAACATAATAGAAGCAATAAGCATAACAGTATTAACGAAAAATGCTCCAATTTCTATAGTGGCGGCCTACCATCCTGGCTCAAATACATCAGTCAGTACTTTTAAAAAAGATATTAGCAAACTTACGAAACTAAAAAATAACTTTATAATTTGCGGAGACTTAAACGCACGTCATCGCTTGTGGAACTGTGCATCCAAAAACTCGGCAGGCAAATGCCTATTTGATGAAATCCAAAAAGGTTAGTTCTCCGTTTACTTCCCAAACACACCCACACACTTCCCCGCAGATGCAAAACGCAATCCATCAACGATTTATATTGCACTTAGCAACAATAATCTTGAGTTCTCAGAGCTGAAAACATCTATACACTTTTCCTCCGACCATCTTCCAGTAACGTTTTCAATTTTAAAGGAAAATGCTAACACTAAATCCAATAATTTCATTTATGATTATAAAAACGCTAACTTATATTTTAAACGTCTCATCAACTCCAAGATAAACCCATCTAAATTAGCTTTAGATAAAATCCATTCCCAGACGCAAATAGATAATATGATTACTAAAATCACCTCGATCATAAATACAGCCCACGACAGCGCAGTCCCAACTAGAACACCGGGCAGTTATAACCTCGTAATTCCACCAGAAATCCTAGCCTTGATAAAAATTAGAAACACAGGAAAAGATGGCAAAGACATAGACTCAATCATAATGTAAAAACCTCATATTACTTTTTGAAAAACCTGATTGAACATAAATTATCAGTTTTACGCAACGAAGTATGGTCTAAAAATTTGCAAAATCTAAACAAAGAAAAACAAAATAATTCTAAAATATGGAAATTCATTAAAATCATCAAAAACAATCAGAAAACCATCCCAATGCTCCAAGTCAAAGACCAATCCCTTATTACGTCTAAAGAAAAATGTGAAGCTTTCAGAGAAATATTTAAACTGGCTCACAACGTAACAATTCACCACACTAGCAAACTCGAGCACCAAATCAAATCAACCATACAACAGTTTTCCGAAACCAACAAATTGAACAATATAAACATTCAACACTTATTTAAACCCAAAGACATTATAAAAGTTATAAAACGAATCAAATCAAAAAAATCCACGGGTCCAGATAGAGTCAATAATGCCTCCATCAAGAGATTACCAATCAAAGCCATCATCTACCTAAACAATATTATAAATGGGTGTATAAAACTTGGTTATTTTCCGAACGCATGGAAAAAAGCTAAAGTATTGCAATTCCCAAATCCGGAAAAGACCTTTCGCTATAAAAAAATTACAGACCCATAAGTTTACTCAGCTGCCTTGGGAAAAGCTTCACTTTGCACGACGCATCAACTTCACAGATTGATAAAAAATATTTCACAAGACAGACAAAGTAAAAAATCGACGGGTTTACTTCTACTTGATACCAAAAACGCTTTTGACTCTATATGGCACCAAGGATTAATTTACAAGCTCATCAAATTAAACTACCCAACCTATCTAATCAAAATTATAAACCTCCTTTATTTCAAACCGGGTAAATCAAATTCACATTTCAAACCAGACGTCTGAGCCCTACTCCCCAGCGGCTGGTGTACCACAGGGCAGTGTTTTGTCTCCAATGCTATTCAACATATATATATCTGACATTCCTTCCATGTGCAAATGTGAACAATACCTTTATGCAGACGACATGGCCTACTCTTCATCATCTACAAACCCTAACTCAATCATTAAAAACTTAAATACAACCTTAAAACAATACTCCAAATACTGCAAAGATTGGAAGTTAAAACTAAATGGCTCCAAATCTGAAGCAATTTTCTTCTCTAGACGAACTAGCCTCTGAAAACTTCCCCATAGAAGTTTAAGTATGGATAACATCAACATACCTTGGAAAACTCAATTAAATATCTAGGTTTATTCCTCGAAAAAAGGCTGACTTTCAACTCATATTGATAACCTTCTTATCAAGTGTGAAAAAATTTACAAAATTCTCTATCCTTTCTTAAACAGAAAATCGAAACTCAATTTAATATATAAACTACTAATATATAAAGCACTAGTAAGACCCGTTATTACATATGCCTCGCCCGTTTGGAACCACTGTGCCAAATCACACATCTTAAAACTACAAAGAGCTCAAAACAAATTTTTAAAAACATCGCTAAGGGTCCCTCCTTGGTACAGTACAAAAGCATTACATTTAGAATGTAGGTTACCCAGAATCTTTCAGATCATGTCGATATATAAATTACTGTATGATGGTAAATGCAAAGGCAGTATATATCCGTTAATAGGAAACTTAGTAGCCTAACTATAATGTTTGTAAATAGTTCACTAATTTTAAGTTTCTTTTTTCTTTCTCTAAGTTTAGTCGCAGTTTTAGTTCTTAGATTTGAGTAGAATAGGCAATTACAATAGAAAATTAGAAATTATAAGATCACACTTAGATGTCGATTCACGAACTCATCTACTTCACCAGCCAAGTTAGCTAAAATAATCTGAAATTTAATGAATGAGGAAAGATGAAAAAGTCGAACCCATTACTACTACTATACTTCCAACAAATTCTTAAAACTGAAATGTACGAAATTGGAAATAAAATTTAACTAACTAAACTAAACTGATTCTTATCTTCTGACGTTGATAGCACACAAAAGATAGCTACTACCACGACTGATGCTAAGGAAATAACGGGCATTCGCATTAAATTGGGCCAAAACTAAGCAGGCTCATTGTTGTGGAGTGCTGCCCTACAAAGAAAGACAACAGTAATTCCACTTAAGCAAAAACGTGGGAATCCGCGTTTTTCTGTTTTTTTGCGATTCGCATGGAGTACTCGTGACTTGTTGAAACGAAATAGTTAAAATGAATGCTTTCCTAAGGCATTTTAGATGCGCTAAAGAATGGCGTTTAAGAAAATATTCTATCTTAAAAAAAAGCCCCGAAATGGCGCTTACGGTTGTTTTGCTTAGTAACTGGCATGAAATCAAAGGGGCTGTCCAACACAAGAAAACCGTAAAGACCATCACAAGCGTTACTCAATTCTAAATATCTTCGCGAAAGTTATTCAATTCTAAATTTCTTCGCGGTTTAATAACATTAATAAGTAATTTAATTTCAATAGATTTATTTTGACGCCTTTTTTCTCTTCATATAGGATTTTGTGACATTTAAGATATACAACAAATGATACGTTGTTTTGTCTTTTGTTGGTTTTATGTTAGCTTTTAATATACTTGAATGATTCTTTGTTTCTAAAAAAAAGTTTTCTGGATTATAAAAAAGAATATTAGTCACGAGGAAGCAGCATATGTCCTTTATAAACAAGAAAGTTATTTTATTTTACTTATTTTTTTTAACCGTTATCCAAATTGAATTACGCGTACAATTGGAAACAAAATACATTTTTGGTTCAAAAAATCAATATTTATGCTAAAATTGAAAAGATACATGCATTTATATTTTGTTTTTGTTCACATCAAGCCAATCTCAGTTCTCTATGTTATCTCGTAAATCTTTGGCAGTTTCGTTTTCTTGCAAATTTATCCAAAATTCGTGGCGATTTACCGGAATACGTGGCAAAATGTTTTCGAGATTGTTTTTTTTTGCAGACGTAATTCCTCTCACGGACGGAATATTTTGGGGTTTTGGCGCTTTCTTCCCTTTTTTCGTTTTAAAATTTAAACACTTTTGTTTTTCTGAGAAAGAACAACTGTATTTCAACTGGTACTGCCCACGCTCAGCTGTTACTTCTACTATTTCGTTTAGGTACGGTCTGGGCTTGTACCTGTTAATATGATATTGGGAAGAATTATCTGACCGCACATAAAAGTCTTCTTGCGCAATTTCTTTAGCATCAACTTTGCCAGAGTTCGAAGCTTTTTACACACTCTACAAAATCCGAGAAGTCATAAACTTTCTTCTTCCTTTGTAAGGACATTTCTACCTGTTGGTGGAAACTATCCGCGGACATAAACGTATGATCTGGTTCGAAATAACGTAATGTTATTGATTGCGCTGCAATATCATCGATGTTTATCACATAAAGCAAATAACAGAAGAGTGCCCAATTTTTGTTTTGAGCCGCACAATTATCTAGGCAAAGAACTATAAATTTTGCATCACGGTTTCGCAAAAAAAGGCATGAAACGTACTAATTAGGTCCTCTTTTTTCTTTCCAGCAACGCATTCATGCCACATAATAGCCAGGGGTTCCAGGTTTTGCTTTGCCTTCGTATTTCGAGATATTCTTCTGTATTTTCTTTTCTTTTGCCCACAGAAAATAGCCGCTGTCTTCGGGTAATGCAGAATTACTTGCGGAACATACATGCAACGAAATGAACCCGCATAACATCACTGCTCCCTGCTTTTCTCATGGACAGCACCTACCGCTTCTTGCCGGGACCACTAACGAGACTCTCCAACCAGGGCGAAAGCCTTTTCGAGCCGGTCACTGAACCACGTGCCTGGCTATCTGTCACACGTGTATCTCCGAATTGCACTTAAGAGCATATTTATCCTCGCAACCGAAATATTTTGCGATTCATCTTGCTTTAAAGTGAGCCTGTCGCTATCACTTCGACAGTTCGCTCTATCACCAACTACCTGGCCGAGGGGTTTTGTCTTCCGAGAAATTGATTTTCTTCGTAGGAGCGAGGAGCCTTTTTCCTCTCCGGGTCCGTTTCACACTTCTGTACGAATCTCGCAACTAAACGACTAACGGCCACGTTAGCTTCGGCGGTGCACTCTAGTCCAGTCAGTAGGCCTCCTCTCACTGAGTTCCGCTCTAGCCTTGGAGTTAGTAACGGATTAAACGACTCAAAACACCTCTTAGTGTAATACCAAAATGTGCGTGGTTTGCGTTCGAAAACCACTGAGTTCTTCTTGATCTCCACCTGCGCTGATTATGACATAATTATTCTGACTGAAACATGGTTAGATGACACTATTACTTCACCGCTGCTTTTCGATGTCAGCCAAAACTCCGTTTTCCGTATTGATCGATCTGCCTCGAACAGGAACAAATCGCGGAGGTGTCCTTATCGCAGAGGCCTCGAGGCTTGACGCCTTCCGTTGCTCTGATCCGACACTTCTCACGGAGAGTCTCTGGGTGCGCGGGAAACGTTTTCATCATGATATAATGATCGGCGCTATCTACGTGCCTCCGGATCGTTCAAATGATCTGGCAACAATTAACTCCCTCTGCTCTGAGCTTCGCCAAGTAAGAGAGAGATCGTCTCTCGTTCCGTGTGTCCTCATGGGTGACTTCAATCAACCTAACCTACGCTACTCCTGGCCCTTTTCCTGCTCTGGACTTTGCCAGTTCACGGTTTTCTCCTGCCTGCACTATGCTGTTCGACGAATTGCAGTTCTCCGGTTTGACACAGCTAAACTCCACTGTGAATGGGCACGGCAACCTGTTGGACCTTGTCTTCGTGTGCGATCTGTTCATCGATTACTCGATATCAGTTGAGACCAGCTTAGATCCGCTAATCAGGCAGTGAGGGTAAAGGCGGCGAGCTTCCTTCCTCTATGAGTATTAATGGCACTGTTGTCTCTGGTGAGCATGAGATTTGCGATGCATTCGCAGCTCATTTTGCTTGTCTGTTCTCAAAAGGTAGCTTGGACCAATACAGTCTTGCTAGTGACTTGGAGCCCATTTGCGAAGGAGTTTCCTTGTCCTTGCCGGTGTTTTCTGAAGAGCAGGTCTGTATGGCTATTGACGACTTGAAACTTTCCTACGCGTTTGGCCCTGACTACATTCCCAGCGCTATAATCATAAACTGCAAGGAAGCTCTGATTCTTGACGTCGCTATTCAACAAATCCTTGCAGTTGGAATGTTTCCCCAGCCGGTGGAAATCGTCTTGGATGTTTCCGGTATTCAAGAAAGGGGACCAAAGCTTATGTTCAAACTACCGCGGAATCTCCATGCTGTACTCCTGTAGCAAACTGTTCGAGCTCTTGGTTGCGAGATACTTCACGAATGGATTCAAGTACTCTCTAAGTACTGACCAGCATGGATTCATGCCAAACCGCTCAATCGAGACAAATCTAGTAAGCTTTTTGAGCCACTGCTACGCCTTCTTGGACCAAGGCATGCAGATTGACGCCATTTACACCGACTTTCATTCAGCTTTCGACTCGGTCAACCACGCACTACTCCTGGGCAAGATGACTAAATATGGAGTAAACGTTGACCTGGTGCGGTGGCTCAAGAGCTTTCTGAACGATAGGCGCATTCTAGTCGACATTGGTGATGCCTTCTCGTCTCCATTCTCGAACGCATCTGGAGTACCGCAGGGCAGCATACTGGGACCTTTCCTGTTTACGTTATTCATCAATGACATCACGTTATGGATTCCTGGCGTATCGAAGCTGCTGTATGCTGACGATTTGAAAATTTTCTCGCATGTGCAAGGACTCGACGACTGCCAGAGGTTACAACAGTGTCTTGACCGGCTTAATTCGTGGCGTGCGACTAATTGTTTATCCATTAATGTCAACAAGTGTTGTGTTGTGTCTTTCTCAAGGAAAAAGTCTCACGTCTCGTTTAACTACTCACTGTCAGGGTCCTCATTTCCTCGTGCTGTCCAAGTTAGATATCTCGGTGTTTTACTTGACCAGAAGTTAGTTTTAACGAACCACCTTGACTATATTGTCTCAAAAGCTCTTCGTTCTCTAGGCTTCATTTTGGGAGTCTCCAAAGAGCACTCAAATAACCCATTTATGATCAAAAGCCTATACTGCTCTATCGTGAGACCCATTGTTGTAAAACAATAGCGCAGTCGGCAAAGCCCGAGTTTAGCACCACTGGCAAAACTAGTGGCAGTCGATAGTACACTTGTCAGTGGTGCTAAATGAGTGTCTGAGTACCGGGAGAACCGACGCTAGATCGGGAAGGAAGAAGATCGGCCATCATTCTGGAGAAAAAAGCGTACGACACGTGTAAAATTTTTAACCGTAAAAAACGGTCCGAGAACGGTCCGTTCGATAACCGAGCGATAATAAAGATTGACGAGTTAAAAATCGCGTGGAACAGTTAATTAAGGATCGAAGAAACGTTGCTTCCGCAACACCCATTTTAGAATGTGCTTGTGTTGTCTGGTCTCCCATTCACCAACTTTCTTACTGAAGGGTCCTGATCAACTGGTTGAGCTTCTGACGGTTTTGCACAAATTCAGAGAGATCCGGGTAGCGATCATTGGAGACATCAAAGAGATGTTTTTTCAGGTGTTGATGAGACCAGAAGATCTACGCAGTCAGATGATCTTCTGGAACGGGGGTGACTCTGATCGAGCTCCTGATGTATACGCAGTAACCGTAATGACGTTCGGTGCAGCGTGTTCCCCTTGCTGTGCTCACTTTGTTAAGAATATGAATGCCGAACGCTTTCGAGATAAATTTTCACGTGCCTTCGAGTGTATTGTCAAAGAACATTATGTCGACGATATGCTAGCCAGTGTTGAGACCGAAGAGGAAGCAGTAGAACTGGCAAAAGACGTGCGGTACGTGCACTCTCAGGGCGGGTTTGACATTAGGAATTGGCTGTCTAATTCGAATCACGTTATAAGCGAATTGCAAGCTACTATAACGAAAGAAAGACCAGTTACTATCGGAACAGACTCAAAGATAGAAAAAAACTTGGAATGTGGTGGGACACGCAATCCGACGCATACACGTACAAAGTCTCACCCAGGAATGATAGGTTGCTGATGACGGGCGCGAAACTACCAACCAAACGCGAAGTGCTACAAATCCTGATGAGGATATACGATCCCCTAGGTCTCTTGGGGAACGTGCTAATGTTCCTAAAGGTACTACTGCAAGAAATTTGGCGTGCCCGAATCGGATGGGACGAGCAGATCAGCGGCCGACTAGCAGAACAGTGGGGAAAATGGATTTCCATACTGCCAAGCGTTTGCCAAATAAGTATACCCAGATGCTATCGTCAGAATACGTCATCGCTAACTCGAAACATTCAATTACACGACGCGAGCGAGAACGGAATGGCAGCGGTAGCATACTTTAGATTTGAAGAAGGAAATACAATCGAATGTGCCTTGATAGGGTCGAAAACTAGAGTGGCACCGTTAAGATTTTTATCGATTCCCCGGCTGGAGCTGCAGGCAGCGGTTAATGATGCTCGGTTCGCAACAACGATCTATAAATCCCACTGACTAGCGATAACTAAAACTACATTTTGGACAGATTCACGTGATGTTATCTGTTGGTTACGATCGGATCACCGACGCTACAGTCAGTTCGTTGCCTTCAGGGTTGCTGAAATCCTCGAGTCCACCGACGTTGCTGCTTGGCTTGGCGTTACCATCAAAGGTCAACGTAGCCGACGATGGAACGAAATGGGTCAACATGCCTGATCTGAGTGCGTCGAGCCGTTGGATCAAAGGACCCAGCTTCCTTTGGCAACCGGAAAAGGAATGGCCAACCTCATCAACTCAGCCCAAAGACACGGCCGAAGAACTACGACGCAACTTACTCGACCCTCTACAAACTATCCCCTTTCATTGACGGAGAGGGTATTCTACGAAAGAACGGGCGTCTTACAAATTGTTCGATAATTGAAACCCCTCTACGGCATCCGATCATCCTCCCTAGAAGACACGCAGGTACCGACTTGTTGATATCTCACTACCACGTACGATACCACCACTGTAACCATCAAACCGTTGTAAACGAACTACGTTCAAAATTTTACATACTACGATTGTTGATGGAATACAAACGTGTCCGAATGGCATGCCAACACTGTCGCAATCAAACGACCATTCCCGAACCGCCGTCAATGGGGTGCGTCCCGCCGTAAAGAACTGCAGTCTTCCAGCGCGCCTCCACATATACCGGGAACGATTAGTTTGGACCTATCAACGTTGTAGTCGGTAGGCGTGTAGAAAAACGGTGGGGCGTAATATTTACGTGCTTAACCACTAGAGCAATTCACCTCAAGGTCGCACATACACTCACAAGTTCGTCTTGTATCCTAGCCATTCGACGTTTCATTGCCAGACGTGGAACACCCCGCGAAATTATCAGTGATCGCGGTACTAATTTTATAGGCGCATCCAGGGAACTAAAAGAAGCGCGAAAAGAACTAGATGAAGGAAAGCTGATTGGAGAATTTACCGGACCGGAGCTGAAATGGAGCAGCCAGCAGCCCCACATTTCGGAGGGTGTTGGGAACGTCTTGTGCAGTCGGTAAAAAAGGTTCTCGAACAGACAAACTTTCAACGTCTCCCCAACGATGAAGTACTGCTCTCTACATTGGCTGAAATAGAAGCAATCATTAATTCACGACCCCTCACGTACATACCGTTGGACGATGATTTAGCGTCTCCGATAACACCCAATCGATTGCTTCTGGGTAGCTCGAACGGCAGTAAACCCCCTGCACCATTCGACGATACAGCATCAGCGGTCAAAACATCATGGAAATGGTCACAGTGGGGCGCGCATTTGTTTTGGCGAAAATGGGTTGCTGAATACCTCCCTACCCTAACACGAAGGACTAAGTGGTTTCAGCCGGTTAAGCCCATTCAGGAAGGTGAAATAGTCCTGATAGCCGACAACAACCTTCCAAGAAACTGTTGGCCGAAAGGACGAGTAATTGCCGTGTGCAGGGCCAACGATGACAGGTGAGGCGAGCAACCATTCAAACTGCTAACAGTATATTAGAGCGACCGGCGACAAAAATAGCAGTCCTAGACTTTCGAAGTCCAACCGACCGACATCCTCATCGCGTTGTGATAACAACGCCAACTATTGCCGACTCCGAAAAGTGCTAAATTGCTTGAAGGGCAATGTACCGGCCGGGAGAATGTTGTAAAACAATAGCGCAGTCGGCAAAGCCCGAGTTTAGCACCACTGGCAAAACTAGTGACAGTCGATAGTACACTTGTCAGTGGTGCTAAATGAGTGTCTGAGTACCGAGAGAACCGACGCTAGATCGGGAAGGAAGAAGATCGGCCATCATTCTGGAGAAAAAAGCGTACGACACGTGTAAAATTTTTAACCGTAAAAAACGGTCCGAGAACGGTCCGTTCGATAACCGAGCGATAATAAAGATTGACGAGTTAAAAATCGCGTGGAACAGTTAATTAAGGATCGAAGAAACGTTGCTTCCGCAACACCCATTTTAGAATTTGCTTGTGTTGTCTGGTCTCCCATTCACCAACAACACATCAACAGAATTGAGCTTATTCAAAGCCGATTGACGAAATTTATCTTTAACCGATTGATTTGGGCTAGTAGGGTCAACAAGGCCAATTATAAAACGAGGTGCCTTCTTTTTGGCTTGGAGTCGCTTGAGCACAGAAGAAAGATGGCCAAATGTATGTTTGTTTTTAAATTATTGAACGGCAACATCGATGCTCCCTCCTTCTTAGGTAAGATCAATCTCACGGCTCCTAGCAGGTCGTTGAGACCCAGACAGTTGCTGGCGGTTGACTTCCGGCGTAGAGTGTACGGCACCATTGACCCTATGATTCAAATGGCTAGGGACTTTAACGAGATGTGTCATGTGATCGACTTTAACCATTCAACGTTCAGTGTTAAAATGCGTTTTCGTGCCCTTTACGGCTTGTGATTTATGTGATTTATGTGCTTATCTATTTATTTGCGTCTGTTTACTTTGCGTCATGTCTGATATGCGTTATCTTGTTAAGCCTTGTTTGATTGTTCTGTCTTGTAGGCCACTCGAGCCAGAAGATTTAATAATAAATAAATAAATGAAGCCATACAATGCAGCATCTTTAGCACCGCATAAACGACAGTTTAATTATCAAGAGCAAGAAGTGTGGTAGAATGTGCTTTAAAACAGCTCTCTCCACATTTTCAATGAAACTAACACAATACAACAAGCACCCTTGACAAATCTTGAGCCATCAGGCACTAGTTCTTCACGGTCCGCTAACATAGTTCGAGAAAATTATTGTCGATATTTTTAACTGAAATACCAAATATGTAATATATAGACGAAAAATAGTAAGTAATATTTAAAAATAAATGTTTTTTGGATCATCAAATGTATTGTGTTTTTTCAATTTTTGTGCGGTGTTTAATTCATACCAATTAATTCCCTTGAAATGCTTCCTTAGCAATGTTTTTGATAATCTTTGGAAATTAATTAGCTGTAGATGAGAAAAATATAGCTCTGTTAATGGGTTAGGATCCAACGCCTCTAGAAGGCTACACAGGCTCTCCTTTCCAACTCCTATTCCGTCACGTCCTCGACGTGCAGAGCGCTAACATGTATCATCGTATATCTAAGCTTGGGTAAACGGGCTAGATCCAACCCCTTGGGCGGATGGTGGCGCATGGCTAAACAGGAGGAGGGTGGGCAGTGCGGGTAACCGGGCAGTCTGAACGTCGGGGGGACAGCCAGTCGCTAAACTAAACTGTCCCGAGGCCCTCCAGAGGTACTGGGAGGCCAGTTACCCTGCCTCAAGGAAAATATGACTACGGAAAGCAATCAGGAGATATTTCGAACTGGACTCAACGGTAACCGACCACTGTAACGCCCCCCCGACAATGATAATGGGCTCATGGAACGTACGCACTCTGCACAGAGCCGGAGCCTTGAAGCAACTAGATGACGCCCTAGCCACACTGAACATGGACCTTGTAGCACTACAAGAAGTACGATGGCTAGGGAATGATGTGCTAAGCAGACGTGGTGAAAAACGGTACCACTTGTACTACAGCTGCCACGACCGCCACCATATGCTCGGATATACGGGTTTTGTCGTAGGTCCGTGGCTGAAATCCGAGGTCATCGACTTCAAGGCCATTAATGATAGGCTATGCACCCTGACAATACGAGACAAATTCTTCAATATTAGCCTCATAAACGTTCACGCCCCTACCGAAGACAAGGACGAAGACGAGAAGGACCTTTTCTACGGCCGCCTCGCAATTATCATTGATAAGTGCCCTAAGCATGACCTTAAAATCATCTTGGGGTACTTCAATGCAAAAGTCGGTAGGGAGCCAATGTACCGCCAATACATTGGTGATCATAGTCTACATGAGCACAGTAATGACAATGGTATTAGATTGGTCCAACTTGCAGCAGCAAGTAATATGATTGTGGGAAGTACCAAGTTTGCGCGTCGGGACATCCACAAAGTTACTTGGGTGTCCCCAGATGGAGCCACCTCCAACCAGATCGACCATGTGCTGATAAGCCACCGAGCCTGTTAAACGTCAGCACTTATAGCGGAGCCAACATCGATTCCGGTCACTATTTGGTTGGCTTAGTGATACGTCGTAGAATCGCCCGTCCTAGTGCAAAAAGGGGTGAGGGAAAAATGCAGGCCCGGCTCAACACGGACTCCCTAAAGGACGCTAAAGTCCAAAAGGCATTCGCATCCGCTTTAGGTGAGTCTCTATTACCAGCAACTCCATACGACACTACGAGTGAACGGTGGAGCGCTCTAAAAACAAAGATAGTGAACTGTGCAAAATCCACACTACCACCACGTCGGGGCAACACCAAATCTGGCTGGTTCGACGACGAATGTAGACTTGTGACAGAACGTAAGAACTGCGCATACCGAACAATGCAGCAGCGGCATAGAACGCGGGCATGCGCAGAGAATTACATACGGCTCAGACAAGAAGAAAAAAGAGTACACCGCACCAAGAAACATTAGTGGGAAGAACAACGAGTGCAGGAGCTCCAAGGAATCAGAGTGCGATACGGCCCAGGAAAAAAGTTTTACCAAGAGATAGCAGGTCATCGAAAAACCTTTATACCTAAGGTGACCTGTTGTCGAAATAAGGATGGAAATCTGGTCAGCTATAAGCCAGAGGTCCTCTCGTGATCGGCTCAGTATTTTGATGAATTGTTTCATCATTTCATTGTAAATGAACAGTTTCACCAACAGCTAGAGGCTCCACTAGTGGATGATATGATGCTACTGCCAGCTAGCATGGACGAAACTCGAAAAGCAATCCGTCGGTAGAAGAACAATAAAGAACTCGGCATTGACGGAATATCAGCCGAACTGATCAAAAACGGAGGTGCAGCACTAGAACCCGAAATTCATCGAATCATTACTGAGGTGTGGGATAGTGAATCGATGCCTTGTGGTTGGAATCTTGGTATCATCTATCCCATATACAAGAAAGGAGACAGACTACAGTGCAGCAATTACAGGGGTATTACGGTGTTGAATACCGCCTATAAGATCTTCTCCTTAGTCTTCCAAGAGAGACTTGTCCCATTCGTACAAGAAATAGTTGGAAACTATCAGAGAAGATTCTAAAAAGGAAAAATCAACCGCTGACCGGATCTTCACCATGCAACAGATCTTGGAGAAGATGACGGAGCGGCAGCTCCAATCTTTCTATCTCTTCATAAATTTCAAAGCTACATACGACAGCATAGCAAATGTAGAACGTTATGACGCAATGAGCTCTTTTGGAATCCCGGCCAAGCTTACCAGGCTTGTTAAAATGACTATTACCAACGTCACACACCAGGTGATGGTAGATGGAAACCGCCTCTGAGACATGGACCTTGTCCAAAGCTGACGAAACCCTCTTAGCCGCGCTCCAGAGAAAGATGCTCAGAAGGATCTTTGTATCGGTTCGTTTATTGTACTTCCACACATACGAGCCCAATGACAAACTCTAGGAACTGTGCGATAGCTTCACTGTCGTGCAGCGTATTAGACTCGCCAGGCTCAGGTGGGTTGGCCATGCCATTAGAATGACACCGGACGACCCAGCGTTAAGCTGCCCACATGCACAGAGGAAGCACGCATCATTAAACCCTGGAAAGTTCTATTTGGGTACGACCTAGCCTATCGAGTAGCAGTTTTGAGGCATTGGTGCAGCATTTAAACAAAAGCACAAAAGCACTGCAGCGAAATAGAACTGTTTCAGAACAGAATGCAAGAGAATTTCAACAGTTAAGAAACGAACAAACTAAAATATGCAGACGATTGCCAGGTCTTGAATCTTGCCTCGTTATCATAAAAGATACTGTTAACAATAGTAATAATTATGTTAGTTCTAACAAACCCTTTGTCTTACCTAAAGTTAATAATATAGATGATTTGAAGGAAATCTTGGGAATGCAGATTTTTTTGAAAACGCAAATGGTTCTATAGATGCTACGATGTCCACAAATGATGTGCAGAACAGAAAGCACATTGCAATAGATATTGTTTTTAATCGTAATTTCCTAAAACAATGCTCGTGGTTCTTTTAAGGGTTGGATCCGACGCCTCCTGAGGGCTATCATAGGTTCTTCTCCCCAACTCCTACTCAATACGTCAGCGACGTACAGAACGGTAGCTTGTCTTCTAAATATCCATACTTGGGTACACGGGGAAAAGCACCCCCTTGGCCGGATGGGCGACAATCCTGAATTGAGAGGGAAATTGGACTGTTAGTTGCTAGTAGTTCATTCCCGAGCGTCTGTTCTCCATCTTAGAAGCGGCTCGAACCAGCGTCTGTTCCCCATGTCAGGGGACAATTAGGATTAAACAATTAAACAATTAGGATACGTTGTTCCACAGACGAGATATGAGGCGGGGGGAGAGGCCACCTGTACATTTGCAATGTATGACGTATGCAACGTGACCTTTATGAAGAACCGATTCGGACCAATCATGCCAGACCCACGCAACGGAAAAGGGACTACGATTGGAAACTCGGTACATGGCTGATTTCTGACCTCTCCCGGGAGTGTCTTAATACTCGCAGAGGAAGTGTGAGCATGCGGTTTCGAGATAGTAGCACTTCAAGAGGTTCGCTGGAAAGGAGTCTCGGAGCGCCGTTACAGTAGTGATTGCATGATCTACCAGAGTGGTGGAGATAAGCACGGGCTCGGTACGACGGTGCTATGAGAAAACGTGTGATCGGATGGTGACCAATCAATGACAGAATTTGCAGGCTGAGGATACGTGGACGTTTTTTCAACCTGAGTATTATGTGTACAGCCTGCACCTTGGGAGCAGCGATGACGACAAGGACGCTTTCTATACGCAGCTCGAGAAGGAGTACGATCGCTGCCCACAACATGATGTAAAGATCGTCATCCGAGAACTCATTGCTTAGGTCGGGCGAGAAGAGATCTATAAACCAACGATTGGAAGCTTTGGTGTCCACCAGCTAACCAACGACAACGGCCTCTGGCTCATTAACTTCGTATCCTCGAGACACATGAACATCTGTAGCACCTTCTTCCAGCACAAACCTAGGTTCATCTACACCTGGAAGTCACCACAGCAGACTTACTCCCAAATAGACCATGTTCTAATTGACGGAAGGCACTTCTCGGACATCATCGACGTACGAACGTACAGGGGCGCAAACGTCGACTCGGACCATTTCCTGGTCATGGTGAAGCTACAGCAAAAGCCCTGCGCTGTCAACAAACTGAGTGTAACACACCTACTCAACGTCTAAACACGGATCGGCTGCTAACATCTGCTGTTGCCGAGGGCTATGCGTCAGCGCTTGGGGAAGCACAACCGGACAATAAGGCGACCGTCACAATGTCCATCGACATTGCTGTCGGATCCGTTCGAATCTCATCGGGGTGACGCTTGGATATTCGTCACACGATTATCTTCCGATCTCTCCAATCCCATCCAATCCAATTGCCGAAGAAAGGCGATCCTCACGAAAGGATGAACTATAGAGGCATTACGTTAATGTGCTGTTGTGCTAAAGTAATGGTAATAATATTCCACGACGTCCTCCCACGTACCAAAGTACCATACATAACCACAGCATAACAAGGAGTCATGTCTCGATGCTCAACATCCACATATTTTGGGGCAATTTTTCGACAGAATATCCCATGCGATACTGTTAGCAAAGCTAAAAAACTTGTAATTTCCCAAAAAACCCTTGCCTGACTCCACTCGTATTTGTCCGATCGTGTCTATAATATAAAGTTGGGTCAAGAATTATCAAATTCATTTAGCTGTGCATCCGTCGTCTCTTAAGGTAGAAATCTGGAGCATATGATCTTTTTGATATATGTTAACGGTGTTTCTTTTCCGTTAGAAGATGTAAGCTATTTAATATATGCTGACCATATGTGACTATACTCTTATACTAAGGACAGTTCAAAATTACAAAAACTCTTGACCTACTCAGTTATTGGTGCAAACGTAACGCGCCTAAAATCTGTGTCGATAAATATTTTGTTGCATCTTTTACTCGTTCTCGTGTACCCGTTATATCTGACTATACTGTTGAGGAGCATAAACAGCAATAGACAAACGTTAAACGCAATCCTGGCATTTCTCTTGATGACAGGCTAACGTTTGGACAATATTACACAGGCTTCCATGGATGTAAACTTCCAATATGTAAACTTCCATGGAACAGCACGATACCTCCGTACCGATCTCGCCGACTTTTGCGAGGACTAGAGTCGTTGCATACGGGCAGAGAAACGCACAAGCGCTCTTCATAGTCAACAAAAAAACATATGTCACTCCTGTAACTATTTCAAAGCCCTCAATTCCGAAGCGACACACTTTTCGCTCGATGTGGCAATCGACAGGCTGCCACTACATAAGGCTAGGCTAACTTAGCTTTGGCCTATTCTTGTTAAAGTGGTAGAGTTGCGAAAGCTCCCGCTTATGTGAACGGTAGCCACATTTAGTGGACCATCAAAACCGGAGAGCATTGAAGAATTCTTGCGGCCGCTGATTGATGAAATAAATGAAATTCACCAAGGAGGTTTGATTATCGGCGAAAAAACGATGCATTTTAAAATTCGCAATTTTATTGCCGATATAATATTTCAAAGTAATATTTCAAGAGTATGAAATACTTGGAACGTTGGCTTAATTGATAAAAAAACTACGACGAGCTTTACCGGAATGTTTGGTTGCTTAAAGTATTCTTGGGTTTGAGAATACTTCACTCAGGGTAAGAAAGTAATTCTCGATGCCACGAATGCTCCCTTACGTACAGACACAGGATTTCGAACTAGCGCATGCCCTGACCATCACAATTTGTGGCCTTCGCCACTCGAAGACCTTCGAAATTTTGATATAAGTGGTTGGTGAATGACACCATTAAATTGCTTTGGGGTGACTCGAAAAATATTCCGAGGATTTCTGAAAGGCAATTTTGAAAGATATCTTCAGTGTTTCGATCAAGTAAAGAAAGTTGTATCGAATTTTTTAATGCAGATGCAACTTCCTTCTGAAATTCATCGTATGCTTAGAAGCGTTTTTAAAACATTTAAAGAAGCATTAAAACATTTAAAGAATGAATTAACAAATGAATTATAATGAACTCAAACAGGACCAAGAATAAACGGTAGCAACTGAGCACTTGCATAAAACGGTTACTAAAAAGGATCATCCGAACACCGGTTTTAACAAAAGCCACATATTTTACAACATGTGGTTTTGAAGGACTGTTATGATGCGCAAGGCTACAATCACTTCCTGCTCTACTTTTGTGGTGTGACGATTTGGGCATCATCGAACCACCAACACCTTTGCCATGTGCAAAAGATTTCCTTTCCCGATTTGTTAAGGATTTCGGCACAGTTTATTGTCGTACCCACATAACCAGCAATGTTCATAATCACCAACACGTGTATGGAGAGTTTGCAATATTTAGATTGTTTGATGACTTTTCTGCATACTGCTTCGAAAACCATTTACTGTAGATCAAACGTTGGGTTATATCTGGTAAGAAGTGTGCGGAGCAAGTGGCAGCCAGAAATAAATAAAATAGCTACAACCGATATGGCTGCCAATATTATTGCCCCGAGGTATCCATGCTTCAAGAGAAATGGTATCGGGTTACACGTAACCGCTGATTTGGTCTTAATGCCAAATTTTAAAGATCAATGGTTTTTAATTAAAAACAAGTATGTCGTTAAATGTTTGAAAACAAGGATGTCATTTTTGTTTTCTATCTCTGTAGTTGGTATCCGGTTTTTGTGAAAGGCGATGCTTTTCGTGTTGTGTGCGGAAGAAAATTCCTTTGTAAGAACCTAACAGATATACACATTTACCAAATAAAGGAAAATGAGTCAACGTAACGTGTTCCGATTGCTTCCTCCGATTGCTTGCTCAGTCATCAACTCTTCCTTCTGCTCCAACTCTACTGTCTCCTATTGCTCCTTCTACTGTTGTTATCTTCCCATCCTTCACACTTTTCAAACCTAAGACACCTTTCGGCACTAAAGATAATTCCACTACAACTACGGATAATCGTGGCCTTAAGGTTTCGTGGGACGACCACTTTTAACAGCACTGGCAGTTGTTTCTTTTTTTTGCCGTGCTCGGCAACCTGCAACCTTTCTTCCAAGCCTTATAAGCGAGCCGTTTCATCAATCACATATTTGAGAAATATTGAATGTATAATTAATACTTACTTTCATCTTAATTGCTGCTAGCTGCAGCTATACGAAAGTTTTACTTCCAGCACTGCCGTCCATACATTAATCGCAGTAATCACGACTCTGTTTAAAGCTTGCGAAACTCTCTTATCCGCGGTCAAGATGAAAATGCTTAGCAGGTATTTTGATCCTCTAAGAGATAGAACTGGACAAAAATAAATAATGAAGAAATCGTATTATTGACGAGTACTCTGAAATGAACGACATCTTCACTGTCGTGCTAAACACTTGGCATACGGGTATACTTCGAATGCGAATTGGGTATGAAGCGACAAAATATATGGATCGAAGTACCGTATTTTAGCAAAAATAGTGCGCATATGAACATCGACCTTTTTTTTGTAAAAAAAAAGTGCGCAACATACTCAAAAAAATGCGATATATGAACTATAATTAGCAATTTATTTCGTACGTACGTAGATACCCGCTAACCACCCCAAATCTACTTTATATGTACTTTTACGTAAATCGCGCTAGTGACTGTAAAAAAACATGAAAATACGTTGCCCGCATGTCAAGTGTTAACACAGCTGAATTCGGTTTAGCACATGAATTCAGGTTACAATTTTTGTTTGAAAACATTTATTATATCGCCAGCCGCTGTCATCACAAATGGCGACAAGAAAAGGATCGCGGCAAATGCTGACAAGAAGTACAAGGTTCCTGCTGAGATTCCTATATATAGGATCGATGAAGATCGCGAATCGAGACAGAATAGCCACGAAATAAAGATCGTTTTTAAAACACAAAAACGAGTTCAATAATCTCTTTTATTTCACATCCGAATTAGAAAACATTTCGTCGCGTAGTTTCGCAACAATTTTTCTAAATAAAAATAAATTCCACGGGTTGGATGTTTGAAACCTGTTTGGAAAAAAATTTGTGTATACATATATATATATATATATATATATATATATATATATATATATATATATATATATATATATATATATATATATATATATATATATATATATATATATATATATATAAATTTATATATATAAATTTCATGCCAACACTTTCGACCGTGCAACCCTCTCCGACCCGCACTCAAGCATATCATGCCACGTACAATGGGGTGCATTATATTTATATCATGCAAAAGCAGAAAATGATCGACTTACGCATAATCATCAATTCGGTTTATAAAAATATGCGGGCGTTTTGGACGTGCTTTGGTTGCGCCAGTTACTAACCGTCACCACGCATCTTTTATTTTTACAACATCTACCAAAAGGAATGGCCTGAGACGAATAAGCAACCACTTACCAACTCAGCGGCATCATAAAAAGCGATTCATCAACTAAATGACCACTTGTACCCTAGCACCTGAATAGACATATGCATCCGTCAACCCGTACTGGAAATTCCCAGACAAACCGCCAAAACTTCAGGTATTTCAGACCGCCATAAATCGACCAACAAAACAACACGTCCTTAGACATCCATCCCGTTTCCACTCATTTCAATATAGAAACACTTTAGCATATATAAAGAAAAAAATTTAGAAAAAAAGATGCTCTTAGACTTACTGTCTTAGAAGAAGGAAGCTTTTTGTCTCTCTTAACTTTTTTACAATCCGAAGTGATAGTGTCTTTAACTGGCGCTCGAATAGGCACCTGAAGTCAAAGTGAGGTGATTCAAAATGCCAACCCTGCACAAACGACGAAGGACCACTTTCGATCTGCACTCTAGGACATTTCTCCCCGAAAAAGCCTAGAATGCTTAGTAGGCACATCCCAAAAAGGACCACCCGAAGCATAACGCAGCCGAAATAGGAAAAAGAAACATCTTCGTGATTACGGTACTGGCGTGAGTCATAATTAGTTTTATTCTGACACAAGCATATAAGGTGCATAATTTACCGAAAAAAGTGAACTTACAAACATTGGCGAATCTGTCTTTAAGAGAGTCGAACGTACTAATAGCAACAGTTCCTGACCTGCAGTCACTGGCCCTTCAAAAACAGTCACGGAGTCACTAGCTCGATTTGGCTTCAAGGAGTCACGGCCGCGTCGTGCGGAAGGCGCCACGTCGTTTTCACCATCGGCGCGAGAGAAATAACACTGTGTCTGGTTTAAGTGGAACATCCTGCTTGGCATCAGGACTGACAACACCCCATTGCGCTGGGAACGCGTCTCCTTGAGAAGTGGATACATTGACCCCTGAGAGCAAGTGTTAGTGTGATCGAGTGAACGCGAAACTATATGTGTGGAGTGTACTCCTTTCGTGCTGTTTCTAGTATTTGTTTAGTGTGAGAAGATCCACGCTCGGAGCAACTAGGAACCAGTACACTCTCGGGCGACGGCATCCGATCCTGCTTCGGTAAGATAATCCTCTCCAGTACCTACCCTATCACCTGTTTCCCTCAGACCAAGTCGTGGTTCTGGTGCTACCATGTAGGTAGACCCGAATCCTGAAACTAGTGATGGCTTCACTACAGTGAAGCGAAAAAATCCAGACCCAGGCCACTCTACTGTCAAAAAACCAAACATGCCAACACCTCCGACCTCACAACCCTCACCGACCCGCGCGCGTGCATACCATGCCTCATATAATGGGGTGCATAATATTTATTTCATGCAAAAGCATAAAATTATGGACTTACGCATGATTACGAATTTGGTATATAAAAAATACCCCGAAATTTTGGACGTGCTTCGGTTGCGCCCAAACAAGCTCCGTATAACCGTCAAAGATCGCCCTCAAGCCAATGCTATTGCGGCCGATCCAGCCCTTACGGAGGACTACCGGGTATACGTCCCAGGTAGTTTGGTAGAGGCCGTGGGCGTCGTCGATGACCTATAATACCCCTTAGAGGACGTCCTAAAGTTCGGACAGGGGGTATTCCAAACCCAGACCGCGCCTCGAGTGAAAGTGCTTGTGGTAAAAAAAACTATACTCCTCAAGTATAGTCAATGGTAAGAAGGTTTACCAGGAGACATCCTCTCTCCGAATAACCTTCGAAGGAACCATTCTTCCTCAGGCTCTTTTTATCAAGGGGCTCCGCGTGCCTATCCGCCGACCGTATATCCCCAAGGTCGCCACATGCGATAAGTGTGGCCAGATCGGGCACTCTGAGCCATACTGCTCGAACATAGTCTCCTGTGGAAAATGCAAGGGTGGCCACAGGACTGTGGACTGTCAGTCCTTCGCTCAAAAGTGTCCACACTGCAAAGAAAATTGGCACGACGTCACCTCTTGTCCTGTCTACCGCAGAAAACAAGCGGAACAAAAGAGGACTGTAATCCAGCGTGCTCATGGTGCGTTTGCGGAGGCCGTCAGATCGGCGGCAGTTGAGTCAACAAATCAGGTCCCTCTTTGAGGTTGATGGTGCAGAGACGCTACCCGGGCTGGCTGCTCTTACGGGAGTAAAGAGATTGAATAAGGCCTCCCTAAAAAAAGCGGTTAAGGAACCGAAAAACAAACCCTCTCCCCAATTGGCACCACGTCGTCAAACCGCTGAAGCTCCTCGCCCATCCACGAGCTTCAAGCCAACGGCAAACTTTGACGTCGAATTCCCTCCCCTCCCCACTCGAAAACCCAAGGCCCCCTCCAATCCCGCGTTCCCCAAAATCCCAAGCAGGCAATTCCCAGTCTCACTGAGGTGCTGGAATCACTGGTTGACTCCTTCAACATCCCTGAGCCTCTCTCAGGAATTTAACGTTTTGCAATCCCGATCCTGAAAAGATTCATCAGGCAATGGCTCGTAAGTTGACCATGTCTTAGTATGATGATTCGTCTAGACGACTTAACAGGAAAATGGCCATCATACTATAATGGAACTGTAGAATTTTTATTGGAAAAACAGATTCTTTGAAAGTTTTAGTGGGCCAAAACAATTGCGACGTATTTACCCTTAGTGAAACTTGGCTTACCCCCGACATAAAAATTTCCTTCCACGGATATAATGGGATACGTCAAGCTCGAACAAGTTTAGGGAATGTCAGGCGCGGTAATAGGCATTATAAATAGTCACAGTTTCTATAGACTCCCAATTCCCTCACTGCAAGTAGTAGAAGCTGTCGCAATCCAGGCCAAGTTAGGGAATCTTGATGTATCACTTGCATCCATTTATATCCCTCCGGAAGCCAAGATTGATCCTAAGAAGATCGATAAAGATCTCGACCAGTTAGCGATGGCTCTCAAAGAGCCATTTTTTTATCCTTGGTTACTTCAATTCACATGGGTACGATTGGTCAAATGGGTTAGGACCCAACGCCTCTAGAAGGCTACACAGGCTCTCCTTTCCAACTCCTATTCCGTCACGTCCTCGACGTGCAGAGCGCTAACATGTATCATCGTATATCTAAGCTTGGGTAAACGGGCTGGATCCAACCCCTTGGGCGGATGGTGGCGCATGGCTAAACAGGAGGGGGGTGGGCAGTGCGGGTAACCGGGCAGTCTGAACGTCGGGGGGACAGCCAGTCGCTAAACTAAACTGTCCCGAGGCCCTCCAGAGGTACTGGGAGGCCAGTTACCCTGCCTCAAGGAAAATATGACTACGGAAAGCAATCAGGAGATATTTCGAACTGGACTCAACGGTAACCGACCACTGTAACGCCCCCCGACAATGATAATGGGCTCATGGAACGTACGCACTCTGCACAGAGCCGGAGCCTTGAAGCAACTAGATGACGCCCTAGCCACACTGAACATGGACCTTGTAGCACTACAAGAAGTACGATGGCTAGGGAATGATGTGCTAAGCAGACGTGGTGAAAAACGGTACCACTTGTACTACAGCTGCCACGACCGCCACCATATGCTCGGATATACGGGTTTTGTCGTAGGTCCGCGGCTGAAATCCGAGGTCATCGACTTCAAGGCCATTAATGATAGGCTATGCACCCTGAGCATACGAGACAAATTCTTCAATATTAGCCTCATAAACGTTCACGCCCCTACCGAAGACAAGGACGAAGACGAGAAGGACCTTTTCTACGGCCGCCTCGCAAAAATCATTGATAAGTGCCCTAAGCATGACCTTAAAATCATCTTGGGGTACTTCAATGCAAAAGTCGGTAGGGAGCCAATGTACCGCCAATACATTGGTGATCATAGTCTACATGAGCACAGTAATGACAATGGTAATAGATTGTTCCAACTTGCAGCAGCAAGTAATATGATTGTGGGAAGGTCCAAGTTCGCGCGTTGGGACATCCACAGTCACTTGGGTGTCCGCGGATGGAGCCTCTTTCATTCAGATTGACCACGTGTTGATAAGTCGTCGAAGACAATCAAGCCTTCTAAACGCTAGAACTTATAGAAATATCTAAAAGATACCGAAAACAAAGTTTCAATTCGAGAAATTAACGCAGTTGAAATTAAAAAAATTCGAAAAGTTTTAATGAGCAGAACAAAAAGCTACTCAAATTATATGCAATAAGTTCTACTGGTTCGCATTCTAGTTAATTTCTATATTAATACAGATAGACACCATGGTTTGCTTCATCATTCAAGATCTTTCAAAACAAATTAATATTTTCAATTCAGTTAAATAAAATACGGAAACTATTTTCAATTATATTCTAGAAATGATTAAATCAAGAAATTTGATTGCGCAGTCTGTTCGACAAAGAAAAACATTTCTGCTATTGTAATTCCAAACACGATTTGAAAAATGTAATCAAAAGTTGCCAAATTCAGATATTGATATTGTATGTCAAGGGAAAATCGAACAAAAGCAGAATCATATCAGGACTGGAAGACCTCGTTAATCTTTTAAAGTGCTTGGCAAACAACAAAGACGGTGTTGAAGTAGAGGAGAAAAAATTATTTAAGTGAAAAATATAGTTTGGAAGAAGTGCTAAGGCTAGCAAAAAATGACCAGTAATGAAAATAAGTTAAAAGTAGTAAATTTGTTGGGAAAATTATTGAATAAATAATTCGATACAAATCAAAATCCGAATCCAACACATCTCATGAACGGAGAGGAGACTTTCGGCTGTTTAAATGATTATAATGTATTGATCGAAATTCAAATGATTATAATTAATCGATCGAAGATCAACACGAAGGAAATCATCTGACAGATCCTTAGGTGGTTTATGACAAGAAAACAAAAAAGCTAAAAAGTTATGTGTTCCGTTTGTTTTAATAGTCAACGAAAATAATGTGCAAGTGAATGTTCAATCTCTAGTAAATCTAACAGCAGAGCAGATAATATGCAAAGTAAGTTTATCAAAGAATATTTGTAACAAAAGAAGCTAGATTCAGCAAATTAGGTATTGCAGTGCAATTGGCGTATGGATAGTTCTACCGGTCATTCAACATGAAAAGTATCACTAACATGTTAAGTAGACCAATCTCAATGCCTCTTTTGCCTAAGAGACTATGGAAAACTAGTGCCTCAAACGAAATATGCGGTATTGAAAGAATTCACAAATCTGTAAACAAGGACAGCGTGCTTAGGCGGAGGAAAAAGTGTAATGTTAAAGCTCCTATTTTTGCTAACAATGATAGATGAAAAAGTGTTAATAATATTTACTGAAAATCCAAGTATGTGCTCTCCAGATTGTTGTGCTTCTCCTACACAGATAAATGATCTAGCTATGCTGGAAAACAGCTTCAATCCAACTCCATATACATTGAGCTACGACATTTCACTCTACGGTTTCCAATGCATTTTGAACATTTCTTATCGCATCACTTAAAAAAATAAAGATTTACTGCAGAGGATACCACAAAGTTTAAATGCCGGAAACAATTGTTCGCCACCAATTGTATAATGTTTTTGGAGTGAAAGTGGATCAACTTCGACCAAGATCTTCGAGATAACAGGACAGCAACCAAGACCTGTCGTCGTAATTTTACAAATCCCAGCTTAGCAAAAACATCTATGAACGTTGATGAAGGTCTAATCGATAGATTTAGAAACATCCATATAGTTGTCAGCTGCCTGAAGTATATAGATGTAGCAGCATTTGGAAAATATTGCGATGCCATCTGTAGAAAGTATTTGAAGCTGTATAATTGGTATAAAATTGCAGTTACTGTTTATAAAGTTTGGCTCATGCAGGCGACATTATCCTCCATTCTCCTGTTCCCATAGGATGTTTAGGATAGGAAGCTCTAGAATCACAACACAATTGCTTCAGACGCGTAAGAGCCAATCATGCATGCATATTGTTAAGAGCACGCAGCCGATATCCGAATTCAACGGACGCAGCCGGTTGATCTGCGCATATCGACTGAGTGCGACACGTCGAGTTGGCCGATCGGTCGATCGATGTCGCTGAGCAGAGTTCGTCGGTAGTGGTCGCCCGCTTTCTCTCTCTTCTCGGCCTTCGAGGGCAACGGACGTGTCTCCTTTAGTGTCCTGATTTGTGTAACGTATTTCGTGTGACCCAAACACTCATGTAAGCTGGATTCGTGTAACCCCAACAGTGTGCAGTAATAAAGCCAGATCTTAAAAACACAACACATATCATCTCGAGTTTATAATTTGTAAAACCCTCTTCGCTTCTAGATGTAGTAACACAAAATCTTTTTGATTGAAAAAGAATCTTATACTACAGATTCATAGCTATTGAAAATAGACGAGGAAAATTCTCTAGAAATGATATGAAAAAAAGTCGGAAATGCAGAAAATGATGAACATGAAATTTATGAAAATAGTAGAAAACATAATATATTGCTACTATCGCATATTCGGGAAACATTGGCCACTAGATCACAGGCATGTAGTGAAGAAAATCGTAGGAAACTGCTTTCGTTGCATACATCAAGATCCTAAACTTGGACATTAACAAAGCGACCATCTTCAGCACGAGCTGCTTCAGTGAAGAGTTACTTGTGGGCTTTTGTGTGTTTCGCAACGAAAGCAGTCTACCTAGAACTCGTGGGAGACCTCATTACAGCCGGTTTGGTAGCAGCTTTGCTACGCTTTGCATCGCATAACAATTTCGAAGACACAGCGCATGATCTTAGTGATTTCTTCTACATGTTCCGCAACGAACAACAGTAGAACATCATTGCCACAGACTGTGCCAGGAAAGGTATATCACTTGGCACTATGCTCGTCGGCTCCACACTTAAGCGGATTGTGGGACGCTATCGTCACCTACGCAACTCGAGACTGTCCTATGAAAGATATTGTGCTACTCTTCAATGAATAGAAGCAGCGATGAACTCACGTCCTTTGTTGCTCAAGTCCGATGACCTAATCGATTTGGCACCGCTTACGCCCGCACATTTTCTCATCGGTACATAAATGTTCGAGAGGAAGATGCTCAGAAGGATCTTTGAACCCGTATGTGTGGAAGGCCAATGGAAGAGCCGATACAATGACAAGCTCGACGATCTGCGATGGTGGCAGGTTCGATGTACGATGGTGGCCACGATTTATCTGCAGGAAATGCGGAAAGGCAGCATCAGCCACCACCCAAAAAATGACATACTACCCGGTTGTTTAGTTATTCTTCTAGATGAATCCTTACCAACAACAATATGGCCTCTCGTACGTATCGTTAAAATTCATCAAAGAGAGGACCAACTCACACATGTAGTAAATTTAAAAACGGCAAAAGGGTATCAATAATGCGGGAGATTATTGAATCAATCATTCCATGCAAGTAAAAAATTTGAATCACAGCTTACGAACGAAGAAGATACTTTCGGCTTTTTAATTGATATTAATTTATCGAATGCTCAATCTCTTCGATCGTATCGAGCAGCACTATAGCGCGCTATATGCTACCCTTAAGAAAGGAGATATTTCCGTCACCTTCACCTTCCTTGCAGGATTGCATGTAGTTCCCACAAGGATCATGAGTTGATTAGGGCTTACCTAATCGATTTGAACTAGGATTTTTACTCCCATGATTTCTAGAGAGAAAATCCCTACCAGGTTGTCCTCAAGGGATTCTGGTATGGGTCTTCGAACCATGTCGTGGCCCTTTCGGCAGAACAGAAGCTCGCACCTACTGCTGTCCGCGAGCTCGAAGTAGGAGTATCTAATAGGGCCTCCTCGAAAGTCGTCTTTTTTCTAAAATAAACCACAACATTGGAATAGGTGCGTGGGATCATGCACCTCAACTACACCAGGATTTGGTACGAAACGTACACCCCAGACGCTGTGATTGCACGCAGTGCAGTAACTGCCTACATTTTGGCCATGGCCATGAAACAGTGCAACACGGCCACTCAATGCACATTGTGCGGCAGTGCGCTGTCGAGCTTGACAACCAGCGCAGATACTCTAATTGTATGGACAACCACAGTCCTTATAAATCGAACTGTGTTGTAGCGAAAACTAGTCTACATGATGCAGTTGTTAGCAACCTGGACAACATTTTTAACATTATGTTATTATGAGGGCGTTGTGCTTTTCATCTAGCATCTTTAACAAATGCTTGGAACTGGGATATTTCCCAATCTCCTTCTTACCTGCCATAAGCAACAATTGTTTAGAGGGTGATTTATACATGGAAAGAAGCCCACTGCTCCGAAAACAATACGTTGACCCGTTCAGCAACGGGGCATATCACATATCACCAGTATATTATCACCGCAGAGACAAAGATCCCCACGTGTGACGTCGAACTAATCTTCCAACAATAAGAGAATGACTAATCGGAGCAAGCACCGTCAGCAAGATCCACTATGTGATTCATATCCAAAAAGAATCTCAAGGTTGAATCATCGGCAGTGAAAACCCGGGGCAACCAGTCTCTATCCCGGAAGCCAGTGGAGCCTCAACTAATTTAGCGGCACACCAATGGAGTGACTTGTGAGTAGCTAGCAGACTTGTTAGAATCGAGACACCTGCTATGGATCATTCGGAAGCAAGCGGACCGGGACATACTCGGAGGCCTCCTCGGGTCTCTAAACTGCCTTTTTATGTCTGAAAATAAGAAGAAAAGACACGAGATAAAAATATGAAATGAAATGATTTTTTGAATGAGATTAAAAACATGGGGCCATATAGAAACATTAGCAAGCATAGCGAGGCAAAAAAATCTGTTGTCACAAAAAAGATCAGGGACTAATTATGTTATTAATGTTATCAAAGACTAATTATGTTATCAGGTACCAATTATGTATGAACAAACCCCGATCAAAAACATGTTTCATAGAAATAAGTCAAAATTAGGATCAAATCATACTGAAAATCTTGTCAACCCCTAAAAAATGTATAGTGTGCCTCTAATGCTTCTTCTCCCAAACAACCTATTAGAACAGGAGAATGTAACACTATACCTCCTGCATGAGCTAATACCTTGTGTACTGTAGCTGGAATGTCATACCAGCTGTATAGCTTCAATAACAGTTTATACGTGGCCAGATAATAACCTTTAATTTTGTTAATGTCCACCGCTTGTTTCCAATTTATTACGATGAGAATATTTCTAAATCTTTCTATCAAATTCTCATCGTTCTTCAAAGCTTAGTTCTAGTGCATGCTGAACTAGGACTAGGTTGATCATCTTTTACCACAAATGAATTATACACTTTCTCACAAACTGACTTTTTTCTCAAATTATAAAAATTTAATTAAACTTATTATTTAAAACCAATTCTTTGCTTTCTTTTACAAATATCATCGAAATAGGACGGCAAAATCTATTACTTTGCGCAAAGCTATGAAACCAAGCAATAACCTTGCTGTTGTGATTATCTTGATTTAAAAGGGTCCGCCGTAGATAAACACCTCATTATGAATATCCAATCATTGAAAATGCTAGTATCATTTGAGGCTCAGAAACACTCTTGCTTGTTACCAAAGCAAAATAAGTTTTACAGAAATCTTCAACGCCGCAACAACGCTCAGAAGAAATGCAAGCCGTGAAGAACAGTCACAAGAATTAAGAAGAATCCAGCGTGGTAACCATTACCAGGAATAGTATCTTATATGCTTTGACACATTTATAATCTTTCGTCTCCAAGCAGATCACAGAAACCCACGCAGTTGCTATCGATTGACTTCCGGCGTAGGGAGTACGGCATTATTAACCCCATGATTCAAACAGCTTTAACGAAATGTGTCATGCGTTTGGCTTTATTATTTCTATGTTCAGTGTCAAAATGCGTCTACGTGCCCTGTACGGTTTATCAACTATGTGCCTCTTTGGTTGTTTTTGTCTACTTTGCGTCGTTTTTGTAAAGCGTCATTATGTTAAGCGTATTTTGTTCGAAAAGTTCTGTAGGCCTCTTGTGCTGGAGAACTGAGTTTTAATAAATAAATAAATTAGATGGACAGCATTAGAAGATTGACCCCTAACATAAAATACGACGTTCGGTATCATAACAAAACTCGCATACAGTAATTTGAATGGAATTATGTAAAGAGTATGCTCTTTGAATGCGCGTTAGTTCTGAGATGGGCTAGTGGAACTAACACTAGATTATAATTAGTCAGGACACCCGACGCTAGATGACACTGCCAGCAATCCATAAATCCATGAACGACCTTACAACCCTAAGCCGATGGACGAGAAGGCACAAAAACAGCCTAAAGCGAGAGGCGTTGGCAAAAAAGTTAAGCAAAATTGGCGCGAGAAAAGCGTCTCCGAAAAAGGTTGAACAGTCTCAAAAGCGGTAGAGAAACCAAGCGCCTCTATTTATATTTCTGAAACGTCATCGTTAAACGATTCCGAATTTTTAAAAGAAACTTGCACAAAAACATCTACCTTAACGATAAAACGTTCAGAGTGCTTTTGGATTACCACATATCTTTCCATCTCAATTATATTACACCACCAACGTTACTTTTTAATCTATAACTAATATTCTGTCTGTATGTTACTAAAAAAGGAGAATCAACCTATAATGAATCAAAAAACTAAATTTTGTAAAAGTATGCAACCGATTTTCTCATTGCGAGAACATTTATACAATGTTTACAACGGATCCATTGCGGTAATGAACTGAGAAAAAGTTCTACAAAACTAATTTAGCTTTGCAAATGATGTAGAATAGCAAGTGGTTCGCTTGACATCGCTTTTGTCCAACAAAACAACTTTTTATGTGCTAGCAGATGTCACTGGCACAGAGCGTGTGGAAAACAAAAAAAAATATGTTTGAAGAAAAATCTTGTTAAAATGAAATTTTGTCGCCAGTTATACGATTTGTATTGTTTGTCGAATTGTATCACCATTGTATTGTTTTTTCACAATCAATTGAATGTTGAGATACTTTTAATGTTTCATATTAAATATGCACTATGAATTCAATGTTGAGATGCGGGAGGATTTGTAAACAATGCTTTATGGAAATCTACCTAGTTTCTACGTATGTAAATAACACTAGGAATTAGGGTCCGACAAATAACTTTGCCCAACTATACTATGTGCCTAGGCTGAAGGTTGTGTGTACCCGATGTGTTAAAGGCTACATCCCCATTTATCATCTATAGCTAGCCTTTTGACCCTGAATTTTCTGCGACCCGAATATATTCACATCATGTATTGCTGGAAAATGATATCATCTCTATTGATATTTATTGCGAACCATTCATTATTGACTTTTGAGAAATTAACATCTTTGATAACCACACATGCGAAAGTTATACTCATTCCTCATTATTGATTTTATTTAAGCTGAAGCCTTTAATGTCTTCGATTGGAATTAAAAGGTAAAATAATGGACAAAATACGATCGGTACGATACTACTTTTTAGCATACGAAAACAAAAATGTGATTCCAATGTTGTCAATAACAAGTCTTAAATTGAATTAAATTATAGTGTTTATAAAAAAACAAGAACCATGCCGGATAATTTTGTTTTGTTTTTGTATTTTGTGGATCTAGATAACTGTCAATCGATATAACTTATTATAATATAATAAACAGCATGTGTATATTTAAAGCCGCTTTACCTCGAAAGGATATTAGACTCATAAAGTCTAAACTAAATTTCTAAATTTCTGTTCGAAAGTCATGACATTAACAAGCATATATATATATATATATATATATATATATATATATATATATATATATATATATATATATATATATATATATATATATATATATATATATATATATATATATATATATATATATATATATATATATATATATATATATATATATATATATATATATATATATATATATATATATATATATATATATATATATATATATATATATATATATATATATATATATATATATATATATATATATATATATATATGTATATATATATATATATATGTATATATATATATATATATATATATATATATATATATATATATATATATATATGTATATATATATAAATATATATATATATATATATATATATATATATATATATATATATATATATATATATATATATATATATATATATATATATATTTTATATATACATATATATTTATATATACATATATATATATATATATATATATATATATATACATATATATATATATATATATATATATATATATATATATATATATATATATATATATTTATATATACATACATACATATATATATATATATATATATATATATATATATATATATATATATATATATATATATATATATATATATATATTTACAGTAATTTAATTGAATAAAAAATAATGCTCTTATATCGAGTTCTTTCAAATGTCACAATAAAAAATATTCAAACGCTAAATACATGATTTGTTTTTTATATATATTTTTTCCATACTGGCTCTTCATCGATAAGGCAGCAGAATTGCAGCAATTGTAAAGTAATTCTATTTGTTTAAATGGCTGAAACTGTTTGGTGTTTAGGAAAGCAAGCAGTGAAAACACAACGATAATCAAATATTAAAGAACGTTGACATGATGGCGATGAGGCCTCTGATTCTAGTTCCATCACTTTTGCATTTTTAATTTTTGCATTTCACATGATCACTAAGTTATAACTTGAGCGTTTTGCCCATAAATAGAACATTTTTATGCGAATCCTCAAGAGCGTACAGAAAAGGATGATCAACGGTGAACAATTTCGGCTCGGAAATTATCATGGCGCATGTCATTATCATCATGCCTATGTAAAGGAGAACAAGGTTAATCGAAGAGATAACTTATAAACGATTTTTTCATCGGATTTTGTTGCAGTTAAAACATTATTAGCACCAATTGACAAATAATAAAACAATGAAGCAAAATAAAACTGATACAATCGAATGAAAGCGATGGTATGTTACGTATATGAGACAAAACGGGTTGCATTTCATAACGCATTACTGCTCATTAATGTCAGATATATGCGAATGACTTAGAATTTTACACTTTCTGTGCGGTTGAAGTAACATACGTAATTACTTCAGAAAAAGTAAGTACTTCAAGCCCTAGATTCCTACTAGATTCCAAATATAATTCAGAATCGTGTGAAAACAAAAAAATGTATTCGTTCATTCGCAGAAACCATAAATAAACTTGCTCACTAAAAAAATCATGAAGTGTTTTTTTTATACATGATCTCGCGGCCTTATGAAACGGAATTGTGAAAGGCCTTTAAGCTTCAGTACCAAGTCCATTTAAATTTCATAGATGGCATAATGCAACAACTTAACATGGGTAAACAAATTGACACCACAGCACATCCAAATATTAGCAAAAATAATATAAATAACAAAACACCATCAACAAAAATGCCTGGAATAAAAGCTTATAGGAATATGGCAGACAGGCAGATTAATCCTGATTTATTCAAGATTATGTGGTTTTAATCCTGATTTATTCAATTCAATTAAAACACCATCAAAACGAAACTTTTAGTGTGCTAAACTTGAAGCACATACCATAAATGCTGGATGTGGAATATATTTTAAAGGCAATTGCACAATTTTCCCAAGAAAAAAGCACTTTTTTCCTTAAACATAAGCGCGTAGATAAATGGATGGTCCGCCTTGAATACTAATGGTTGGGAAATGATCATAGCAAATGCCATCATCACCATGCCTAGAAATAAAAAATATAAAGGAAAATTTACGATAGGAATAATCTCAACAGCACGGTTACGATAGGCATAATCTCAACAGCAACAGAAAATTGATAAGCGTAGAAATAACGATCCTCCCCATCTTCTGTTGCAATAGAACTGGCGTTATCAAACAAAAGTTTTATCATCGTAATGGCAAGCGACAGCAGTACAGATAACAGTTGGCAAAAAATTCAGCTGCAGCTATCATAGTTTGTGTTCAGCAGGGATAACATATCTTCTTAACGAGAAGTAAGGGATAAAACGATGATCTGCTGGCTTTAGCATGTCGTTCATAATAGTTTTTCGTGTGCCGTCTGTATCGAACGGTTTCGAAATATCCGTGACGTATTGGAATAAAGACACAGCAACTAATAAAAAAAACGAAATATGCTGAAATGGTCCGAAATGTGTTTCGAATTATTCCTTCTACAAATAATTAGTCAACAATGTGCACTGCCGCTAATTTATGCATGAGAGCTACATTCTATCGCGCCGGCGTTGCAGACTATAGCCAATAATCGGGAAAACAGATGGCTACTTCTAAAAATAAAATCTCTCTGAAGGTCAAGCATGCGTGAAATTGGTTAAACACAAGCTCGAAAGAATTTGTTTATTCTTAAAGTGAGTGCGGTGAAGTGTTGCATTTATTGGAATCGTTTGATATTGCAGGCAGTGGTACATTTGAATGAAGAGATACTGATTGAGTCTAGATTTGTCGAGAAATGAATATATGACTCATGGGCGGTACTTTAAAGCACCTTTATGCTAGCGATATTATTTGACGATAAATGCAATCTGTTGGTTTGTTCACTTTTAATCATACGGATTTAAATTGCATTGTGCTTAGTCAACAGGAATGATAGGTTATCTTTTTGTAATACAAATCTTGCAATATTTCCTTATGCTGCGATATCAAATCAGAAATTAAGAGTTTAATGATAATAACTAAGTCTGGAACGTACCGACGAAAATGTGGCAGACATTCTAGTAAGAGCTTAATTCATGAGGAGCGAATGAGAAACTAAAAGCAAACCACTACCACTAAAGGCAAGACAAAAAGTCATTAACGTACTTTATTTATCTTTTTCATAGGATTTTTTAAAAAATATTGGATTTAAATAAAATTACAAAAGATTATAGATTCTCCACGTGTACTAACGGTACTAACTATCACACGGCAGAAAATTTAACATGCTGTTCTAGTTTTCCATCTTCATCACAAGTAGACATGTTGAGAGATGGTCAACCGTAAAGTACATCAACATCATGAACATGCGATAAATGAAGGCTATAAGATTATTGATACCGATTGAGTCTAGAAATGAATATATGACTCAAACACGGTACTTTGTACTAGGATTAGTATCAAATGCTACGATTTTAAATCGGAGATTTATTACAGGGTTTAAAGATAATAACTAAGCCTGAAACATACTGACGTGTATATGCAACAGGTCGGTGACCATGATGAAATCGCAACCGAAATGCAGTAGGGATTTTGAAAGTCTTACGAAATCGAGAAAAGCTTCAAGCTTTCCGCAGATTAGTAGAATAATTTTAAATCGTCAAACCTTTGAACCGAAACGAATGATCTAATAAAAAGTGTGGTAGAAATATTAGTAAGCACTTAACCCATGAGGAACGAATGAGAAACTAAAAGCAAACCGCAACCTCTCAAACAAAGGTAAGACAAAATGTCAAAAATTGTGCAACAGATTGAGGTGCATAAAAACGCACTTTATTTATTTTTTTCATGCGAGTTTTTAGTTAATACTGCTAAATTTCTCACATGTAGATTCATCCCATGTTACTATCTGTTGTACAGAAGAAAATTCGACATGCTGTTCTAGTTTTCCATCTTCATCATGCGCCCGATAAAGTAGACATGGTGCTGGTGTCTCAGCATGTAAAGGAACGGATGGTCAACCGTGAAGTACGGATGCATCGGCATGCAGCGCATCATCATGATCATGCCTATTACCGAATGTCCGACCAGGATGTATCATCGGGAGGCGTGAGGTAATGTTGGAAAGAAGAGAGAGCAAACAAAAAATAAATCGATAAAAAACGCGAGTCTAAAGGAAGGGTAGCGCTGACGAAAAGTCCGCTACTTTGCGATACTGTTTTGGCGTAACAGAATAAAGGTGACCGAGAAGATTAGGAAACTCACACATACATCAATAGGTAGTTTCGAAAAGGTGGTGTAGCGATGCTTGAGGGGACAAAAATGTTATCATGTGTAAATGATAAATAGGTCGTATCAATTCAACAGTGTTAACAGCAGAAACGTAGAACTGTTAGCTGATAACGAAGAACACGTTCGCACACTACACTGTCTATAATTCGTCCCTGTTCGCTCGAGTAGCGATGGATTGATCGGGTTTAATAAATCGGCCAATGAAAGCCACTTGGCGCGGAGTGCTCTTCAGCAAAAGGCACAAGAACGGATGATCGACGTGCACTTGGAGCCGTTGAACGAGGGCTCGCTTGACACGCACAGCGGCCGCTACAAAAAGGAACACCGAGAGAAAGGTAGAATAAAAAATTGCCTTTTGATCTAGTCGCGCAGAAAGGTGCCGCGATAAACTAATGAGGTAGTGAGTAACAAAAAAACAGGAAGGAAAGCTTTAAAAAACGAATGCTTACCAGTCGCAGCGGCTGCTTCGGTGCCTTCCTCATTTACTTCGATGAATGCCTTGTGAACTACTTTAGAAACCTTCAGTGGTTCGTTTTGCTCCAACAGATCGGGAAATTCGGCTGCGTCACTGAACATCCTCTCCATTCCGAGCTGCGAAAAGAAGAAAATAAAGCATGAGCACTACAGGCACAAACGGACATCATACGATTCGACCGCTTACTTTCTTCAAATCTTCGTTCAGTTCACGAGAGAAATCAATTTTGAACTTGGGCAAGAATACTTCGACTTCCTGCTTATGCATTTTTGTGGTCAGTTCGGAAAGGTTGAGGTTGGGCAATTTCGCCTCCAGTGCTGCAAGCCCCGTGCGCTCATTGGGTAGCAATATCAACATCGTCATATCACTTCCACTGTACGTCAGCTCCAAGGCCGAGAAGCCATCCTCTTCGAAATTGTTGTACGCGAAATGCTTCTTGATGTTCATCATCGGAACATCGCGCGACTCGGTTTCGTTCAGCCAAAACGGGAACGGACGCGTTAGGCTCGCGTCGAACTGGTACGTCCAAGTACCCTTGAAATGCACCGCATTCACCAGCACAATACGCGACAGCTCGTCTAACGCGTCCGGAGAAATGAGGTCTTTGATTTTATTTTGCGTTTTTTGCTCCACCCAGCCGTTAATAGTTTTCGCGGCCGCCACGTTCTGACCGAAGTCGACTTCTTCCGCCTCCGAACGGAAGCTTTCGGAGGCGACCGCATTGAACGATCCTTTGACGGCGTAATTTTTCATAACGTAGATTTTGTTGGCCACGGTAAGCGTGTTATCGGACATTAGGCGACTAGTAAGGGCACGGAAGTTATCTGCCACCGTTTGTCGTTCTTTAGATGAATCGAATTGTAGGGCGGAGAACATTTCATCAGCCGTAGGTCCTCCTGCGCCCATTGCGGCCAACGAGAGACACGCTCCAATCGAGAACGGCGAAATAACGACATTTCCTTCGGGATTCGCCGCACTTACCAACTGGAACGAACGATGAATATATTCGCAATGCAGCTGAATGTGTAGCAAGAGATTAACGGTTTGGACTCACTTGATAGAGGCTGATTGCGAATTTATTCGACTGTTGAACAAATTGTGAGCTGACGGTGTTCTCTGCCATACTGTTAACCAATTGGTTTGTTATCTCGGGGGGTGGATGAATCGATTGAACACTAACTGCAAGTAACAGTACTGATAGCGTGTTGAAATGCGTACTGAATCTGTGTAAAGCGCACACTGCAAACGGATCGAAGGTTATTTTGGGACTGGAAATAAATACTTCTTCTACAAGCGATATCTAGAGGGTAAATGGCATAAAGCGTGCTTACCACAAAACCATCTACACACTCTTACACGCGAATGACTCATCGATGAAAATGCGTAGTGTTCGTTGTTTTCTTCAAATTTCAATGGACCGGCCGGGAAGTTATGTTTATTATTTTTTTCATGATGACGCATAAACGCACACGAAGAATGAATAAACATTCCCATCCACGAATACATAATTGGGAATTCGTAAACACGTAGAGTTGTGTGTCAGCTTTGTGCGCATGTGTGTGTACAATCGTCGCATTTCTTACAGGTTGTTTAGAAGCACACAAGATGGTTTATATTCAAGAGTTTAGGACTACGTGTCATTTTTAATAACGATTTTCTTTTTCCGTTGACAGGGCCCGCACAGATTATGTACCGTTAAAAATGCGAGGATATCGATGAAAGACAAAATTTTTCGGAGAAATTTTTGACCATAAAAGAGCTAGTAAAAGATTAAATGTAAAAGTCTAGTAGCGATTTTAGTGTCTTGTCGATGTAACACAATTGTTGACGATATAAGTCCACAATTTTTTTTATACGAAAGAGCAGAAGAATGGGTAACTTCGGAAACTAATGTTTTATAACTATGGATATAAAATCTATTTGAATGGTAAATAAAATTTAACAATAGCCAAAAAATGGCGATGATAAATGTGATAAATGATGTACTTCACAAACATTCTAAAGCATAAATTCTCTCGTTTTGGTCTGCGTAAACTCCCATGGCCCAACACATTACCACTGTACCTATCTCGCCGACTTTTACTAGGACTAGATTCACTTGCAGACAGGCGGAAAAATGCACAGGCGCTCTTTATTGCCCGCGGCTTGGTAAATAACATCAACGACTTGAGTATTGTCCATTGTTCGAGTCCAGAATTAGTTTCAATATTCCGAGACAGACCCCCTCCTGAACGCACATTGCTCAAGCCGAATTTTATCCACACAAATTATGCCTCAAATGATCCTATAACAGTTATGATAAAAAAATTTAACGACCTATCTATGTCCTATGACTTTAATAAAAAATACCTCCGTTTTTAGAATTAGGCTCCGCCTAATCCAAATGCGAACAAAGTTTTTGTATTTATAAACATTAATTATAAGTTTGTTAAATCATCGTAGGTGGACAGAAGATATCCATATCAAATTACTGATCGCAAAAGTAAATAATAAAAAGGCAAAACAAAAACAGTATAATTGACATATTTCATTTCGATAAATCATGTGCACACCTGGTAAGATACGAGTTTGTAATCAAGCGCTGGTTTTCCAAACCGCTGGATTTGAAATCCCCATACCATTCGTTACTTGCGATCTCAAACATCAATCATGATCTAGGCTTTTCTAAATCTGATTGTTCTGGTCATTGACCATCTTTCTCGCCTCGGAGAACTTGGAGAACGCTTGTTCAATAGTCAACTACGTATCATCTTTTGGCAGACTGTCAGAGTTTTTAAATTATTCCTTTCCCTAGGTGCGAGTGTTTAATTCCGAGATATTTACATCTATTTTAGTAAATGAAATCAATACTCATGAATACTACATATGCGTATGTCCTTTTCTCTAATACAATGTGTTGTTAATCATACTATGCTTTCGCCAATGTCTGAAAAAACGAAACAATATGTCGAAGTTAAGTAGTAGTTGTAAAAACAAAAACAGGCACGAGGGTGAGAAAGAAAAAAACAGAAAGTTTTGCGATGAGAACATTGCAAAAAGTGATAAAACTAAACTTTGTGGTCCTCGCGACGAGAGTATATATTAAGCTCAGACGAAACCACTTATTCCACCTTTTTGTCCACAACATTGTTAACAAACTATGCGTGATTTTAGAGTTAGCAACTAGTAGCGAAACTAGCGAAAAACTAATTGCGATGATATCAATAATCAATTTTATTTGAAATCGATTGTAAACATTAAAAAATGGAGCTATGTTTACAACTTACTTCTATTTCATTGCATGTACACTTGAGTTTTGCGTACCCCGAAAAATCACGTGGCTAGTCTTGGCTTTATAACGGTTATTTTTGAAATTAGTAGTTGTAGTATTTTTTTAATTTTTGAAATTGATTTTTTTTAATTTTTTAATTTTTTTTTATTATAAAAAAGACAAAATATTAAAAAATAGTTAACTAGAATATCTTTATACTTGCATGATAAAAAACATATTTAAAAATTCTCATGCTTGATTCTTCAGCAAGCAATTTCTGAAAGTACTATAGTTGGAATATTAAATTGATATGGCTTTTGTACAATTAAAAAATACCATAAACAGATTCTTAAGTTATAAATAGATAGCCAAACTGGTTAGAACAAGAATTTTTGTCAGTTAGCAAATCTTCAATGTCATTACAAAACAAAGCGGAGAAAAAAAAGAGCCTACCCAGAAGAAATTTAGTTAGAGACTTATTGTTACAAAAAATATACAAATAAGAGCTAAAACAAATTGTCCTTGGAACATCGTTTTAAGGAGTCTTAGAACAAAAAGAAAAAAGGAATAACACTAACTAATCTGTAATTCATATTTGTAACAACAGGAGAAATGAAGAATAAGCTGCAAATCCCGATGCAACTCATAATGTTATATCAGCAGAGTAAGAGTCAATAAATATAAGTAACGATAAAAAATAAAACAATAATTTGTATTCGAAACATTAAGGGATAAAATTTAAATAAACTGCATTTATACTTTTGCATACACTGCATTTATACTTATATTGCTCACAATTGATTTTTTTTAATTTAGATATCATTTCATGATATCATTTACATGTGCTTCTAAATGAATGAATGAAGGAATATGTTGACATGAATTTCAATCAACATATTCTATTGCTTACGAAGCTTTTTGTATGGATTATAATCTGAAAATAGACAAAATATGACAATTTGATAAAAAAAGTGTATTTTTAATCATCGATGTATTTATTACATTTACCATAGACGTTAGCGTCCAAAGTTCGAGTCCAGCGAACAGGTACTTGGTATGCATTATTACATATTTCATTGCGCTCCATATAAAAATGTAATCGATCAGAACGAACAATCACATATGATAATATTTATATGAGCAGTTTTTGATTCCTAAGGGCGAAACAACAAGATAACGCTAATAATACAAACACTATATACAAAGTGGAATATTTCCTGCTTACCATGGACAAATACGCCCAGCACGGACGTCCTGGCTGGACATGCAAGCGTAAGCATTTCAACATAATTTTTGTTCTTATCTTAGAAGCATGTTGATAAAATCAATGTCATGTGTAAACAACCACACTAACAGAAGTGATTACAATTGGGCTTGAACAAACTCACACATGATTTACACATAAACGTTAATATTTATCCTTGTTTGCAAATAAAATTATCAATGCAGTGTGAGGCAACAATATCAAGGCAAACAAAATCAAATCACACTAAAAAGTATCAGCAGATAAAAGCTAAAAAATAACGATAATAATAACATATAAAAAATTGAGGTTTTGTTCCATAGTAGGGGATTGAAGATTTGCTAAATGACAAAAATCATAACGAAATAAACCTACACGATTTTTAAACCAGTATAGAATGTAATACTAAAAACCATACGTTATTTGTTGATAAACTATTGCGTACAATTAATTAATACAATATATAATATTCTAATTAAAATTTTTGTTAAGTTAAGCAATTATAGTGTTATGAAATAATTAAGTTTTAAATTTAGAAAATAAAGCACCAGAAACCAACGGAATACAGGCTAATCAAGAATACAGGTGCAACAAGAAGTCCATCAATTTGTTATTGAGGTATTGAACATCGAACCTGTGTCTTGCGAATGGAATCTCGGCATCATCTATCTCATATTCAAGAAAGCTACACAGAGCACAGAGAATAACCTTTAGCTCATCTGATACAAAAAGTATCAGATGAAGAAGAGATAGAGATAGATGGAGAAGATTCCAAGGATGCACAGATTTTCCCCATGCAGCTGATCTTGCAAAAAAATGACGATACAACAGCTAGAGTTCTTCCATCTCTTCATAGGCTTAAAAACCGCATGCGATAGTATAGCGTGTATGCCATCAAGGAGATGGACTTACCTGTCTCCTTTTCAATCTAGTTCGTACCGTAACAGAACCATCCGAGAATCTGCAGTGGAAACTTCGGGAACCATTTTCTACAAGTCAATCAGGACACACGCTGATGCCATAGACATCATTGGTTTCTATATTGGTTCCTATCTATAAGAAGCATACAAATGGATTGAGCAGGGGCAGAAAACCTCGGGTTGAAGATAAAAGAGGCGAAAATTTAAATTATAGTGGCAGCTTTTGCGGCTCTGATAACAAATGTAACAGATAGGCACGCATGTGAGGCATGGACTTTTTCATGCTGAAATCCTCTAGACCAAGTACGAATTCGAAGAGCAGCTACTCGGTCACATACGCAAGTCTAGCCAGGATAATTTTTTGCTAGCTTGCTAGATGTTTTTTTTTCAAATGATCTGCATCATATAATCATCTATATTTTACGTGTTTCACTTTCTCCAGTCATGTGTCATTAAGGGGTTAGGTCGAAATTGTGTATACTGATTTTGAAGTTGTTTTTAATCAAATATCTCACACTCTTCTCTTGTTTTAGCTTAGTAATTTAGGTTTCAATTTGTCTTTTGTTAATTAGCTGAAATCTTTGTCTTCTTCTTTTACAAAGAAAAATGTAGTCTTTTACATTTGAATATCTATAAAGGCTAACCTCTAATATACTTAAAGGTTAATCACTACTTTGTAGGCTCGACTATCTAGAGTCATAAGCCTTAATATAGAATAGGCAGCTTGTCTCTTTGTGAAATGGCAAAAATCAAATCTCATCTCAACGTCATACCTCATCGAACTTACCGAGTCAAATTTTACATAAATTTCTCTAATCTTTTCCCATCTATGTCTGCCAAGCCTAATCTTTCAATTAATGTTCACAGCTGCTTGCTGTTTCCTGTCGGGCTGTTTGCGTCCCTTATTGATTTAAATGACATTGGCTCTCCGTTTTTCCTAATTGTTTTTGTGCTGGTGATAACATAAAAATATTCAAATCTATCTCTTCCCTTGCTGGTTCCCTTTGAACATTCTTTCCCGCTCTGTCCTTTCAAACATACTGTCCTTTTTTAGCTTCTTGACAAAGAGCGAGGTATTGGGGTATAGCTCAACTAGAGAATAACGTTCAATGAGTACATTTATTCAAAGTGTTTGCAAAATTTTCAAATGGTCAAACGTTTGTTGTCATACTTCATGGATCTTTATCTCAAAGCACTTGCACTAGTCACAAAGAACATATCTCAATTCACATTTTCACTAGTCAGATCTAAACTCGAATAACGTGCATTCATTTGAACTCTTCCTTTAATTTTACCAATGGCCGAATTCCTTCTTACGTTACTCTTTCCGTAAAATGCTAGTATTCAACTAATTATTTGCCTGTTCCCTTCTTACACAAACTGATGCTACCTTGAGCTTGAAGACCCTGGAAAGATATAGTTTCATTGCTCAAGTAACATGAAGTAGCCAGCGCCATCAGACAGATAAAGAGCAACAATACAGCTTTGAACTACGGCGGAGTGCTACAAGTTGGTGCCAGCAATGCTCCGCATTGATGCACCTTATCGAGGAGATCTAGAAACGGAACATACTACATGTACAGTGAATTGTGCAATTATAGTATACAATGCTGTGATCGCTTGCATGCGACCATTTGTCTCGTGGAGATGGTATCCTGATTACATGTAACAATGTCCTCGACTGCTTCCAACTACTCCACGATAACATGTCTTTGGAGCTTAAATGGGTGCGTATCAAACTCCGAAGCGCAATATTGTACGTTGGTTCAAACTATCTACCGCCAGATTACACTATTAACACTTTCACTCTCTATACTTTACTGAACAGCATTCAGACTGTAAAGTTCGCATTGAAGCCCAATGACAAACTACTGTTGTTTGGTGATTTCAATCTCCGCTTCATCAGTTGGAATCTTCAAAACCAAATTTATTCTGTGATGGAATCCACGACAAATGTTCACGTTTCACGTCGTCAACTTGACTTTATTTTCGGAAACGATGAAGCAATCTGTGGAGTTACATTGGCTGTCGCACCAATCTTACGACTGATGATGAGCATCCTGCACTGAACTCACTCTACAAACATCAGTGCGCTGTCGAGCTTGACAATTAGTGCAGATGTCGAAGACTTTTGCCTAGGACAAAGCTCTCCTATCGATGCAGCAGTATCCATCAAAATCTATCCCTAGTACTAATGATGTTATTTGCGTTTGTCAGGGGTGCCCGAACATAACGAAAGACTGCTCCGCAGTATAAGCAACTTGGTGTCACGTGTAGCTCGGAAACAGCCACTCGCCGTAGTAAATCGGCTCCCGTGAAGACCAGCTGAAAACCTGCACAGAATGCGAGCAGGATTTGGGAAAGACCCAGTATGGGTCCTCCCAAAAGACTAAATACTAATGCATATTTACGATTATTCAGCAGTTTGCAGTTGTCAGCAACAGCGCCGGGTTTAAAGCCCCTAACCCTGACAACATTTTTAACATTGTGTTAATACATATTGGCAGCAGCGCGATGAGTTTTAACAGATGATTGTATCTGAGGTATAGCCCGCACCCATGAAAACTTGCAAAAGTCGATCAAATACGGAAACTAGGTAAAAATCCATCCCAAGTTACAACTAGATATCCCAAGGGAGACCTGCATCTAGGTGCAGATACGCACATGCATCTAAAGATACGCAGAGCAACAAATTTAACACCCCGCCCGAACATTTCAGTTTATTGCCGATAGCTGTAGCAAGCAAAAACGGTAGTAAAGTACTTTAAAATTAACCTGAAAATTTTAACTCACGGGAATAAACAGATGAAAATTGTAATGCACTGTTGTAACGAAACTCTGGTATTCCTATTCACATTGAAAATATTGACAAATAAAGGCAGGGGAGTTTCGCGATATAAGGCAATAATGTACTAAAAATGAAGAAAAGATTTTATAACAAAATACTTGTTGCAAGAATAATAGATGCGTTGTAAATAAGTAATTGACGTTATATATATGAATATTATATATATATATATATATATATATATATATATATATATATATATATATATATATATATATATATATATATATATATATATATATATATATATATATATATATATATATATATATATATATATATATATATATATATATATATATATATATATATATATATATGTGTGTGTGTGTGTGTGTATGTGTGTGGATAAATTATTTTTAATGTTAGTGCTGAAATGAAATGAAATATTATTTGCGATACATATGACTTCTAATTGATCAACAGCGTGACCATCCAGGCCTAAAATTTACAATTCAACGAAATATACATATATTATACATAACATGTAATAAATGATATACAATTTGAAAATATTACTATGAAAAAAAAGGTTCCGACGTTATAATATATAAAATAGATATATACTACATTATATATCTATATATATATATATATATATATATATATATATATATATATATATATATATATATATATATATATATGTATATATATATATATATATATATATATATATATATATATATATATATATATATATATATATATATATATATATATATATATATATATATATATATATATATATATATATATATGTAATATATATGACATTTCATATTATCTTTATTATATAACATATTATTATATTATAATATCAGCTAAAGTGAACAGGTACCGACTTATCTGTAAACCTCTCACCAGATGAATGCAATCTGACAAAATATCCTTCATTTTCGGCATAATGTGTTTACCGTGATCACACGCTATACTAAATTTTGGAAATTCAGGCCAGAAATTGGAATGCCTACTAACTAAAACTGATGCTTAGCAGAGGTGTGACGCACAAAACGGTAGCTAATAGCAATGTTGTAAGAAAGGACTCACCGGATCGATTTATTCGTTCTTCATTTACCTGTATTGTAAATAATCAATTACTTTCGCCATCTTTTAGGGCATTTCAATTACCATACGAGGCACGAGGCACGTGGGCAACACACAAACGTTAAACCAAACCGTTCGTTTTATAGTTCCGTTCTGGGCCTTTCACTAAAATGATCACACTGGTATTTTAGTAGTTATTTCACAAAACAACACTATCGTTGGTTTTCTTGACCACGAATCCGCCATTTCATTTAATCATTTCCGTTAATACTTATCAAAGGATATGCGACTACGCAACAATGCGGCGAATTTTTTGCCATCGTGTTAGAGCAAAAAAAACCGGAAAGAATATCCGTACACTGAGCTGCTTTAATGACACTTTAATACCTTTGTCAGCAGCAGTCAATATTCTATCAAACTCGTCTGCACGGTTTATCTAGTGTGCAGTGTCTGAATATGTCCATTACCATACGTCTACAAGAGAGATACACTCAATTATACGGGAGGCTTTACGTGAGCCTTAGACGATAAGACAATAGACAGAGGCCATGCAAAACTAGTGATTGAATGGAAATGGAATAAAGGAAGAAAAAGGATGACAGGGCGTTTTTTTTTTATCACATCGTATATTGCATAAAATTAGTTTAAAAATGGTTTCATTAATTAATATAACAATATTATAAGAACACGATTACCATTACTACAGTGCAAATCAAGTGAGACGAGGCAACGACCATACCATGTTGAAAACATCGGTTCTCGTCCGATCACCGAAGTTAAGCAACATCGAGCTTGGTTAGTATTTAGGTGGGTGACCACTTGGGAAAATCATGTGTCGTTGGCATCCCAACTTTAAAATAAAAATCAAGTAAGACGAACAATCAAGTAAGAAATAAACAGACCGATAGGAATGATTCGTCTGACATGCAATTCGCTAATGCCGTAAATTCGCTAAACAATTTATTTTTCGCATCGAAAAATATCGTCCAGTGCGAAACTAATACTTACAATCGAACTAAATGGATCGTACCTTCAAAAATATCGATTATTGATGATGCTTACAGTATGCATGTATCTTAGTTGCCCTTTCCCTCTAGTAAGCGCTTACGCGTCAATCATGACCACAATTGGCGTTGATCGCAAAATAGGATCCATATGCTTCATCTGGTACCGTCAAAATTATGTTTGGTGATAAGAGCTAGTCGCAAACATTAATCATAATTTTTTCAAACTTATTTTTATTATTTTTGGGTTAACAGTTTTTCTGTTAATTAAGAATTATTATTATTTATATTACGCAACAATAAGTTTATAGCGAAATACAATACATAAAAGTACGTATAATTTCATATTAATTATTATAAAAGTCAGCCTATGTTTTGCCCGTAAAACCTGAACAAGCAGTGTGTTAATATTATATAAAAATAATAAAGGTTGTTTTTAAAAAATTTATGTTTGTCAATTTTAAACACGTGCAAATAAACTAGCTATTTCGCCGAGTACAAATTTGACTCAGCTAATGTTTGTTTCCGGTTCTTTAGTTGTGTTTCACATTCCTTTGAAACTCTCACTTCAGCATTTTGGTGCAGGTGTAGAAAATAAATCGTATAAATTTCTTCATTCTCGTCCATGGGTTAGAAGAAATGACCGTGGCGATACGAAGAACCGGACCCCGCGCTCAGCATTTGCGGCGACGACGAGCTTGGCCAGCATCCAAAAGGACAATGTTCCGTAAATGGAGCATTACAAAATCAGTCCGAATACTTGAAGATTTATATGCCGCAAGACCGCCGTTTGTTGTTCAACGATACGGAAGAAGAGAAAGATGCAGACATATATGATGGAGAAAAATAGATAAAAAGGAAGTAAATAGAAAACGAGAACAAGAGAAACAAAGAGAGATAGAGGCAGAGAGAGAGAGAGATAAACAGAAAGACATAAAGAGAGAGATAGATAGATAGATAGAGAGTAAGAAAGATAAACGGAGTAAGGATCGAGTTGGTGGAAAAGTGGGTACAATTGAATATGGCTTTCTTTCCCGGTGTTGCAGGACACCGAAACGCAAAATATGCTTCGCTGCGTCCGCCATTGCGGTGTTTTGGGAAAAGGAGACTCACATACACTAATCCTTTCCTTTTGGGCACTGCAGAAACACCGTAGTTAGCGTTTCGCAAAGCCAACAAGTCGCCAGTATTCTCACACCGGAGGAGATTTCCATCTCGTTCCGAGAAGATGAACCCGTCTGAGCAGCGCATCGTAAGCAATTATCGAACAAAGCGAGTGGAACGGGCTCATGGTGTACAAACGAAAGAATGTTATTTTACTCATGGAAAACTTTTTTTACGACAGTTTTACTCCATACACAACGAAGTAACTGTTTGAATCGTACAACAGTACACCAGTAGGAACAAAAGCAAAACAGCCTTCATTGAATTGAAGACAGTGTTCGATCTCATAAAGTGGGCGCAACAAAAAGCGCTGCAGGATGTATGAATGCAACGAATTTGTCGTTATGTTTTGTAAGTAGTTCTGTATTGAATTTTTTTATTTTTATGTGAAAAGAACCTCGTAGAAATATAATTTATTTTGGTGATTTGCTAAATATAATTTTCCCATGCTGCTGTAAATGAGTGCGATGTTGCAGATGTGTAAGGCCTTTCTGTTTTAAGTACTTGTACGAATTTACGGGCTCCGGATGATTTATGGTTAGTTATCTGAAGTCGTGTCGGTTGGCTTTTTGAATTCAAAGAAGAGAGAGATTTATTTATTCGCCAGTCGTATTTATAGCCCCCTAGCAAGGTGAGTAATTGAGCGCCGTAGTTTAAGGGTCCCTGGCACTCACTAAGTGACGGCGTATAAAGTATACGAAGCATCGTTTGCCTTGCCATTGGTGTAAACAGTACTTGATCTGTAGTTATGGACAATACGCAGCCTAATGTGAACCAACAAGTCACCGAACACAACTAGTATCCCGAAACAGTGTTGACCAGGGCTTTTCCATTCAGTATTGAAATTGTTTCCATTTCGGTGACCGGAGTAGGTTCATACTGCAACCGCAAACCGCAATTACCATTTATTACCGGTGTATGGTAACGTGTGATAGCTTTCAAAGGCTGTTTGTAGTACACAGTAGCATACTGAGCTTTGGAATCGTGCGAGCATAAAGCATACCAGTGACTACTGCACAGCGTATGAGTCGTATCAGAAGAATTTCCGATGTTTCGTACACATTTGTTGTAGTTCAATAATCTTCAGCTGAGCCTTTTTTTCGAATTAATTAACCACATTTAAACGATTGATGCAGTGCTGAGTAATAGCCTTGTTATGTTAACCATGTTGAGTATTCCATCCAGTAGTTGTTTCATTAAATTAATTCAGGCTGAAAAAAATTCTATGACTTTGGGATTACAATTGTGCTTTTCTTCAGGATATGTTTTACAGTTATTTATAAGACGAGGTGTACGAACTTACGGATTTCGGATGTGTTTTTTAGTAATTACCTTGAATCGTGTCGGTCAGCCTTTTGATTTAAAGAAAGAGAGTGATTTATTCAAAAGTCAGTGGTATTTATAGCCACTGTCACTTTCATTGCTTGAGTACTCTGGCACTCACTAAGTGAAGGAGTGAGCTTAACTAAACCTTGTTTCTTTAGTTTGTCATTAGTATAAATACAAAGGTGTACGAACTTTCGGATTTCGCATGTGTTTTTTGGTAATTAACTTGAATTGTGTCGGTCAATCTTGAACTTAAAGGTGTAGGGTGATTTATTCATCCGTTAGTCGTATTTATAGCCCCTGGCACTTTGAGTACTTGAGTACTTCTTGAGGGCCCCTGGCACTCAATAAGAGACGGAGTAAACTTACGAAACCTTGTTTCTTAAGTTTGTCATTAGTGTAAACCATTAGTGTAAACAAAAGGATAATAAAATAAAATTAAAAAAAAAACAATTGGACAATAAAATGAAGCGAAAACTTTTTCATTTTCAGCCTTTTCTGTTACGTATGTTTTCAGATTTTAAAACTGGAAAACAGATGGAAGTTATTTTTACTAGCTTTAACGAATGCTAAAATTAACGAAGTCATCTAAAGAGATAAATTTCTTAACTTTTAGTTGCGTTTTTTTGCATCTTTATACCCTTTGCATCTTCGTAAATAATGTGAGACGCTTTAAATGAAGTTTGGACTGTTATAAAAGTTTTAATTTGCGACCGAGCAAAGGTTCAACCGTCAACAAAACGTCGGAGCGATACCGCCTAACGAGACGTTTGCCCATTCCTCACCCCCATACAAACGACGTAAATTATGTCTCGCAGGTGTTCCACCGTTAACAATGTGCCAAAAGAATGTTGAAAATTCGGTACAGCGAATTCGGCAGCCTAATTGCCAGCAATTGATGCTCGTTGCTCTGTTTACCGCTCTCTTAGCTCGATGTCGTGAGTAGAAGCACTTTGCGCGTCGCGAAAACTCCTGGGTAGGGTGGCTCGGTTACCATGGCAACTGGGTAGCAAATGGCAAAGGCGAGAGATAACGATGAAAAACAATACCGCCGACTGGGAAACTAGCGACGTGGCATACATGAAACGAAGTAATGTGCCTTCTTACATTCACTACGTGGCGCTTCGACTCTTGGATCAAACAGACAGTGTAGGGGGGACGAGGCAGTTAGGTCAGATTGTTAGATCATTTGACGGGATATCAGATAAAATTGATTTTCCCCACCCGCACTGCCAGTTGTAAACGAGCAGGCTCGTTTGTCGCAGGAATGGGTAACAACACGCAGCTAAAATTTGTTTGTTCATTTAAAATACACCATCTTATCTTGTTCTGCCTTGAAACACAGAAACGGGCCCACCATAGGATTTTCATTTTCAACAGTGCCTCACAATTTCGGTGTCCCAATTTCCTACTGTTAATGTGTGTGAAACCGACGGTATCACCGGGCTTAAGAGCTCACGATGATAATTTTGAAAATAATTGTAAGCCGAAAAAGGGAGCAGTACGATGAACGGCTTATCAACAGCTGTAAGAGTAACGATAAATGATGAAAACATCACTGATTCCGAGAGAGAGGGTTTGAACTTGAGAAATCCTTTGAATAGAACCAGCCCTTAGGACGCGAATTGATTCATTGCTTTGATGTGTCGGATACTGTTGTAAAATCTATGTCGAAGAAAAAGTAAAAGCTAAATGTAACACGAAATACAGTAGAAAATAATAAGGATAGTTTACATTTCGTTTCGATTGTTTTGCTAATTTCCTGAACAATTTCAGTAAGTAAGACGAGTGATAATCCCATAGAATAGAGTGAATCAAACTACGATAATGCTGTGTGCTTATGAACTACATAAACAAGCAAACGAACAAGAGTATGCATATCATTGCACAATCTGAAAACAACCCAAATTTGCCACATACCGCGTGGATGAGAAAGCTTTGATATTTATTTTCTAAGGGTTATGCAAGCCACTGACAAAAAATATCCTTTTTATTGCTGTTACCTTCATTTCTCGTTTGTCTAGAGAGAAAGCTAATAGAATGCACTGTATGTTAAATATGAAATCTTCTGTAGAAAAAAACTGTACCAAATTTAATGCCTTCGATAATCGTATCGTTCATGTTTATTTTTATTCAGTTTCTTTCACATTGTATGGATATAGATATAAATGAGTTACCTGTACGAAGCATTCTGATGCTGCTGCACTGTTTGTTTGATTTTACTGGGCGGATATATTTTAACGTAATGGCAAAAGCTCCTCCGCCTCCTGCTTTGTCTGTTGATAGAAATGTACCCCTGGTTGGACAGCCGATGTAGAATCATTTTCAATTTTCTTGCTGTTTCTCACCGATTGCACTTCATGGACCGGATTAGCCCAGCTCAGGAATCGCTTTCGATTTTCGCCTAAGTTTGTACAACGCTCCCAATAACGCAGTGATGATGCGAGTTCGAAAAACGGCTCTCTCCGTCGATATGCAATCGGATTGTAACGCTGTAAGCATCGCACCCGCGATTTATGCTACGCAAAGGGCACCGGAGGGTTCGTTTCTATTAGTTTGGTATTATTATTTTTTTTGCTCTTGTGTGTTTTATTATTGCTTTTGGTGTGGTTGCGGGAATTTGCTTTGTTCCGAGATGAAGTTTTCGATCTCTTACCGTTACGGCGGCAGCTTCCATCGGCAACAGATTACAGCTCATCTTGTGATGGTTTCACAATTGTTTTGACTGGATAGAAACAACGTTTCATCGCAATTTTTTCCCTTAAATTTCCATCAACCGGCGGCATTAATGCCGGATGCAGGGATCACGATCACAAACGGAAGCTACCGGCGGTGGGAAAACGTAATTACGCGATTGGCTAAAGCGGTTCAGCACCGAAGGTGGCGCTTGCTTTGTAATCGTTAATTAAGGTTTATTGTTCCGTGCGGTGGTTGTCAATGTGACAAATTGCACCGGGACCCCTTCACCGATTGGGCGAGAGGCGCATTACAATGGCACGTGTAGAGTGCACAAGTGTTCGTAGTACACGGGTGGATAAAAACGACATACGACGTACGACATCGACCACCGGGTGGGGTTCGTTCGGAGTGGCTCATATTTTGTGAAACATCGTCCTAGCGCTCGATGAAACGATGTCAACGGTAGTCTTTTATGTATGCGAAATATGCTGCGCGTCTGGGTGCGCATGCATAGAAGGCCCGTGTGGCGTCATTTACGTCCAATGCATCGAGTGCAGCAATAAAGTAATGCACCTTTTAGCGCCAGATCGACCCAATTCCGGAGCCACCTCGATCCGGTACCGCCGGGTGGATTGGTAATTGAGTTTGGCATAGCAATAGATATCGTTTGAAGGGTGACATGCTCCAGCACGCCGACCGATTGGGCGTGTGATGGAGAATCTCAATGTTACTTGAGTACTTGTTGCATTTTCCTACATGATAAGCCTCAGCCGTCATTATCATATTCTTTTTGCAAACGAACCATTCTTTTGGCGAAGCCGGTATGCAGTTCCAACTGATTATGTTTGCAGTCCACGAATATTGTGTTCAGGACATGCGTACCATTTGTTCACTGAGCAACCAAATGAATAATCATTGCGCTCAGAATGCTTACATGTGGAAATAATTCGTTTTGGTTCGCAATACAAAAAGGACCAAGCAACTGTTCGCTTAACCCTCGAATGTCTTGCAGCATATTAAGCGCTAAGTCGGGCATCATCTATCGAGTTCGGTAGCAGCACTGATTTAGCAACAAGCAAGCATGAAAGCAAAGTCGAGCACCGATCGCCTGCATCGCCTGCATCCAGGCAGAATGCGCTGGTTCGATTCCATGATTGCTCGAAAATTGGCAACTGCACACTGCAAACGACAGTGGGGACGGGTATCCTTTAGCATTCTTGATGTCAGAGGATGCACTTTTCAGTGCAACAACGGTTGAAGGCGGAAAGCGATCGGTACCGTCGTCGATGCCAGTGTCAGGCGTCATCGATTCAATGAAATGGATTAATAATTTTCCTATAAACACAAGTATGCTGCCGTGAAAGGGTCAGCCCACCAAACCCTTTGCCTGTTCGGTGGCCCATGAGCTCGTTACAGCAGGCGGAACTCCGTTTGATGGCTTCGATGCCATGCGCTGCCGATGACATCGCTGCATTCTGCCACATCGGTTGCATTCGTTTTGTACGATGCTGGTGCATCTGCATGCCGGAGCCCACAAGTCTGGACTGTACTGGGGTTTTGATTCATTTTCCTGGGTTATAGTACGCTGTCGAATCCGAATTCCGTCGACCTGATGCCGAACCGGTGAGTCCATAATACCATAATAAGTATTTAGAAGCGTGGAATCGTTCAACGCTCGACTGCCAACCAGTGGAAGTAACGAGCATTCGAGCACACGTTTTAAACCATTCGAGTGTTGATTCTCGTTGCCGGTGCTCGGCGGAGAAATTTTGTTGTGAATTGTGAATTTTTTCACTACACTGCGCAAAGTGCACTTTCAACATGCAACACAAGCTGCAGTGCAATTTTGCCCGTTAAAAGGTCCATTTTTTAATTCGAGAGTACACAAGAGCGCATGTTTTTCTTGTTTTTTTAATTGTTCGTTCAATGATTTTCATGAATGACTTGCACCAAGAGAGCACATTCCTAGACACTTAAAGTACGTTGAGACTCCCACTTACATAGAAAAAGCGCAGATTATTAAAACGCAATAACAAACTAGTGACACGAGCTGGAAAAAAATCGACATGGCACAAAAGCTTGTAAGTTTTTCATTCCACCTCATGAGTCAACATAGTTTCTTTATTTTTGCCTTCGGTTAAATGTTGTAGATTTTCGCCAGATTGTGTAAGTTCACTATCAAAAGCAGCTTTTAGCAGTTTCGATTGCGTTTGAGCCCCTCGTTTACCGTTCCATCGCGTTATTGAATCAAATTACATACTGATTCCCCGTGTCGCGAAACTTATCAATATACAATCGGTTGCAGATTCAATGTCCATCTTGAAGCACACTGGAGATTGCTGCTCGACATAACGAGCGTTCCGACAAGGGAGATTTTTAATTTATTATCTACTCTTGAGTAAAAACTTACATATGCAACGAATGCAATGGACGGGACATTTTGAAGCAATGTCATATTAGTTTCCTGTGAAAATCCAATTTACGCAAAACAATCAAATCAAAGTCTCCAGATATGTGGTCGTTTCTTTGTTATATTTGCAATGAAACATCGAAGGCATGTTGATGGTGATGCATCACACGAAACAACCTAATTGGCAAATTGCAGCGACCGGGCATTCTCCGTAATGGGTGTGTGCTCAAATTGCCAAGTAACTCATCGGGTTGTGCATAACTTGTGGCTCGGATATTGCCTACACTCGTTTGAGCGTTAAGCTTTGTTCGGGTCTTATTGCTTCCGTGCACCTTGGCTAAATGGCAGCGTTGATCAACTGCTACTGGTTGCTGCCCCCCGTCGATAGGACGCATGCATTTTCGGTTTCGAACACCGGCCCCTCTCGAGATGCCACGCATCGATTCCACTCACCCATCGGATGCAGCTGAAAACCGACCAACTCGGTCGGTTCCTGGTGCCCGGTGTCCGTGTGGGTATTAATTAACAGTTTACGCTTTAGCAAGTGGAAAATGGACGCTCGATATGGCATTGCCGTGGCATCGGAGTGCCACCGGAACTGGGACGGCAGATGCTGCCGTCTCGGGTTCAGTTTTTACAACTGAACGATTTGGTCGGCGACTAATTGTTAATTAGCATTTGCAGTGGAGAGCCCTTTGAACCGGTACGCGTTGCACTCGAAGTGGGTGTCCGATTGCAAGGATTGAATGAGCATTATTAAGTCAGTGGCACGGCGACAGCTCGACGGGCCATGGCATCGTGCCATCGTGTCCTTTGGGCTCGCTCGCCGGAAAAACTTCTACGCTGCGCAACATCCCGGACCGGTGTGCGAATTAATTTCCCACTTGCATTCAAAAGCCATCGTTTTTCGTCGAATCCGGGCTATGATAAACGCTTCAACGCCCAACGGTGTTGTTGTCCTTGGACGCGCTCGCCTGCAGAGGAGGTATTTTGCAACATCCCAGGGAGTTGTTAAGTGGTTAATTAAAAGTTTTCCAGCACCACCGACACGACTCCGATTACTGGTTCCGGTGTGCGGCCTCCCTCGGGATAACTTTTGCGACCGGATGCGACACTTTGTAACCGGCGTGGTGTTACCAGGTTCTAGGAGAAGCGTATGAAAATATTGTATCAATTTGTTTGTCAGCAAAACTACGCCACAACAAGCGGAGTTTCAGCAGAACCTGTCGACCTATTTGCTGCTGTGCGCTGTTGCATCGAATGATTTGTTCGCATTTGAAACGTCACCATCGTCTATCAGCCTTATTCGACACGCTGGCCTGGTCGCATTTTTTCCTCCTTGACGAGATACCCAAGATGATCCTGCTAGAAACGCGCAAGCTTTAGCGCAATCTGATACGACTCGAAGTGGAATGGACGTTGCGGAACCAATGATACGGAAAGATAAATATGCTACCCACTGCGCAGTACTACAATCTAATAGTTTTTACTTAAAAAGACACAATACTGCTGGAGGGTTTCGTCTCTGTGCTTTCGCTCTGATCGTGTCTCTGCTCGGTGTAGCGTCGGGTCGAACGACAGTCCTGGCGCGAGCACACAATCGGGCTGCCCTTTTTATTGCACCGGATGCACCGTGTGATGCATGGGTATTGTTTTCCGATCGCAAAAAGGGAAATAAAAACATAACTCCCCGCACGGGAAACTGCGTTCGGTTCACTCGAACGTGAGATTGCACGTGACAGTACGATATAATAGCTTCATAATTAATGTCGAAGCGTCCTTGTCGCTCGATACGTGGCCGGTTGGTGGACGTGGATGAGTTTTTAACATTTACATGCCCCCTGCAAACAGCAATTTCCAGTGTGCTTCAAGATGGGCAGTGAATCTGCAATTGATTGGATTGTGATCAGTTTTACGATACGGGGAATCAGTATGTAATTTGATTCAATAACGCGATCTAACGATAAAAGAGAGACTCAAACGCAATCGAAACTGTTGAGTTTGTAATTACAACCTCTTCATTTTGTTGATAAGCTGTTATTGTTGTGGAAGAGAAATGAGGCGATTTTATGAACATATTATCGTTATTATTATCATTACATTTAAATTGTGTCAACGTGGATGATAAGCAGCATATACGATTCAACATTAATCACCATTTCAAATCTCCGTTTTGAAAGACCATTATGGTGCGACAATCTTGTCCACAATCTAGTTATATCTTACCACGTCAAACGAATTGATCGATTTCCCCAGTAATGTCTGTAGTACGTTAAGCAACTGAGCAATGCAAATGCTGAGAAGGATGCCAATTCTGAAAGTATTGCAAATCGTGCGACGTGAACCTTATACTCTTGTGCGCATAATTGAATGAATTGCTGTGAAAGCTGTTTTCACGAAAGCAAATTATGCCATGCAATGGTAATTGGGCTCGTTTTCGAATGATAATTAAATTTTCGTTCATGGTAAATATTCATTGATGCCTTTAGAGACATTGTCGTTAACATAGCATATATGTTAATGATGCTAAGAAATTTTAGTAATTTTTAGCTGTATCAAGTATAAAAATAAACTGTATCAAAATTAAATCAAAAACAATGAAGCAAAAAATGGGATATTGTTGAGTGTGTGTGGTTATCATACGTCCTGAGAGAAATGGGTCATTTTAAAAGGCCATATCAGATAATTTAGCATTTACTAGTAGGTTGAGTTTGGCGAATATTCTTACACTCTTAAATAATCTTTAAATTTATGTTATCAAATTATAGGCAATGCCTTGCTCAACCATATGTACGAAAAAGTAGGAAGACTTATCTTCTTCTCTCGTAGTCAACATCATCATTACCGCTGTTGTTACCAGAACGGTTGGTTTTAACCATTGGATCATTTCAAGAAAATTTTGAATGTTGACAAACTGACCAATGGATAATTTCAACGAAATTGGGAGCAAAATGCTCGCAAACGTATGCATATTGTAAATTGTTGTTTGGAACAGTTTATATTGGCAAATTAAAGCAACAATCAACCAGCATTTGCAGAAATGCAATGGAGGCGCCCAGTACATGTATTGCAAATAATAATTCTGTTTTGTTTCATTATAAATATTTAATCATGTTTGTTTACTGCGGCTTGATACCTAAACGAGAAACATGGCGTTCGCAGTGAAAGCAAAATCATATGTTTATAATACTTGTTTTACTCATGAATATATTCTACGAATAAATTTAAATTATTTTCCATTTTTCAAACGGCTGCCCTAGTCTAGGTACATATATTCGAAGTTCAATGCAAACCTACACTTCCACTATGGTGAGCACGGATGATCGGGTGGTTAGCTCACGCCTACATGGATATTCATCGTACAGTAATAAATAAAAACATAGCCTCCTACGCACCAATCGATTCTTAAGTCATATCATTACTCTGCTTAGAGTCGTTTTTTCTTTTCTTTCTTACATTCTCTCTCTCTCTCTCTTTCTATCTCTCTGCTTCTCTTTCTCATTGCGAGAGCAGATTTAAAGCCAAGATTGGCCAATCCTCGGCGCCGCCAACGCCACATGTGCGAAGGGTGGCATACGTTACGCAGCGTTACACCATTTCACCGCAAGAGGCTCATTTCATTCATGCGTTACCAACACAACCAGAGTAGGAGCCGGGCCGCCTACTGCTAAGAACGAGTATGAAGTGCGAGGCGTTCGCGGTTAGCACGCGCAAACCGCAGGGTGACATAAGCTACGCGCGCGAATCGATTGCGCTGAGAGCAACTCATCGGTTTCGCGCTGATCTGTAGTAGTTGCACACGGTTGTTGGGAGCGTTCGGAAGCTGTTTATTCCGGCAACGGAGTACGAATTCGTTGTCTTAAAACAAACCCAAATTTTCCTGGAAAGTTCTGCGGTAGTGTTGTTCCGGTTGCGCGTCTCCGGGAGTGCTCTTGTTATTTGCTGCGGTTTGCAAAACGAGTAAGTGTCACACCGTGCCCATCATGTGTCCTAGGCTTTCCAAATAAAAAAACTAGGTCAATAAGTCGACCAGTCTATCAACGCAGAGGCTGGTGCATCGCGCTGTTGTGACACAGTTTGATGAGCGTGTGAGTGCGAGTGTAAGCGGTTGAGCGAGAAAAAATAGAAGATGAAAAAGAAAGATAGAGACGGAGATTGATAAATCTTTGGCTGCCGTTTGTTCTATTCAAATCCGTCGGATGTTGATAAGCGAGAAGTGAAACTACCCAAAACGGTTCTGATTAAATGTAACGAATGACTTTGGTGAACCGAACGAGATGTGTCTGCGATCGCAACCATATGCAGTCGTGTACGCTGCGATCATCTTTTATTTTTAGCTCACGCGCAACAGAAGAAACGGAACGGAAGCTAAGAAAAAATGCGCATCCGTAAAATTCTTGTTCCGCTGCTCAGGTTTCGCGGCACGATGGTTCATTGAAGCATGAGCGAGGTTTCAAAATATCACATTTTTCTACCAGCCGTTCGGCAGACTCCACGCGAGGCAGTTTTAGAGCCATAGTATTGCTCGCAGTCACGACCACCATTACTGGTGCCGCCGCCAGCACAGATGGATTTTATGTTTTTGGGTGCATGCTTTGAAAACCCTTCGGTGCACTTCATGTTGTTGTGCGAGCTAAGGGAGAGCTGAATATACAAACAATATCTTTAAAGCTAAGCACCTTTTGATATTTAACTGTACCTCAGTATGTATTGCTACAATTGTTGCAAAAAATCTGGCACTCATAAGGAATGCATAGTTGCTTTATTACAAGTTGGCTCCTTCGTGAGTTTAGTCAATGTATTTTCTCATCTCTACTTGCAAAGTATGACGCATTTCTTGCGTGTTTCCAAGATTCGTCGCGCAGTGGTGAACGAGTTCACGGAAGGTGTGCGAAGAGGAATGCGCTCTCTGAAGCGTGTGTTGGTAAGTCGCTAGTGCGGCAGAAGGTCGAGTCCGTTGTGGTAGTGCGCGGCCCCATATCAACAACACACATCATTCACACCCTTTGGCGTGCACCAACACGACGTTCCGTACGAGTGATCTTGAAATTTTTGTTTATATTCGTCGCGAGTGGGTTGCGTCCGTCGTTGACTCACTGCTAAGATCGTTCGCGGTGCTTGGAGGCCAATCCAAAAACAGCTTGCCCCATTTCTTTCGCGCATTAAAAACATGCGCGCCTCAGCTGGTCCTTCAGTTTCGCGGTACCTGGCGGGAGCGACTATAATTTGAACTTGGACCAAACGCAGTGGTTTCAATTTGATTAAATTTATCCACGAAAACCGTGCTAACGGCTGCTTGAAAGTATATATTATTTCAAAAATAACAGCATACCATCAATTGAACATTAAAATATAATCAGAGCTATCGTGATGAACAAAAATGGCTTGGCCACCAAAACTGTTGCGATATTTAAGGATGATGATAATGATGATGATTATAATAGCATACTATGAAGAAATCAGTTTTTGTTACTTCATAATTGTATACTACTAATATCAAACGCATGACGAGCTCGGGTTCAAAATTTAACGGAGCGAGACAGGACTTCATTATCTGGTAACGTGAAATCTCGAGTCAAAGAGAGCTTTTACATGGCAAGATCCTCGGCAGTCCTTTGTCGATTACGGTTGTCGCGCCACTAAAGAAGAGAGAATAACACAAAAAACGTGAATATCAATTCGGAATTGCGTAGCCGTTCTCTGTTCCTTGCGTCTCTTTGTTATTGTTTGAAAATCGTATGACAAATTTTAATAATCAGTTACCGATAATGCTGTTGATTGCATTTTCATTCAATATGCCGGCAAAACATATGTTGCGAAGCGAGATTTATAACGTTACTTTAATCAAAAATTTTGCTGGCAGCTACACAGACCTTCGGTTCTATAGCCAGTAGATTGCCCTGGTGCGTAATCCAACGAGATTGTCGTAAAATATTCATTTCATACGGTGTTCGGTGGTATGTTAAACCGCACGATGTTAAATTAATTGTACTTCCGCCAAAACCGCCAGTTTCGCCTTTCATTTCCGTTAAGCCAGTTAATATTGGCTTTCGATGGTGGATTGGTGGAATTTGTACGTAATAAAGGCGCCTTGGATAAATCGATTTACGATACCCCCTGCGTGTCCTGCAGAAAAATTCGTCTGGATATGATGTCATATGCATGTTTTTGGTCATCAGCCAAATGAAGGCAGAAGGCGGAAATCTCGTGTCGCTGTAACCATGTGAAAGGACGACAGTAAATTTTATTTTTTGTTTCATCAACGGCTCGTTCATGTAACACGGGACCAAGAGCAAAGCTTTTCCAAGCTCATCATTAGATAATTTAAATTACCGTTTGTCAACATGCTGCCATGTCAACATGACAACAGGACATGAGGCGTCCCTGAAAGAGGCTCATTTCCAAAATGGCAAAGTTAGGCTAGGAATTTATGTACAAATAACACGGAGAGCTGTGGAGAGCGAGATGCTGAGGCTGTGAAAAACGTGGAGCGATTTATGTGCGGCCAGCGTTGAATGCTGGGGAGCTCCGGTGATTGCGCAGATCGAAAGTTCCATTCTGAAAGGTGCGCCATTCTACCGTTCTGTAGGTCAGCTGCAGCTAGGGCGTGTGGAAGAAAGCGGCAAAAAGTTTCAGATGGCTGTACTAATTTAGTCAAGTGCTGCTTCATTATGACTACTTTCCGGTATTCAACCATAGAACTCGTCATTATAAGCATGCCATTTTTTTGCCTACCGTAGTTTGCAAGACAATTTTGAAATTATTCGACTGTAATGGAAAATGTTTTCCGTTCGGGGAGTTTAGGGTGCTTATGGGGTTATACATAAGCATGATTTTGCGTGCAGCTGGAGATAATTTGGACCAACCGCTACTCTAGCTTCCCGAAGGACTTTACAAGCTCGTGCTCTACTGAATAAATTAGATCGCGATTCGCTGTGCACTTACAGGTAACCTTCGAACGCGAGCACAGTAGCTTACGTCTCCCCAAATGCATGGCTTAACGAGCATGCTAGGGAAACCAGCACGAACGACGCTCGCTGCTCAGCTGCTCAGCTGCTGCAACATTAGTCCCACGGATAGCACGACCAGGCAAATCCTGGGTGCACCAATTGGTATTATGAATTTTTTAGCACTTCATTATTGCAAGCGCAAATATCCCATCCAAGCACATAGGATATAAATGTCCCTCGGCGACTCGCGGAAATGCCGTGGCTTGTTTGAATACAAATTTAATTGCATGGGTTTAATTTAATCATCGTTTAAATTAATTTCACTCTTTCTCTTTCAAAAAAAGTTTGAGTACAGGTTTTGTTTCGCGGTCACAATGGCGCAACCGTTGGTCAGTTCTTGCTGTCGGTGCTACACGCTCCGCAGCGGCTCTATTGCAACTGGCATCCTAGGCATCCTGCTGTCGATCATTTCAATCATCATGATCTTCACTCTGCGGATCGACTTCAAGACCATCCTAATGGACTGGTTACCGCAAAACGTGGTAAAAATAATCTACGCCCTTAATCTCGTCATGACCATCCTGATTTCGCTGCTGATGATCATGGGTGTGATGAAGGTGAGTTTTTGATCGCGCTTGATCGCATATATCAACGTTTACACTCCTGTTTCACTGTATCGATTTTTTTGCAGAAAAATCACTTTTTCATGATGCCGTGGGTCGTGCTGGGTCTGATGCTGGCGATCGGAGTGCTGATTAGTGTGATCTACAATGCGGTGGTGCACTTCATCGAGGGTTACGTGTTGACCGGGTCGCTATGGATAGTCGTGGGGTTGCTTGCCGTCGGTGAGTTTTCTTTATCGATGCTGAAGAAATTGTGTGCACATTCTTACCATTGTGTTTTGTTTTGCAGTGTTTTATGTTTACTTGTGGATCGTGGTGTACAGCTACTTTGTGTCGCTGAAGAATGAAAACGATCGGGGAAGGTACTCGAAACAACCGTACCGACGGTAAGGGGACCTGATCACGCCAGTGCTACATCACAAATGCTCCCTACTTTCGTGCCTGCCATGTTATTTACAGCTGTACTTTTATCGTAACAATAATAATAGTAAAAAATGATATAATTTTCGTAACACCATCTTAGGTTTGTAGAATGTTAGTAACCACTCCGAACAGATGTTCGGGTGTAATTCTACAGCAAAACGCAGGTAGTATCAAACAATGCCAGAGAGCAAGCGTACCAATGAACGCGCGGGAAACAAATATGGTCAAGCAAACGAATATTGGTGACTCTTGTAGCGCAGAGCTTGGGCGACACAGGCAGAACTAACTTATTTACTTACACATACCATTTGATTCTCGTTTGACTGAAGGCTCTAAATGTACTCATCATTAAACATGAATAACTTTATTCACTAACAGACGCGTTGTGTTATTTTATTGAATTTGTTCACACACTACGTTTCGAATTTTCACACGAAGATGACAACGCGGCACGCGGCAGTGCTGTATGGTGGATGAGGCTTTGCTGTTTAATTAAATTCATTACAATTTCCAGCACTGGAACGGCACTCCAACGGCGGCCCTGCTGGGCTGGACGGAGAGAGTGGGATGAACGTATTAATGAATGCCCGCTTTTTATTGGATTAATCAGTTCCAAAGATCCGAAAGTTCCAATCATTCCAGGTGTTCAAAGGTGGTTTCGCTAGCGGCTTACGGATGGGGAAAAGTGTTTTTTTTTTCGAAACATACCAACACCTGAAGTAGTTCCTGTTCGGTTACCGCATAAGCAGCGAAGCTACCGGACAGATAAGGGAAAGACACCAACCCCCGACAAACGGTGACGTTGGCGGTGATGACAAACACGTAAATAAATATGGAAATAAAAATAAATTCAGATCCAAGAATGATGAAAGCGCCGTTCCGGCACGAGCACGAGCATAAAAGGAAGGAAAAGCAGTGTGTATCAAAAGGCCAATGCGGTGGAGGCTGTGCTGTGTATAATCGGTTCGTTATTTGTCGGGTGGATGTAAAAATAGCAGATCCGAAAGGTGCCGGCAACGGAACCCGGTCGGAGCCCGGGTGGTGGCGCTCAATGGTAACAACACGGCCGTCCCGTTCACCTAAAGGATGTGTTTACACGAAGCGTGCGGTCCTGAGATGTGATCTCGAGCGGCAGATGAGAAGGACGCGGCTTGACATAGTTGCGCCAAATGCGAGGGGATCGATAAGTTAAGGCCAAGGGGTGATGGTGACACGTCAGCAGATGGCAAGATGGCTGATATTATGATGAATATTATGTTATGGCGGTCTTGATAAGCTCACAAGTGGGTGGGTCAGGTGTAATGTATGTGCGCCTTGCATAGGCGAACATTTTTTGCACGCCAAGTCACAAGGATTTCAGCGACGGAATGATGGCGTTCGTGCCCCTTTAAGGATCGCTCGGTAAGGAGCACACAAGACGATAGTCGTGTTTATTGGACGGTTGCGTGAGGTGAGGCGTTGCGTTTTGATCCCTTTAACTGCACTCGAGGGAGCCTACTTCAAAGCGGCGGAATTTGTTTAAATTTACTGAAGATACACTTCAAAGTCTGCCTGTCAGGATCCAGAGCGCCCATGTTGTCTTCATGGAAGGCAATGGCGCTGTTTGAATTGTTTTACGTTGTTCCAACATGCTTTCGGTCGGTCGAGGGTTCACCATTGGCCTGGATCGGATAGAAACGTTTAAGCTTATTAATTCCCATTTTCCCAGACCTGAAGATTCCCAGACCGATGAGATGAGATTTGTTATTTTGAAGAGTATAGTTGAGAATGCCGGGTTCTTTGCAGCGGCATTCTGAAAATGCTAGAAAAGAAAGCTCCAGAAAAAAAGTTCAAATCCAACCGAGTTCTAGTTGGTAGGTCTCCGTGATGCAATATGCAAACCTGGAGATTTGCTTCGGCTTCATGTACGTTTAGTGCAACCATGGCAAAGGGATAATGGGGTTTCCTTCAAAGGATTCGATTGACTCACGGCTGAACATGCTGAGATTGTTTATTTTGTTTCTCCGAAGCGAAAACTGCGTAGATGGCCTGGTCAAGGCATCAATCCCTTGAGCATGAATTACTGTTTTGTAATTGGTTTTGATCAAACGAGGTACTAGTTCAAACACGTTGCTCTGGTGGTGTTTCGAAGGAACAAAGCGACTGCGTGCATGTAATACTAGTTGTTCGTTTCAATACTAGTTGTTCGTCAGCCACTCAGATTTTGTTAGAAAAGCACTGTTTCGTTACCACCCATCTCGAAAGGTTATAATGCGAATAAGTTTTGACATCTTTTATCATAGGTTTGGGTGATTTTTTAAACGTCCCTGTTTTTCATTTATTTAGGTTGTAAAACAGCAATAATGAATAAAAAAAAAGCGACGCAAAAGAGAAGCAAGGAGTGGTTAATTACGATTTTATCTGGTGATCCCGGTAAGACACAATCAGAAAACCAGCACCAGCGTGGTTCTAGTAGTTGAGCTTCATGTAGCTCCAGGACACAGCGTACTCCCTTTAATACCTGTCGTTTGCGTGCAAAAGCGCACGAAGGAGTTAATTTTCGTAGCATCGTGCCATGAAGCTAATGCCTTTTTTCGTAAACGCAAGCAACACACTTGAAGGATTCTGAAGTGACAACCGCCCAAGCAGAATCCCGTGTGCTGACGTAAGGACCTTTCAGGGGTAAAAAGAACGACATCCGCGACGCTGTAAGGCGCGACTGGGAATAGACTTGCCATCGAAAACAAGCCGTGGGGCATTGACGTGGCTACCGGAACGGTCCTGTATATTGTGGATGATTGATGGTTAGCTGGTGCCGATGCTATTCAAATAGAAATTCCGTTCAGACGGAACTTTGCACATCGGATTTGGAGGTGCTTGAACGGGGTCTCGTCATTGTAGCAGCTGTTTGTGAGGCTTCGAGGTACTCGTTCCCGATCAGGATGTGACTTTCCCGAGCCCGGGGCGTGGGTTTTGGCATTGCAAGGTGAACGGTTCTGTATCGCCTTGACACAGGACCTTGTGTCGGCATGATTTGACGGAATAATTCGAACCGACTAGGGAGCGCCATAATCCGACCATTGGTGGATGATTTGAAGGATTGCCTGATGGCGGAGTGCGTTGACGTAAAACAGCCTCGAAAGGATTGAGTGTGACGAAGGCAACCGGAACGAAGGCATGGACGGGAAAAGTTCGCCTTAAAGCCTTACCGAACCTTGGCCGGAATGATTTGTGGGACATACGGTTGCTTCGGTTGATCTCTTTAGGTGGATCATATAATTGTTACGAGAGAGCGTTGCCACATCGACGTTAACAGCTTGGGCTTGAGAAAATAGCTTTGAAGGCAGAAATTAGTTGCATAACATTCGTATGCGCTAAATTTTATGCATTCATCAGGCGCAGAAAATGTGCTATGAAAAGCACAAACATGCACAGCGCAATGTGTTCAATGAGCTTGCATTAATTTGTAAAGCTTTTGCGCAATCGTGTTAAATAGAAAACAGCACTAAGAGGATTCTGATTCTAAATTGTTGCTAGTTCATTGAATTATAGAAAATTTTGGAAGCAAATTCACGAGCATTTCTCAAACGTTGGAAATTGTGGCGCTGGCATAGTGGAAGGAGACCGTAGATACTTCGTGTACTCAAGCTTTTCAGAGTTGGGTTGCGAAGGAATGTCTTTTGATATTTAACACGCAGCGTACTGTGCTTGGAAAGGAGACGAAGGCATTTGGCAATCCGTTTGTCTATTTTACGTGCAGCAGCATTCACCAATTGAAACATTCCGTGAAAATTGAGAAAAAAAATGTTTGTAAATTTTCATTACTCGTGGCACGCGTCGGAGTAAGCAATGGCATCGAAAGCACGCTTTTAAGGCACCGTCCTGTATCACGACCGTACTTGAGCAAAGTGGAAGAATAATGTATATGCGGAAGAAACACGAAAGGAAACATGCAGACTCAGCGAGAGAATTTCTAACGAAAATCTTCCTACTAGGTGAGCATTTGGCTCTGGCGCGGCTGATGCTGTTGCTAATTCGCCGTACCCGGAGCCTGGTGTGATGGCACATCAATCATTTTCGCCGGGTTACATTTGTACGTCCCGGGTGCGTTTGATGTACTGCCCGGCGCCATTACCCGCCAGTGTCAAATTGTCAATCACGGTCAATGTCGGAACGGTTTCCGTTCCGTTTCCACTAGGCGGGATGTTCGATTTCGTCGGGTCCTCCGATCACGGTTGACTGGGTGGCAAATCTTTCGCGAAGTGTAAACGGTTCACTTGTGTTCAGGTGATTCCCGTGCAGAAGGTTCATTGCCGACGGAACGGGTCCAGGTGTCAATTCACCGTCGATTCCGGTGCACACCAACTCGTCCATCCGCGCGTAGATCTTGGCCTATGAATAATTCCATTTATTGTAACTGCCCCGAACCGCTCGGCAGCGTACGGTACCGTTGTACTCGGGGGGAAAATGTTCGTTCCTTTAATGGTAGCAGCTGGCCCATCTCGGGTCCTGCGAGATGATAAGATCAATAATGAGCAACCTGTGCCGGGTTCTTTCGAAACGACGGATGCTGGAGCTTGTCCCTACTGGAAGAAAGCTGAAAGGTTCATATTCGCGCCTCAGTGCGCATTATTGGTCTCGATTTGAACTCGATTCGATGCGAAACCTTAAGCTGTTGCGAAACAGACAAAAAAAAATAAATCAAAAACCCCTTAACGGTACGGAAAATCGATCGTTTTGGTTCGATTTTCCGGAATAGGAACTCTTGTTGCGCCACATAGATACGGCATTCGCGCGACGCAAAGAGAGAACCAACGAAACAAAACGAAACTGGCGAAAGGCAGCGGTACAAACCCACGTGGAAATATGTGCGTACTTTTGAAATCTAACAATAGAGCAGTAAAAAAAAGGGGGAGACGCAAAAAAAAACGTAAATCAATCACCAAACCGAAATTTGGAAGCCAAATAAGCCCCCCTTATTTATGATTTGAGCCTCATCGAAACAGCATTATGGAGTAGTGTTTTTTTGTTTTCCAACCTGGCAGGACTGTTGGCATTGTTCGCTTAATGAAAATTGTGTCAACATGGTGAGCTGTATGGTTCTAAATAAACTCACAGTTTCAATCCTGCCCATCACACTCGAACGATGGCTGTTTCGCGGTGTTTATAAAGAATATTTCCCAAGTGCAGCCATATGTGCATCATGTGTGCCTGAACCGGAAAGCAATCTACGGCAAACACTTGGCGAATAAATAGCAATCGTTTGAACCACTCGAGCGGCGCACAACGGCGCATGATTTGAATAACACGTTTGCACCGTAGCAGCATTGGTTGTGCAAAATTCTTTTCATCGTCAACTTGTCGGAAGTTTGTTGCTCCGAGAAGTTGCGCTATTAGTATATCCGTCCCGTTCAAACTGGTCGGGTTGGGGAAAGTTGAGGAAAAGTAGTATCGCCACAAAAGAACTGTTTTCCGGAGTTTGCACTAGTCGCGGTAGTAACGCCTCGAAGTTCGTGCAGAACCGGGGCGAAAATTGAATACACTCTAAGGCGAGATAGACCGTGGAGGGATAAAGTTATCGCTTAGTGCTGCAGTTCGGCTGTGTAATTATATTTTCCTCCAGTTCATGGCTGGTTTGAATGAGGCGTATGTTTAAAACATGCTCATGGCAGACCATCGCCAAAGTGTACCGTTGGCGCACATACGGTTAAGGCGTAGCCGTTTGTTTATTCAGACTCATCTGATGGAAACGATTATCCAACCCCCCGATGGTCGGGTTTCATCAATGTTAACAAATAAGGTTTAATCGAAAGTTGAATTGCTTTTCGCATTTACCTCCCATCGTACAGCCTTATCGAATCATTGCATCGTTATTCTCCTATCTGTATGTGTTTACGGCGGTAAATTCCAGCATTCAAACATCAAGATCTGTGGTTACTAGATCTTTCTTCTCCATTTGATTTTTATCTGTTTTCATCCCTCTAATCCGTATCACCACCAGGGCCTTTTTTGTTCGATCGTTTTCTCTCACTAGTATTGCTTGCATTCGAGAGGGTATTTAAGCGTGACCATTTACCTTAACGACGTCAAAGGTCATAATATCGATTCGCAGTTATTTCGCATGTTCCGTTGCTTTGTCAATGGTGTTTCCTTGTGTGTACCGGAACTAGCATAGACCCGTTCTCTTGATTCCTCACAGATGTTACACTCTGCAACTTTGTTGAGTTAACTATCACGTGTACACGTGTCAGGTAGCGTTAGTAAATGTGGCGTGATTGGACACGGTTATCCCCCGTTTGTCATGCTGAACTACTGTGTCTAACTCTTCATTGCGAGTTAGATGATTTAGTGATCGATTTTCATCGAGCTGTTCAAAATAACTCAATGAAATGCTAATGCTATAGATGCCATAGTTTTTCTTAAATTAATGACGTTTGGTTTGATTGTTATGAACGATTATGAACTCAAAAACCTTACTCAACAGTTAAACCTGTTACCCAAATTACCGACTGGATCACAGACACGAGCTATTATTTTAATGGATGTAAATTACAGCTCGACACGGCTCGCTGGGCAAACGAGATAGCGCTCGAATGTGGTTGGGAATCGGTGCGAAAGGACGCATCACGCAACTATTTGATTAAGGCTGATCTTAAAGGTTCCACGTTGCGGTTCTAATCCCCAGGTCAAATGCTCTCTAAAGCCTTCCTTCGCGCGATTCATCAGCAAATGGATGGCACCCGTTGATTGGGCGGATGTTGCGAAAGTGATTTCGTGGCGTTAATCGGTCACCGTTGGGTCACTTCCGAACCCAACCCCAAGCCGGATATCGGATTGCAGCCACCGTTGCGAATGCCGCACGGTATCACTATGAAGACGGTAATCACACACCCACACATATCCGGTCTGTCAAGCAATGATGGTTCCCCGCGGCTAAGGATCCTACATCCAAGTGCTTCCGGCGTACGCGGCAGGACCTGCGCTTGTTGGAAGTCAATCGATGTCCACCAGTGGAGATGAAGGCATCGACATCAAGTACGCCCGGCGGCACATTCGAAATGGACTTCACCACCTCCGTTCGGTTTCATGGCAGACAATTGAGACGGATCAATACAAATACACCCGCCGAAGGACCGTTCGTCGCGTTGTGCTGCATTCCAAGACGAAGCGAAGAATTTTCATATTTCAAAACGTGCAGCCACGGCGCACACGATATAAGCACGAAATGGTACAAAACAACGCCATTTCCCAGTGTCCTTTCACCCAGTCCTGGGCGGCCTGGTTGAGCCGGTCTAGTAAGCAGTCATTGCCCGTATCCTTTCGGGATGCGCGAGTTGGTCCTGGCTTGGGGTGCGGTCGCACGCGACGACAAAGTTCCTGTGTACGGAAGTTCGGTCGAACGAGCGGTTTTGGACGCAGCCGGCCAGACAGCGGAATGCCTTTGAACCTTGCCTTGCTCGCGGCAACAGCAGGCTCGAGGCTCGAACGCCGTCGTCTGCGCTCGTTGCTCACTGCTCGAGGTGTCGAGGTCGTAAAATTACAAATCCTACAACTCTGCAGGGGAGCCGTCGGTGGAGGGAACTGAGGGGACCGGGGGAGAGGGGTGACTGCCACTGCGCAAGGATACGCAGCCGGGCTCGGAGTTTCCCCACCCGGAGTTGTAACGTTCGCTGGGGAAGCTTCGGCGAGCGCTCGATACGCGGGCTACTATCGAATCCAGGTTACTACTACACTGCTTGCCACAACTTTCGCAGCACCAGTGTGATAGAGTTTCGGTGTTATTTTTTTTGCGGCAGCTTTCGAACGACAATGAAGCCCTCCCGGACGAGCAGGGATGTGGTCGTGGTTAGCCGTGACGTACGCCACGCAGCTTCCCATTTCACGCAAAGCGCACCGCATGCGTCGTCCGTGTTGCCATGGCAACCGAGATGGCATCTCGGTTTCGGTGGTACACTGCCTGGGACGGTGTTGGTGTGTCAGTTCGGTAGCCCCACGACCCGAACGATGCACGAATCCAAACGACGAACGTTCGGAATGCCGGAACTGGCTGACAGCGTCCGTACGAGACTCGCCTCGGCAGAGTATCGCATCACGTCGCGGCGAGTAGTAAGCAGTTTGGTGCAGGTGTGCGTTCCGGTGTGCACTGTACTGCTGTTCCGTGAGCGCGTTCGCGTCGCTGGCAGCAGCAGCAGCAGCAGCCAGCTACTACAGTGTGAGGAGGTGTGTTTTCTCGAACCGTCCTGTCTGTCTCGGTCCTGAGGGTTTTTGCCTTTACCGCGCTCGACGACAACAAAGACGCTGAGCAGTGGGTCCTGAAGGTTTTTCCTGTAGGATTCCTCTATCTGCCATCCTCACGCTCCTGCCGCTGATGCTGCTAGTTTGGCGCACTCGTTCACAGACTTCATTCTGTATTTTGCATTTAAATCGTTCCGTGCCTCCAGTAGCAGCATCAGCAGCAGCATCGAAGCAGGCCGTGCTGGAACGCGCAGCAACAGCGTGCGGTGTGTTGTGTAACGTGTTCACGGCGGGTTCGAGCAGCGTACATTGCGGATGTCTGCGCTCGTTGTGCGTGTTGCGAGTTCGAGTTCACTGTGGTTTGTTTGGTCATCGGCGCTTAGGGATTCGGTCGTTCGGCTGTTGGCCTGGGTGCATTCGACAAAGTGCACATCGGTGCGTAGCTGGACCTTACGGTTGAAACTCTCAGTGGCACCACCAGCAGGACATCGCGCCGGAGGCGCACCTGTGGTTAGGTCCTCGATTAGTTAAGGTCCCATTTTCGCTTCTCTCTATTCACCTCCATCGCTTCCTTCATTGTGTGTGCTGCAGGTTTTGTAATAGGTGCTGTGTGTGGGTGTTTGGGTGTGTGTGTATTTGTGTATGTGCTCCCTCGGTAGAAGTGCGAAAGGCACGTTCTAAGGGTGAACGTGAGCGGCCAAGTGCAGCATGCAGCGTTCGTAGTGTGGTGCGAGTCAATGCGGGCCTGCCGATTGCAAATACGACCACTTGCAGAGCCGCTGGCCCTGGTGCCAAAGGTGGGTTAAAGGTAGATCGGAAGGCCGGTGGTCCGGGAACGCCGACAAAACCCACACACACACACACAAATACAAACAACCTTTAGGCGAAGAAAGTGTAATGGCAGTGGTGGGAACCGGTTGGGCGGGAGGAGGTGGAAATTAATCTTATCGAAAAGGAAAACGGCACGAGGACGATGTGCTTTAACGAGTTGTGATTGGAAACCAATTAGGACGACTCGATGGGGCGTGCGGGACCTGAGCTTAACCGCAAATTCGCAAGGCGCACACAGATTTATACGCAATTAGGTTCGGGTGTGGGTGCGCGCGTGCTAGGTTTCCCACACCCCCCCCCTCTCCCCCAAGGTGATTGAACGATCACACGGGGCGTGTGAGAGAGGAATCACATTTTCCAGCGTTTCTCCAAGCTAACCGCACGGGGCCCGGATAGGCGGTTGCGGTTGCGGCATAATGAAGAAGAATCTCGAGAGACACTTATGCGACCACCGAAAGCAGACCTCAGTCTGTTTGTTCGTTGTGATATTTCTTGCTGCTTCAGCGTGGGTGCGAAAGGAAATGGAAGTACACATCGCAACGTGGGGGCATTTTATTTTTTTGATTGAATCCATCAAGATGACAAACAGTTCGGAACGCGAGTGATCGGAAATCAAAAATCGATCCCCCTAATGCGTTTGCCATTTTGGAAAGTAATTTTCATCTTCAACCGACCGTGGGGACGCTTGTGCCGGAGTGTGACATTCCGTTGACACCATTGTTCCGCCGTTGACACATGCCGTCCCGGGAGGGCAATCGTGATGGAGGCGCCCAGTACGTGGCTGGGTCGGAAGCCAGACCCCGCATAAAGTACGGATCGTAAGCGATCCTTTGTGTGCGGGTTTTTGGCGTGGTGTGGGGGTCAGTTGGAAAATGTGACGTGGTTGTTCGTGAGAACGGTCAACTTTTTTTTGTGTGGCCAACCGCAGATTCGTGTCGGAATGGCGTTTCTCATTCTCCTCGAATGCGCCTTGATGCTTCGTTTGGTGGCCCTTAAACAGGCGATATCGCTTCGAGACCAAGTCTCTAGACGCAGACAACAAAGAACATGAGGTTTGGATTAGTTCGGAAAGCTGTTGCATTATCAGGCGAAGCTTGGCGTTGGGAGAGGGATACAAATCCGAGGCCCCGGGCCGATGTGGGTCAGTATTTGATATTCATAGATGGACGAATCGATTGGACGAGCGTGGCAGCAGATCATGAATATTTTGGCCTCGAGCTGGAATATCGATGGGATGTGTGTATGTGTATGTGTGTGTGTGTGTGCAATTTAAACATGTGCACTCGTTTTCGTCCTAAGAAGATTAGTTGTGGCGTGCCTTATGCGAAGAGAAGGATAAAGATGCGCGATGATAGGGCAGACATGGACGCATTTTCTCGAGGCCGATGAACTTTTACTGGGACGTTTTGGGTGGCCGGCACATGGCCGGCCGTAAGTAGGATTAGCTCTGACAAGTTTTGCTTTTGGGATAACAAGAATGGATTACGCGTCTGTCCTAATGAATACGATATTGAATTTGTGCCGCAGGTCCTGAGCAGCTGGAGCGGTCCTAAATCATGTCCTAAATGCCGATATCTAAGCATCTTATGAATCATAATGGTAAGCCTATTGAAGCGATATCCACTGAAACTGAAGCTTGTGATGAAATGGTAAGCGATGGATTATTCAAGAGCCGCGAAGAATTGCTTTTAAACATGCATTAATTCGGAAGAAAATCCGGAAGCTCGCATTGGACGCAAACGCGTCGCTCTAGCAGAAGGCTACATATTTCATCACTCGAGAAGCACATAAAAAGTCGCTTATGTGAAACGAAGCGAAGAAATCATTGTTAGCTATTTCATCCCTTTTTTTCTCTTACTCTCTCGACTCGGAATCCATTCTTGCACGAAATCCAGTCAACGCGGACTAAAAACTCACCCCGAAAGGGACGAAATGAAACACGAATGGCTCAAATTAAAGGCCTGACAGCGCGATGCGAACCGGCGACTCGCGTACACATGTAACGACCCCTTTTTTCTGTCGGGCGATGACAAATTGCTTTCTTTCTCGACTTATCCGATGACTTAAGCGTGTTCTGGAAAGTTTTGAGAGCTAGGGGACATTTGTGAAATGTTGTTTGGTTTGTTTCGCGCTGCAAGGACGGCGTGAAAGCGATCCGTGCTTCCGTTCACTCGTCGGTGGCACAACAACCTCAGGTGTGTAATAAAGAGTAACGGCTTGGAATGTGGTCCCTGGTCGAAAACGAGACAGTGCCCTCTCCCTATTGCATGGAATAAATTTGCAGCGCTAAGCATGGCGCACCACCAGACCATTGGTTCATTGTCAGCGAGAAACGTGCAATATGGCAGCAGAAGAACCGCGCAACCTGGCCGAGCAAACAGATGAATGTAAATTACTACATCTGTTACTGTGGCGAGTGCACGGTTCTGCGAGATATCTGCCAGCGGGTGCGAATGACACTCAACCCAACGGACCGCCTTTAACGGAGGCTCTCACAGTTGCCACGAAGTACGAGCTAAAGCTCAGCACAAAGTCATTACCATTTTACAGAAATAAAGAATTACGGGCCTAAGCTAGCGGAGAAACGAACGAAAGTTCGCTCAACGGCCGAGGAGGTAGAAAATTAAAATTTGACAGCTCTCCGCCAAGCAACGCCTGCTATGGCCGACGCGCCGTAGGAATAAACAGGAATGCCAGATGAACGCTTGACATTAGCAGACGCTTGCCAAAGTGTTGCGGCACTGTTTATGAGATTAAGTTTAATACACAGAAAGCGCTGTAGAAAAACAGTTCGTACACTGGAAAGCGCCATTGCGTATGCAAATGCCATCCAAATCAAGCTCCGGAATGTGAAACGACATTTGACAGGTTCAGTGAATAAGGTTTTCTTCTCCCGTTACATTCGGTGCGGTCGTAAGCCGAAATGAAAAAGTTTCGGAAATATCAAAATCAATTGATCCATTTAGGTGCTACGACGTATTACGATTTTTATGTCGTATCCCGAGAAATGGAAGCTGCGATGGAGCGAAAAAGGAATCGTTCTCCCTCGGCTCGGTTGCGATTGCGGGTTGAATTATTGAGCAGATGGGATCTAGAAACTCTGTTCCCGAAACCTCGAAAAACAACGCCTGTATGTAACGGTCGTAAACATTTTGTGTCACAATTTCGGACAGACGCATTCAGAAGCAACGAAGCTTAAATGAGTAAAAGCGCTGAGCCGTGATGGAGAATAGCACACAAGGTGCCGCTGTAACGTTGGTTCCGGTCAAACGTTTGGGAAGGAAAACTTTTGGGCGTGCGAAGGAACGATGCGAACGCTATGATTACTTTGAATGAGGAATTCTAGAGTGTAAAAAATATGTTTGACCTGCCGTTGCCGTAGCCGAGATTGGCTGGGGTGTGCGCAGAAAAGAGCCCAGGCAGAAAAGATACCCTTCCCAGACCAAAGAGGGTCTTTGAAGGACGGTTAAGCTCAACCATCATATGGGAAGAAGAGGCGAGCTTGATCTTTGATAGGACGTAACGAGCAAACGGTCGTAATTCGCCGAACCCAGCACCGACTGGGTGCTGAAGGTAAAAGTTTCCGCATTTCGCTCGCCGGTTGAAGATTCACGTTTTTAATTTGCGAGCCAAAGGTTTGCGATATTTAATAATCCACTTTGGCGCCGAGGGCCGAGGGTTGGAGTACCTTCTTCAACTTTGACCCTCCCACTGGTAGCCCCCGTGGCAAAAATAATGAATATTAAAGGACTTCTAGGACGCGTCTATCGATTTCATACTTGCAGCAGCACCGTGAAGATGGACGAAAGCTTTACGACTCAACGCCTGCCCCAGAACGGGATTACTTCGTTTCGAGAGAGTGATAGAGAGAGAGAGAGATAGAGAGAGAGAGAGAGAGAGAGAGAGAGAGAAAGAGAAAGAGCCCATCGTCGCAACCCGTCAGACGCAAAGCTTCTTAAATAGCTTTTAGCATAAATTTTCGGGAAATATAATTGACCAATTTTGCGAATCTAGTCCGCAAGCTCAGCCGTTCTGCGTAAATTTATTGAGTCACAAAAGTATCCTTCGTTTCGGTGCCGAGGGTGGTGATAATGACGCAACGAAACTGCCATTTTCTGCTCGCAATACGCCAGCACCATGTTTGGAAACCGCGTGAGGTAGCGATTCGACAGAAAGGCTCACCTCCACGGGATGCCAAGCATCGGGGGAGTGGAAAATTGTTTTTCTTTTTGATTAAACCGATCAAACGGTCCCTGATTCCACGCGGCGCAAGCATTCCATTCGATTTGCCGATCTCCCAATTCAATTACGTTCATTTTTTATTTTATTATTCCCAGCTCAGTTCCGTCGGATGTGTTGCGCGCTTTATTCCTGTGCTGGCCTCGGCCACAATTGGCCGCGATGTGGTGAGCCTGTTTTATCGCTTACACTGGTGTGCACTTTGCGTCGGATAAATTATCACATTATGCGAATGCAACAATGTATCGGAATGGCACTGTCACTGCGATGTTCGCTTTTGGCCGCAATGAAATCAAATAAATCCTCTCTAGAGTTCCGAGAGCGCACAAGATACGATGCAAAATGACGGAAAGTGAAGCGTAGAGGCGGACAGGCGAGCGTGATGAGCATGTTTAAATTACGTTTTATTATTTACATTAAGCACAGCAGATAAGAATCCGTTTGCAAGTTCGTTCATCAGATAATTGTCGAGCATTCATCGGACAGGGTTCTTTGCACGGGTTCCGAGTCGTGAATGCTGTTACGAACGCTCTCCTGCGCCGTGGATTGGTTGCATTGTGGAGATGTAATTAACAGGCGTTTCGATCGCTTCACTCGAGGCGAGTATGTACCATTTGCATTTAACTTACATCTGATCCCAGGCAACGAAAAGGCCAACGCATTTTTCGCGCTTAATTTTAAATGCCATAAAAGCTGTACGATAACGCGCTTAGAACGCGTAAGTGCTATCCTGGTGGAAAAGACCAACCGAGCAGTAGTGTCAAATATGGTATCGAAACCGCTCCCATTGAGCCCTTATTTCGAATAGAACACTTACATGGCAATCTGGATTAAAAAGCACGAACAAATCGCGATGTGCTTACATTACGCTACCTATTTTTGTTTTCGTCATTATTACAGAATTACACTTTCAACATTATTTGATCACATTTTCGATGATTCTTAATTCGAAAGCTTTCTTTCAATTTCTCTTTTTACTGAAAGTATCACTTCCTACAAATCGTTGAAAATTGACCTACGTAATCAGCAACTCTGCATCTTTGTTGTAAAAAACATCTTATCAATTTTTTCCATAATGAATATGAAACACATAGCTGAACAGCTCGATATGACATAAAGTAATGCAAACTAGGTTTTAAAGATAAAAGGTTTAAAAACTGCCTGCTAGCCAGAAAATCCGTTCGATAAAAGTTGCTAGCAAGTTGTAATTTTAAGCACAAACAACTATAATTTTTATTCTCGTAGTCATATTCAATACTATGTACAACGATGTTCAACTTGTGTACTACGAGGCACCATGCGCCTCCATTATTATGCTTAGCGCATATACAAAAACGCCTCCCAATTGAAATGAAGCAAACACTGTTTTTCCGTCGAAAACTATGACTAATTTTAAAGTTTATGTTTTTATGTTATTTTTAAATTAGTCAATTTTTAAAATTTGTACAACTACGAATAAAGAAAAAAACTTAATAATCTTTCAAACCATATGCGATTTGTTCATAATACTGATTAAGAAAAACGTAAAACATTGCGTAGGACATCAACTCGTAATGTACAGAAATTTCATTGTTTCATGTAATTTTTAATATTTTCATAGTAACTTTCAGAATGATAGAGCCTTGCACATGTGGCTTTTTACTAGTCGTAATTAGACTATCACTTAATTCATCACTGTATTCCATTACTTCGTACCAAATTAAAGAAAATAGGTCTTATGACCGCCTTTTATCCAACGTGTGATAACTGCGTTACAGGCAGAGCGACTCGGTAAAATCGAAAACAAAAAATGATTAACGTAAAGAATCTCATCCTTCGATTGCATTGCCGAAATGCATTGGTGGTGGTGTGTGTTTTATTTATTCCCGACGGAAAACACGTCGTTTTGCCGAAACCGGAAATGATATCTCCTCGTTTTGCACGCTTACCGGCTTGTTGCGTTTCCATTCCACCTCGAAGATGAATTATGCAGTGATGGATAATTTAAATGGGTTCTGTTTCCGGTGCGCCTGGACATTCGCCTTCGCCCCGATCGCTCCGGAGCGCACGTCGTCGGGGGAATTTGCCTGTAAATATTGAAAAGTGTTTTACTATCGCTCGGAATGCGAGCACTAAGCAACGAAACGGCTCCAAAGGAATGGCAAATTGAATTAAGCACATGTAAGGTGCCGGCTAGCGAGCGAGAAAGTCGGAATGCCGAAGAAAGTGTGCAATTTGCGCCTGCACTTATTTACTGCCTTTTGTGATTACTCGCAGGCCCCAGAGGCTGGTGCGTGTGGACCGGGCGAACGATCGTAACGTTTCATTGTTGGCCGTAAAGCGAAACCGGTGGCATGTGCGAGGCACTAAAACCGGATCGTACGTGGTTCACCGCGCAATGACGTTTTGCTGAAGGAACTTATCCTTCTTAGCACCGGTGCGACTAGGCATAATCTTGGCAGGGGTGCGAAAGGACCGCCATTCTGTATGGTTTGATAAGCTCAAAGCACTAGCACCGAACCATCCCAAGGGGAGGGGGACGATGTAATCGAGGCGGGCGTGGGAATTCAAACAAAAAACCCGAAGGCCAATGTTTTATATTTCAGATCGGGGCGACGTGATATAGGATATTTTCCATTTTAATGACGGCTGCTCGGGCTTGTTATGATTCGTGCGCACGAACCCGATACCACGGCTGAATTGAATTGCCGAAATATGGCCGGGGACAGTGTCCGGGTGCTTGGGCTCACATTGATTGAATCGTTGGAATGGGGAGGGTATCAGCATCGGAACGGTTGGACGAGAACTAAGCTGCAGAGCTAGGCCGTGGTCGAGACTGAGCTGGAGATTCACGTTAAAAAGCGTTGAATTAATGCCTGGGAAAAGCTGCTGAGCCACTGGGCACTGTCACAGCAAGGGCGTTCGAAATTTTTCGCTTTCTATACGCAACCGGAGGTCCGTTTTAGGGTGCCCTTTCATTCGGTATCCTGGATTTCGCAGACGGAATGGGGAAACCATAAAATCTGTCCCTGGCCCCAGGGGTGGTGGGTAGGATTATTAGAATTTTATTACTCTACACCATTTGCTGGGCGATCGATGGAACGGTGATGGCTGCGGAATCTATTGTCATTTGAAAATAAAAAAGGTGAATCTCCATCAGCTCCATCTGGGCCAGGTGTGTGGTTATTGATTTTAGAACCCTAAAACCCCTGCTACAATAGGTCTTAGTCTCCGTTGGCTTGGTAGGCTTTGCCTGTTTGTTTCTGATGGAGCTCTGATAAAGCACTTCGTTTGTTTGAAAAATGCAATAAAATCATTTCAGCGCAGAAATGTTGATAATGATCTTCTTTTGCTTGTGTGACGTGTAACAACGTCAAAGCGACGGTGAACCGTTTGCGACGGTGAAAATTTCAGGTCACGAACATTCGTAAAGTATCCTCCATCCAAATTTAAGGTAAATTAGTTTAATTAAGAAGCATCGTAGGATTTTTAAAAAGTACGGACACGAGACATTCGAGTGAAAATTTGAATGAATGGGCTGGCTTTAACCGTCGGCTTGAGGAATGAGACAAGAAACGCCAACCACCAGCCTTTTGTTCCGCTAGACGTACAACGGGGATGTCGCAATGTCGTTCTTGCTAAGCAACAGACTTTTAAGGGAATATTCAAATTTTGAAGCAAATTATAAATACCTTGAATAATGAATGCCGAAAATATTCCAGGAGTGTCGGGTCAAAATAAATTTCCATGTGCTTGTGATTGATCTGTAGACCAACGTGCCTGTAACTAGGAGATTAATGATATCATGAAAAGCTTCTAGCAGCACAAAGCATACCAGGGAATGCATACCAGTTTAATGAGCTGATGCTCAAAGGTGCTTTTCTACCCTGCCAGAATCAATCAATAACACAGCATTGCTTTACAGACTTAATTCTGTGAAAATATGTCGAGTTTAATGATAGAAAGTTAATTGAACGATCTATGAGTTTGTTCTTCTTGTAACGTGCTGTATAAAACATAACAGGAATGATAACAGGAATCGAAATTTCCAATGTTATGATGTTTTACGATACACCGGATGTGTATGGACGTGGATTGTGAGTAACCTCGAAAGGACAAACAACAAACAATTGCGATAAACTTTTTCCAATAAAAACCGTTAAGCATATGAGAACAGCCAGATGCTCTACATAGATCACTCTGAACAAATTGTGATACTGGGATAAATAAAGTTTCTTAAATCTGGTAGTTCTTTTTAGTCTATAGACATCTATCTTAAGAACTGCAGTAAAGAGATACAAATTGATGTCATAAATAATAGCACGATATACATTCGAATTAGATTATGCATGTTTCAGTATTACCTATTCGTCAATTTTGATTGTGAATACAAGGTTTCAATATTCATAATGCTTAATTATAAAGTTCATGATTAAATTCAATAAATTCATCAATAATGCAAAATATGCAAAACGAGTTTGAGTGTGGTCACAGATAATGTTGTATGTTTTCACTACTTTAATAAATTAATCCATCAAACCAAATGATGTTTAATATAATAATAACGCAAATCTAAACTTTAATATGAAATGCTAAAGTTATTGCTGATACTGCTTAATCGTTTTAAGTGTTCAATGTTTAATGAACCATTTCTGTAGGTATACTAAATTTATAAGCTTTTGACCCATAGCATTTGCTTATAATCACGAAGATAATCTGCTATGTGTTCGTCTGACCTTTTCTTCATCGTAAACGATCCTTGTTACGAGTGTTCTAGCCATTGAAGCAGACGCTCGGTATTGGCGTGTATATACATTCTTTTCGGAGCTCTACTTTATCTTGTAATCAGCGTCCTATTTTCGTTACATTTCAATGGCCATGTGACCTCCATTTTCACCTTGTTTAGCTGGAAGCGAACCCTTAGTTAGCAACGATAACTTTTCCGTATTCTTCCTTTAGCGAATAGGCCAAATGAATTATAAAAACTATTATACCATAACATTAATATCAGCATTACTTACACATGCTGAAATCATTAAAGTAAATAATAATTTTATAAAACATATTCAAAAAAATAGTTTTCTTTTAAATAAAAAATACTAGCAACAATTTTAAAGCTTTAATTATAATGTGAATTTTGTACGGTTTTGATTACTAATGTAACAACATTGTTTGAACGTGTTTTTACGACGAAAGAGGAAAACCCACACACACACACACAGTCATGGCATTGCGAGCTCAAAGTTTAATTAGAGACGATCTGTAAATAATTGCAGACAGCCAAATGTTGTAATGTATAGTTTTTTTTATATTTTGCTCTTTTGAACTAGTAGAGATTTTGCACTGCCACTTTTTCGCACATGAAAGACCCTTGTTTATTGTTTTGCACAGACGGTAGTAAACTAACTAAAAACAGGGTTATGTTAGGGTGCTTTTTTTCTCAATTATAGATCTGTTCATCTAATGATTTTTTTAAATAACATCTGCGCTGTAGATTTGATTGCTTTTCGAGCTGATACACAAAAACAGCTTTGTAATCCTCAATGGAGAATGCTTGAAATAAAAAACAAATTTGGCAACAAATAAGAGAAACAATCTATTCAGCAGCATGACGTTGCACTTGATCGAATAAATCGATGTAAAACTGGCATAAAGAACTTTTAGCAGGAAACAAAACATATTATTTGTCGCGGCTACTTGAACCAGCAGGGATAGTTAAAATCACTCCTACGAATTATTTCAATAAAAACGAAATGAATATCCAAAATTGGCAGGGAGTGTAAAATAGATCCGTCAGATCGATTTATAAGCCGTGAACATAATCATTTCATCACCGGGAACTCGCACGGTGTAGAAAGCAAAGTGTCGGAGCTATCAGAAAATTCATTTATTGTGCCTATATTCGTGCACCGGCGCCTCGATGGTGTCACATTGGAAGTTTTTCCTGTTCATCGATTGATTACCTGCAAACTGCAAATCAAGCGCCTCCGTTTACGACATAACTGAAGCACAACGGTGATGAGAATGTTGATGGTTGATCCTGCCAGATTGCGTAAGAGCGAAGCGACCGGCGGGAACGGTGTTGGGCGAAAAGTGTTTACGGCTATTATGGGGCCATATCATTCGCGATAAATGAGTTACCCAACCGTTGGGAAATGGGGTAGGTTTGGGGCTGCATCCTGGCCAATGTCTATAAATCATTCCACAATCGGGCGGCCACAACGCGCACCTTTTCTGGGAATTGCTTGAAACCGAGTGGGGATGGGTAAACGAAGGATGCGATAAGTAAAACTACTGGGCTACTACAGACGTTGTACAGCCGTGGAAGTTCATATTTGTAAATACGTGGGGCTGCCAAGGTGGGAAAAATCGCCTTTGAAAACCGATCGTCCTCTTCGAATCACTTCTCCTGCAGGCAGGCGCGTTCAAGGAAGCGAGCGAATGTTCGGAACGATTTGGGTTCCAGCAAATGAACACTCTGTCTTTTTGTGGCCGCGATTCGCTTCGATCAGCGTGGTACGGCCAAATCATCGAAGTGAAATGTTGATTTATGGTTTCGTTTTACTGACTGGGTTCGTTCGTACACCCGCTACACTGTTGTCTGGGCGGAGTTCGCCCAAATGGGGGGAGCGAATGGAATGATAAAAATGAATGGACAACCGTTGGACGCGGCCAACCACGCGTTCGATTGATGCGCTCGAGCCGATTTGATAAATGTACTTAATTTATCTATTCACCGGGTGAATCCGAACGAATGAATGCAATTAAAAGCAGCACCATAGCAGCTGAGTAGGCTGTGATAAAGTAAAGAAACAAAAAAAACGCGCAAAAGATATTGAATAAGGACTTGCTCCTTCGATGGTTCTCGCTCCTTTCCCCGTTCACGAGGCTTCTCGGTTTCCGTAAGTCTCCCCGCTTATTCGAGCAACTTTTGCAAACTATTGCATCGGTGTGGCTTGCGCTTGGAACGTATCACGTTGAATGCACATCAAACGAAAGCAACTTCCGGAACGGGTTGCAGTACTTTCGATCGGTTCGTGTAAACATGAGCGCCTCGGGACACAATAGAAACGGAACCGTCGAGACCACCTTCATGGGAACTAAGAGCGAGTACTGTAAATACCGTTACGAAACTGTATCCACCCGTACGAGCACGAGCGGCAAATGTAATGGAAATATGTGTGAGGATGTCGTTTACGTCTCAAACAAATTTCTCAATACCTGGGGCTGGCTTTTTCGCAAACATTTAGCAACCTTTGGTGTGCTCGCACGAGCATCCGTTGCTGTAAACTGCCAGGAGCAAAAACCAGCAAAACGGTCCATTTGGACTGTACACAATTTCTCACAGCCGTACCGAAATGTGGTCCGATTTCCGGCGAGTCCCTGTGCAAGTGTTCATGCGGCATACCCACCAGACAGTGGTTAACGAGGTATCCATAAGTTACTCCACTCATACGTCAAACGAACTGCAGAAGCCACCGTCATTGAAACGAACCATCTCGACTGCTCAGCCAATTTAATTAAGTGCTGACTTCTGGTGGCTAAGAGCCCACCAGCCAGCAACTATGGCAGCTCGACCGTCACCAATAAGGGAGGCAATTTTTCCGTAGTGGTATTTGCAGTTCCATTCTGTTACTTCCAGAGTCCTTGCTTGCGCCATCCCGGGGGCGCTTTCGTGAAAAGGCACTCCACTTCCGTTTTCGGGCGAAGCGAAAGAATGACGGCTAAAGCAGGCGAATCTGGGGCTCATGGTACTTGTCGCACTTTTGCCCGGCGGGGGTGTATTGTAGTAAATATAAACAGCATCATTTGATAGGCGTTTGGCAGGCAGTATGACATTTTTAAGCGATCGCCTCGAGTGGGCCCCGGAGAAGCTCTCGAATCGGGCAGGAACCAGCAGCAGCACGTTTTCTATTGTGTCCCATCCAAGAAGAGGTACGTGCGTCGATTACACCGGTCCTTGGCGACGGTCTTGACGGTCGTGTTTCGTCCTGCGCGCGATTAGACAATATTGGGGGTGGCGTATCGTGTTTCACTTGCTTCAACGATTTTCTTCCCAGCCGTCTAAGGTAGACGCATCGTTTCCATCACAACGAACGTGAAACTTGGGTAGCCGGGATAAATTTTGAGCAACCGACACCATGTTCATCGAATACCGGCGCTGTTGAAATAGAATTCGCCAAAAGTTTGCAGGCATCCTATTTCTCTACCAGCACGGGCCAAAATGAGAATTCTCGTTACGCTGGATTGTATGTCAAGGGAGAATTAATTAAGTCATCCCACTATCGAATTTCATGCACCGGGTGTTGCGTGATGTTTTTTTCGTAGGGAAGTTCTCTGATTTGGCGAGAACATTCTCCGGTGTCTGTAGATTTGAATGTCATTTTCAAATGCCCATTTCCTTTTTACATTCGTATAGCTAACCCCTCACGTGCGACAAGGTTGGCATAATGGTAAACGAGATTGAACGCGCATTGCAGGGGTCGGTGTGATATGATAAAAAACCTCACTCAAATGGAAGCACGGTTGGTGGTCTCAAAAGCAAATATTACTATTGCGAATGATATCGTTTTCGATGTAGAACCGTAAATCTCAGTGCTATCGATGCTTACTAGCTCAAAAACACACCCACATACACACACATACACACAAACACACGCACACACACAGTCAGACACACTTTCAATGCGAACGTTGAAATATTCCAGATGTGGAATGCACGACTGAACGCGTTGCTTCAAACCGCACATTCAGCTAGACACAAGAATTGGAAGCTGCGGCACGCATTGAATGGAAAGCTTTTCTACGCTGGCGCATGGCATGTAACGTGATCATAAATTCCACACCAAAACGAGAAAGGAGACGCATTATTCGAGCGTGATGGGCTGGCTGAGCTGAACTAGCTGAGGATAAACGGCATGAGCATAAAACGTTCATCGATGGATTGTAACGCCATCGGTTGGTCATTTTCTCCCTGCTAGAGTGCTCGCGCGCCACTGTCACGTATGATTTAGCTTTTGTGGATGGCGGATTGGCTGTTGTCCCAGAAAGGCTGGCCCCTTCTTGTCGGTGCGCTAAAATTGTGTCGGTTCGGGTCGCTAATTAAGACGCCAGCGCGTTTGGCGAACAGACGCTGTCACAGCTTGCGAACGGAGACACCGACAAGTGCTATTAATTGCGCTCGCCTCAGGAATTCGTCTTGGGGGTCGCAGGCATATCGCTTCACCTCGCCACCGAGACGGAATTCCTCGGACGAAGGTTCATGTGGAATGACTCCGGCTGTTTACGAGGCGTATGGGATCCCTTGACCTTCATGCGGCGTGGATCCAAATTCGTTTCAAGCCTCCCCGGAAACCGCCTTGGGGCGGCGTTTCGGAGAGAGGAGGGACCGTTTTCGATCTTTATCTAACGAGCCTAATCTGCGACCTCCGGGCTTGCTATCTAAACTACACTCCCCCTGCTTCCTTCCTTTTCCCTTGACCGCGTCACCACCACCGTAATTCCAGGAATAATTTTCCCACGAGGGCACTTCGTTGAAGCGGAAAATCATTGGCCGACATGCGGTCATGCCAAGCTGACCCAGCGGTATGTCCAATATGTTTGCCTAATGAGAAAGGGCCTGCTCCACCCGCATGCTTTCCGTGGCCGTGATCCTTCCCCGTGCGGTTCGTACGAAGGAAAGCTAAATTGGAAAACACGTCCACCCCAAAAGCGCAAATGGGCCCCCTGCGACAGGTGAGCCAGAGGGTGTGTTCGGGTGTGTGTGTGTGTCTGTGTGTGTGGAAGGACTTCTCATTGCGAGTAAAATTATAAACATGGAATTAGAATTTTGTAGTCAACGGATGGATGCTACTTTGAAGCCGTGATCCTCGCACAAATTTCCGCTAATAGCGTGGTGGCTTTTCCCGCGGAAACGCTACGGATCGTACGAAATTCATTAACACTTGTCAGCCACCCTGCCGTCCGGTTGAAGGGCGGAAACGAATCGAGAGACCCTAGCGCGCTGCAAAAACGAGGCCACCACTGCCAACCGGCCATTAGCGGGTGCTCGAGTACGGTTTTTAGTCAATTCAAAATTCTAGACCGGTGGTTACATGCATCAAGCACCCGTGTGACGCCCCGACCGTTGATTGACGGTGGACGTGCTAAGCCGTGTCGCTAATGAGGTGGGATATACGTTACAAGCCCGAAGCCTAATGGCAGGCAATGCGGGCGTATAACTTTACTTTCAATTATTGCGATCTGGCATCACACCGGCAATTACCGGCGCGCTCGAAACGGGGCTTCAAACACTCGCGGAATCATGAGTCTGTTTGTCGCATTAGATAATTTGTGTTTAATTATGCACGGGGCGAATTAATTTTCGCAACCATTCAGGATTTGCCTCTCTCGGTGCGAGTTGAGGTTCGACCAGCGGTTTTACAAAGGTATAGCCCGTATTGGATTGATGGAAAAAAGCAGTGCGCTGTTTGCTGTCTGGTGTGGTTAAATGGTTTGCGGCAAAATCGCAGAAAGTAATTGAGTATGCACCAAATATCTCAACAGTGCTTGCTTAAAAAGTGCATAATTTATAATTCTCTGCTATGAAAATTATGCCACGTTGGCTCGTTTGCTTTCGCAGGTGTTGAATTTCAAAGTATGTCTTTTTAGCCACAGAAAATATCTGCTTAAAACGATTTCTAATTCCTTATAACAATTTCTAATTCCTACGCATATGACGCTTGAAAGGGAAAGTAAAATGCGACATAAATGAGTGGAAGGAAGGAAAACGCACGAGATTTGTCAAATGGTTAAGCGCTATTTGTGAGCTACCTATAGAACTATGGAAATTGAAACATCTAAATTTTTTTATCGTTTTATTTTGTCCATGTTAGAAATAGAAATTAAAAATGTCGTATTTTGGTATTCGTATGATGTATTCGTTAGTTTCGAATAGTCGCTAAACGAAACCAAACTTAAAGGAAAATCCCAAGCCGTCTAAAAGTGAGCTCATTTAATTAGGAACATAAAGGAATCCACTGAGCTCTGATCTATCTTCCCCACTTGGGAAACATTCAGAGACATTACACTAACAATTCTTCTCACATACCAATATGGTGTTATTCGACCGATTCCAAAATTCGTTTACTGGCAGCTCTTGAGGTTCGAATGAAAATCGATTAGAACCCGCCTGCACGTGCTCGTTATGCCGTACATTATGATTCATTTTCTGTAAGCATTTTCGTGGTAGAAACAGGCTGCAAGCTTCTCGATGTAAAACGCACTGCCGCAGAAACGCTCTGTTAGTTCGCAGACTAATAACTCGTCTGTGGGAGCTAAATTATACGCACTGCTTGATTTGAAAGCGGAGGCCTTGCAGATGTGGAAAAAATTCTTCCTAAGAATGCAGCGATGTGGAAGACCATTTTCGTTGCTTCTTGCGCATATCGTGCCGTTCGTCTTGGGCAGCATCGTTACAGCGTGCTGCATTTCGCAGGAGGAAATGTTTACGAAAGCAGACGGGGAAAAATTCAATTCTTGTATATGCTAACCGTGACGATTTTCCTTTGGTCGGTTTGTACTGTTTCGTTTCGTTCGCAGATTGGAGTCCCGTATTGAACGATGAGAGTGAATTCGAAAACCGAAACGAATCTGCCAGTCGCTGACACGCGTATGTTCCGCCTGCTGGCGAAGTGCTAGACGCCATTCATCCGTCGGAGTAGCAGCGGCAGGCTCAATCCCAGCGAGCCGTGTTTGGCCGTGGAAGCGTGAAGAACCTCGTTGCAGCGTCTGCCGCGACAGGAACACGAAGGAAAACGTGCAACACTGGAGCTCGAAGGCTTGTTCGGCGTCTCTTGCCACTCGGAAATAAGCCACTTCTAGGAGAATCCGACAACGCACCCGATTCCCATCCATCCACGCCATCGCGTTCGAGGTACGGAGCGCGCGCGGCGAACGGGTTAAATGAAAATGTCAGACTTCGAACGAATAAGGCTCGTGATTTTGGGCGGGGCCGGCGTCGGTAAGAGTTGCATCATAAAGCGGTTCCTGTTTAAAACGTACTCCGACAAGTACCGGCCAACGGTGGAAGACCTGTACAACCGGGAGTATGACCTCGGTTCGGTAACACTCAAGGTAAGTTGCCGTGTGCGGCTTGTGCTGCGACTGCGAACGCAAAACTCGGTTTCTTCACAATCGAACGGAACTTCTCGTTCGCAGGTTGACATCCTTGATACGTCCGGTGAGATGCAGTTTCCGGCCATGAGACGGCTCTCGATTGCGACGGCCCATGCGTTCCTGCTGGTGTACGCGACCACGTCCGAGGCGAGCTTGGGCTGTATCAAGCAGTGCTTCGAGGAGATCCGCGAGCAGCGGGCCGACTTCCAGGACATTCCCATGGTGATCGTCGGCAACAAGTACGACCTGACGGCGTCACATCGCGAGGTGCGCATCGAGGACGTCTCCGAGTGGGTGTTCTGTGAGCTGCCAAAGCTGAAGTAAGTGAAACAGATTGGCACGTTAGTGGCACGAGGCGGGCACCCGCGGTGTTCCTAATGCTGCTTTCCTCTAGACACAGTGCCTAGTCGCCTTGACGCTCGTTGGAACGAGTCTGTTTAATTGCCATCGCAACGGTTGTCATGGTGGCGTTGATCGTAAAGTTAATGAAAGTAAACCGTCAACGTGCCATAAGTTTTCCCTCCCTAGAACCGATCGATGCTTGTCGACAATGATAACGGACGACTTGTAAGGAATATACTGTACGGCCTACAAAATTTCACACATACCAATGTCGTGTGTCGCTAGAATGGCATTTCAAACTCAAAAATGTATGGTAATTTCGTTGCGATAGCATTAACATGAAACTATTTGCTCATTGCTAGCAATTTGAAGTAGTTATGAGATTTTTTTCGGTTCATATATTCATACGTACTATGTACTTTTTACTATTGCCATGAGGAATCAAAAATGGTTTCCTGTTTCGTAAATGCAGCTCCTGTGGATGGATGTATTCAATCGACACATCCTTCTTTGTCAGAAACAGTTTACGTTGTAATACCATACGCCATCCATGCAGCAAACGTTAAATATCAAACTATTCTATACGTGTCAAACGTCCAACGTTCTGTTTAATGCAGAATTTACTCGCATTTGTGCTAGCGCTTTCAGTGTTTCGATGCAAACAAGAAATGCCCCTCTACAGAAAACAACGAAACAACTGAATCCAGAGATTAACATTAATTGCAACGGATGCAAACAAATGCCACCGCAAAACTGTTGCCACCTTGCCGGTGCGAACATACCATAGGATGGAAAGGTGTGTTGTACTCTGTCCAACGATCGCACAATGCAATCGGTCTGACGCGGTGCAGCAAATTGTCTCTCAGCGCGAGGCTGAAGTATCAATTTTAAATTAATTTGTTCTCGCACAACAAATATGCCCCCAACCAGGCTGCTGCGGTGCACCCGCGGAATATTATTAGTATTACAGCCGCGGAAACACTGTACGGGAGCATTGTTGTCAGAAGATTGGATTTGTCGGTGGAATGACACATTCGCCCTGTGTGCGCGACCGTTGCTGGCATTTTCAGGTATTTCCGCTCACCATCACCATGGCAACTGTGGTGTCGAGATTACGAGCGAGTTTTCGGGAAAGCGAAAATTCAATTCCGACCCTAATATTTGCTGTCGCGTGGCAACAAAAGTAAGGTGAAAGGATGATGCACCGCTGGCTGCACCAGGAGCCAGCATCGTGGCGCACGGCTAACGGGAACGTTGCATAATTCCTTGCACTATGAATAATCAGAACCGCTGAAAGTGTTCCAATAAAGCGCCCGTTTGTCGCTGCAAACGATTGACAGAAATTATTCAGTTCGCAAAACCATTTCCTGGCCAGGCGCCCGTCCAGGCGTATCCAGATCCGCCAGCACCAGAGACCGACAACTAGAGCACCACAGAGGCGTCGGAATTAAAGCGCCCGGTGCCGGTACGGGGATCGTGGCTGCTCTGTGAAAGATAAATAGAAGACCCGGAACTTCCACACCCTTCCGGGCTTTTCAAACTGAAATGAACTGATTCTAATGGGTTTCTCGCACGTTAGCCTGGCACGTTCGGGTTGATTCGGAAACACATGCTCGCGTTCCCATAAGCATTAATGTTGCTGCAATTCCCTGCACATAATCCCGGGACGGTGCTTTGGCTGGGGCGAAATGTCGAAGATTGCCAAATTGATTGCACAATTGAACGTGTCTGTATTGTATTGATTGCATTTTTTGTACACATTTCAATAGAGTGCGCGAATATTTCAAATGTTTAAGTGGTGGAATTCTTTCATTGCAAAAATAAACGGACTGATGATGGTCCAGCAAAATGAAGCCGGTTGGAGAAATGTTGCTCGTGGGTAAGCATATTTCTGACAATACAAGATCCGCATAGTTTGTGATCTCAAAGTACTTATCTACAAGTTTGCTTTTGTTGCTTTGTGAATAATTTGGAACATATTCGTTTCATAAAACTGCTTAAAATATATCCTTAGCTTCATGTCGAAGTCTCTTTTGTCAAAGTTTTTGGTTTCCCAAACTTAGGATCTCCAATGGGTTTCGTCTCATTTAGTGCTAGTTAGAGTTAACATTTATTGTCAACCATATCGCTCATGAGCCCCTTTCGTGTAGTGAAGCAATTCCAAAGTCGTTTTGCGATTGAGAGAATCTCAAAATTGCGCCCCATAACGTCGAGTCAATTGTGATCTCAAACACCGCATGATTATTACACTCGATTGAGGTGTCAGGTCTTCGATAGAGTCTTCTTCTCACTTGATCGATCATCTCAATGTCACAGCCAGAGAAACGTCGAATCGGTGCGAATGTTGCCGCGTGCCGGATCATAACTCACCGGCAACGCACGGAGGTCACGATTCGAAAACTGATACGTAACATGACAAATGTGCACGGCTACACGTCCTTCTGACATGGGCCATTTATTACGATAGTGCTCAACCGTTCCATGCCATGGTTTTACGAAGATATGTGCCTAATAGTCGCGAGACGGTTCCGACAAGTCACGGTGTTTCACTTGTCGAGCATCGAGCGAGGGGCAACTGTGAATGCGTCGTGCATGCGCCGACAAATATGTTGAGAGGGTAAAATTCCCCTCAAAAAGCTCAGCAACCCGGCACCATACCAACGGAAAATCATTGGGATTTTCAACAGATGACTTTGCCCTCGGTGCGACCTCGCGATCCACGGCACGATGGGTGCGCTTCCGTGCGTGCGAGTGTGTGTTTGATTGTTAAATAAATACATCCTCGAATCGCGCCTCCGGGAATGTTTGTCACAGAATCGAAGCGAACGAGCGCCCGGTAAAGCCAACCACTTGTCATGTTTGGGGGCGACATAGTAGGCTGTCAAGTGTATAGCGCTAGGACGAAGCGCGCGAAAAGTGACAGTGCCGGGCGGTAACGTGACTAAAGCCAATTGTGTAGGATAAATCTTAATTCAATCTTTTCGTGTGCCGTACTCTTTAAGGGCTCCGTTGTCTGCGAGCGTACGTGCGTTGGTTTATTTATGTGGGTTTGGGAGTGTTTTTTTTTTAGTTCATTCGTATTGGTGCAGGTTTTATGCTAAAGCACAAAGCCACATCTGCAAATTGGTGGGAGGACTTGAAGAGATAGCAGAAACCCATTTTGGATTGTTTCGAAATGGCTCGAGGATAAGTTCACTTACAATAATTACCGATCATAAGCTCAATTACAGCAGCAACGCTTAACGCGCAAAATGGCACACAGCCGGGGAGAAATAGTGGCATTTGTATATAGGTAAAAGCATTATGGTCGCTGTGTGCAGGGATGCAAATAGTGGGGAGGGCTACTTTTTGCCCCGACACAAAACTTTCATTTTGCAATGCCATTATAATCCCAGCGCAACTGGTAAGCGGATGGATATGGTGGCGGTGATAGAGGAATAAAGTTTTGCTTTCCGTAATGAGGCAGACACTGCTGAATAGGGGGTATTGTATTTTAAACAGCACACACAAACAAACAAACCGCCCATAAACATGCTGGTGGAGGATAATTAAACCGTAATCAAAAGAATTACACAACCACATGATCGCGATAGCGCTTATTACCATGCACTGCCATCTGAAGCGATAGAATGGGTGATGCGGCACTGGCAGCATTGATGGGATAATTTTTTAAGCCAATGAAGATAATTTTTCTACGCTTCGTCGGCCGTGCCAACACTTTTGTTGGCCGGTGTAAATCTGTATCAGGATAACTGATTCGGTGTATGTGCTCCGTTCTACGTGGAATTCGTTTTCATCCGAAAAGTGGATAACCATCCAAACATGAACTAGTGAAAGAAACATTATCAGATGTTTCACAATTTCAGAACTTCAGAAGAACAAAGACGCCCGCTATCTAGAGCAAATTTGTATCTTTTGTCTCTCAGATTGGGCTTCGAACAGGACGTTTTCCCGAACGAGTTTGGCGAGAAGCAAAGCGAAACAATCAGCTCAAGCGCAGGTATTGCAGGTTATTCTGTTGCCAACGACCCAGAAAACGCTACTACAGTAGATGCAGAATGTGCTCCCAAAGCAGTGAGCAACTTATCATGGGAGCTGATAACGCGCATATCGGCTTTGATGGCGAGTTGGCGTGAACACTCACCCCCCTGTCGATCATTACGTCGGAACGCGTGTGTGTGTGTGTGTGTTTGCAATGGGTAAAACTTCAATCAATAGTACATGCCCTCGGAACAGGACTGCGCAAAAGTTTCACCACTTTCTCAGGAGAATGTCACAAACTGATGCTCGCAGGTTCATCAGTGACCCTTGGCGCCCTCACACGGATGTAAAAGCACACGACGGGAAAAAAGCGAACCCTTGTGTGTGGAAGAAAAACAGAAGCCCATAGCGCCATCGTTGGGATGAGCGTGGCAAACGTCGACAAGACAAGGCCCCTTCCGGTTGTAATCGGTGCCATAACGGGTTTCAATTGTTCCGCCGTGTGCGAACGGTGTCCTGGTGTGAGTGGGTGGGTCCTCGATGCACACCGACCGAGAAGGCGGAAGGCACACTGTAATGGTCTAATCGCGTCCCTTTTATTGTGCAATCGTTGGTGTGTGTGAGTGTGTGTTTTTTTTACTTTTATTCCCGACGATGGAGCTCCTGCGTGCAGGGACAGAAGAACATGCAGAACATGCTGTGGCCGTGGGTTGCAACAATGAACACGAGGAAACGGTTGCATGCAAAACACAAAACCATCCGACATGATTTGCTGCACCGTGGCACGGGAGTTTTGAAAAACAAAAAAGGTCCACGAGCCACTTCGGGCGAAACCCGACGGAACTAATCGAATTTTAATTGCACACACACTCACTCCCAGGGACTTTCAGGGACAGCCGTACGCAGTCTCCGGTGCGGGATCCTGCTGTTGGGAAAATTGAAATCTACGGTTGCGGGAGTGCCACCCTCGCGTTAAGCACCGAATGACATGGTTACATCGCATTTGTTTCTTTCCTGTGGCAGCCCCCGTGAAATCTGGGGGTGATTGTGGGCTTCCCCGGCCAAACTTTCCCAGCGAAAAACCGCACAGGGGTGTGTGCTAGCACACGATAAGCGGACACACCGCAGTCGTTGGCGGTGGACCAGGTAATTAACTTCGGTGTTCGCTGAACGACGGTGCTGTTGGGTTTGGAAGATGGGTGAAGAACGCTTCAGCCGGATCTGGCGATGAGCTGCGCGGATAACAAGCGGATCTTAAACTTTTTCGGAGTGAGCGTGTGCTTCGATGGTGCTTCCTTCCCTTGGAGCCTTCGCGTGATTTGGCCCGATGAAGCGCGAACGGGAGTATAAATTCATAACGCTTCTCGGAATCTCGTGCATCTCGTCCTGGGGGAGGGAAAAAAAGCATACGGGTTATGTCGAAATACAGCGCAAAACAGCTCCAAGTACGCGTATGATCCTAGCTAGTAGGATGCTGTAGGCTTGCGTGTACTACCATCGCAATATGCTGCTTCGCACATGCATGAAACACGGCTTGGGGAGCTTCGCGATGAGATGAGTTGCGTTTGGTAGGGTTGCTTTATCCGTTCTCTTCTTCCCGAACGTGTGTTCTCGAAGTCCTGGAGTGAGCCTCACGATTCCCGGGGGCCCGCAGCATAACGCAGCATTAATTACAATTTTTCTCCAACGATGATAATACGCTTCTCCGAAGTGAAGCCGCTCCGTTGCTGCGGTACGGTCGCACTTTTCCAACAGACCCGCTCGACAGGATCCGCTCACAAAGCGGTTATTACAGGGCTGATCAAACATCGTACCGTCGTGCCTGCCCCCACCATGGACCAGGGCGGTTCAATTTGAATTGATTATTTTAATCAGCATTTTAAGGAGCGGTCTCGGATGCTGCGTTGCTTGCGTAATCGGTTGCGCAGGCGACCGTGTGCCCTGCGGCTACACGAAACCAATCGAAGCCGGTGCTCTACAGCTCGGTCCTTCGGGAGGAGCCAAATTGGCAAGTTTCACCACATTGCTCTATTTCACCAAATTTGCCATGCCCGCGGGACCTCAGATGCCAGGGAACACTGATACGGGGGCTGGGCTGGGAGACTTTAATCCCACCCACGCGAAGGTTGCAGAAGGTAGGTGAAAATTGGAAATTGTTCCCACCATATTGGCCCCACAGCACACAGCGGAACGTCGTGCTCCTAATGACGGACCAAAACACGGAGAAAAGGTCAACCGTTTGATTGTGTGATTGAGGTTGTCGAAAACAGGACGCGCCCAACGCGTCCTGCTGAGTCGAACTAATTGAATACGCAGCGAAGGTGGTGGAAAACGCACACCCACCACCCCGGGAAAGCGTCTTATCACGGATCGTTCGAGTGGGAAAAGGTGTGCGATGGGTGGAAGTGATACACAACATTCCGTGCATTGATTTCGTTTCCAAAACAGTGCCTTCGCATTTGATGTATTCTTCTGTGTTGTCTCTTTTTTTTTGTTACGCCTTATACAGCCGATTGCGTGGCACATCATACAATCGTTTTCAAAGCGAATGAATTTGGCACAGCACCAGTAGCAGTTTCACACTCTACTACTGGAGTTAAATGGCGTGGACATAAGCGAATGCTTTGATCTATTTTGAGCCACGTGGCGAGAGCTTATGGATAGGGCTTCGGTACGTAAGATAGCGAAGCAGATATTCCCATCAAGGGGATTGTTTTTTTTGTAGCAAAATATTTGCACTATAATGTGCTTAAAAAGTATGACGCATAATATATGAAACGAAGATATGCGACTGACACGTCATGCACATGGCCACGCAATGAGATGATACCGATAGAGGCAACTAGCGGGAAGAAAAATATATATGTATAGATATCCGACATATCATGCTTCTCCACACTGATTCTGTCACCGCAAGCTATCGGAACAGAAGCAGCGACAACATCTAACAGCCTCTGTTTGTCCTGCTGTGGCTCATGACGGGACAAAATCAGAACGTTCGTCTAATGCTGGTGAAGTTCGAAAGAAAATGATACAACACGCGTCGACGGACCAGCACAAAGGATGGAATGGACAAAAAAGGGTAGACGTACGGAACTGTAAAAAGCCGATTCTAGAGTCAACAACGGGTCGGAGATCTAGTGCGACATAAATCTCTCTCCCGGTATTAGACCGGTTTCGGGTCCACTTGAGCAGCAAATCGCATGAAGTGGGGGTGACAAACATACACATACATGGTGCCGGTACGTACGGGATTGATACGCCAAAGGTTGTCCCGTCGAAGCGTCCATCTTTAGGGCTTTTCATTCCAGGAGGCAATTCGTACCACTCGATTCGCCTCTGGTTCAACGTAACACAGCAAAGACGAACAATTACTCGCCGCTGCTGCTTGTCGCTAATGATGGCGAAAAAAAGTTCAAGGGGAAAGTCGTTAAGAAGGAATTTTGGTGGATTTATGAAGCAACATAATATTGAAGTACATAAATAGCTTAAGTCATTCGTTTAACATCTAAGTATCACATTTTAGCCATTGCCTGTTACGTAGAGTTAGTCATAAATGGAATGAGACCCGACGTGATATTGAAATTGATTTCAGATTGCTTGAGCTTCACTATTTTTTATTATCTTTGCAGTGTATGCATAAAAGCCAATCCAAACGTAAGAGGACTGTGAAAATAAATCAAAGCCCGATTCCAAGAAAAAAATCTGCTTCTAAAAATATACTCTACGCAATACGTAGTAATATGCTCTACGGGTTGAAAAAGACTCTACGATACACCTATACGTTGTTCAAAACATCAGCATCCTGCGTATACTCTCGTTACCCATTTTAAAATTATACTTCATTATTCCTGAGAGTAAAAAAAACATACACCAGGCTGTTCCGGCAAAAAAGCAAACGGAGAAAGAAAATTCTGCTAGGAGTGTGCCTTTTCTTCGTCCTTGTTTTTTTTTCAAAACCGCAAATTGAAGCACAACGACCAAGCCTTAGTGAACGTAAAGAGTTCTCGCTGAATGCGTCTGCCGTTACCGTTAGACTGCTTCTGCAGCATCGTGACATTACGTATTCCCTTTGAAGAAGTTGAAACCATCGTCCGTATAAAATAACAAGCAACGAGTGAGCCTTCTAATTATCGCGCAAATAAAATTGAGCCTAACTCGTGCGAGGTTTTTCAAGCTTTACGGCGGGTTTTTGAGCTCATCTAAGCAAGCGACGACCAAAAGCTGACCATTCACAACTGCCGTGGCTCTGTCGATTGCTCCAAAGGGCCATTTTCCGATGACGCCCGTTTCCTGGATTAGTGTTTTTAATTTTCCCCCAATGTGATTAGCGTAACTCGACGCTGCCATTTAATCGTGACGAGGTGCTGTGAATCCACCGCTTCGAATGGGTACATACCCTGATTAGTGCCTCACTTTGCTGGAAGCATGGCTGCGCCTCTTTACCAAACATGAAGGTATGAATTAATCAAAAGATCCGCGGTCTTGCGGCCCGCGCGCTCAATCGTCTTGGAGTAGGGGTATAAAAAAGAACCGGTACGGAAACGGAAATACGAACATTTGGACCAGCCAAAAAAGCACCCATTACATCGTCTTTATGAAAAAGGGCTTCAGGTTTTATGAGCGCCAACGCCTACTACGTTGCTGGGAAGCCCCTGCGTTGGCCAGCTGGGTAGAAGAATGGGATAAATTTGAAATTAATTTCATCACGGCACGGTTTCCAGTTGAGTGTTCTTGTCCCGAGCGAGCTTAGGCGTTTTGTGCCCTTCCGCAGTGCTGCAGAAGTGTTACTCGGTGTCCTCATCAGTGCCTGGTGGCCTTCCGGTGGTCATTCGTGATGAGGAGAAGGATAATAAAAATCGATCGTTCCTGTGTGTCTTTTTCCCCCCAGTGGCTGGAAACACCTAAACGCCGTACGAGATTCACCTGGTAAGGCTGGTCCAAAGCCGATAGAACTTTATGACCCAAACCATCTGCCCTGGAATGGAGCCTGTGTTCAACGCTCTGCAGTGGTACGAAAAAAGCCACGCGATTAAGCTGGCTAGCGTTTATTTCCGCTGTGTGTGTGTGTTTGGATTTTTTTGTCGTGTTTTCCGTTTTTCCGATTCGCTTACGGCTCATTTGGTATAAAGCAATTTTGTGATCAAATGTTTGACCAGGCCTCTTCTGCATGGCGCGCAAGGACTAGCAGCGGAAATGAGGTCGACAAGGGGACGAACACGCGGCAAACGATAGGAAAATTGGCGGCAAATTGTTGCAGGCGCGAAGAGGAAAAAGTCATAAAAAGCGGCATAACGGGTTTAAGCACGAGAATTAAGCGCTTAGCGGTAACCGCTCCCGATCCCAATCGATCGGTTCGAGGATTTCCATTTTCCAAAAACGTCACATCGAGCGGGTCCGCGGCATTACCGCCGGTAGAATTTGTTACCGTCGCTTAATTGCTTTCGACAGGATTTGCACGTGAAGCGTACGCGCACCAAAGGCCCGATATGTAATTCTGTGTGTTTTCCCTCTATTTCTCTCTCTCTCTCTCTCTCTCTGTGTGTTTTTCCGCTTCATCCTATTTTATCATGGCGACCGTGAAGAGTGAAGGTGCTCGAGTGTTCGGCAAAGGACGATTACAATATCATGGAGATATTTCGAACGTTTGTCACACTGTCCCGAATTCTACCAGCGAATGGGAGCGCCGAGTCCGGCTCTGGGTTGAAACGTCGTTCATCCGCCTACGTCAGCGCCAGCAGTAAAGGTAAGAACGTGTAGTGCGATAAAAGAGGCGCCGTCATAAGTGGATGTTACGGAGCATCGTTCTCAACCGGAGTCTGCTCATTACTATGCCAACGAGAAGATCTAATTAACCGAGGCTCTACTGAAGATGAATTTGCAGCACACGCAAGGCATTATATTCTACGGGTTTTTTTCTCTTTGCTTTTGTGTCATTTTCCTTTGCACGTGCAGCAAAATCGAGAATCGGAAGTCCGTCCATTGGAGGTTGTGAAAAGTCCAAAGACCCGTCGTACCTAGTGGCAGCCACATCGGAGGGTACGAGTGGCGGCTGCAGCAGTGGTGCCAGTGGTGTTGCCAACGCAACTGCGGCAGATCTGAAGGCGAAACCACGATCAAGGTAGGCCATGTAGTATACAGCATCAGCCTTGGCTATCACTAAACGTACTCTGGCACCGTTTTTACTCTGGCACCGTTTCAGATCGCTCATACGAAGATCATCCCGCAAGACCAAGCAACAGATTCAGAATGCGTCGGGAGCTGAAGACTGCAATATCCAATAAGAGCGAATGCTCCAGTGTGTATGTGTGTGTGTGTGTGTCCTTGCAACTTCAAGGATTGCTTTCTCTGCTCCATTGCGCGTTCCCCTGGGGTTGGGGGACGACCATTTGAGAGAAATTGGCTGTTAAACTCCTTGACGAATAGAAAAGCTCATCGGTGAACGTTACGAACGTCGTGTTTCTTAATGGCACACTTACACATTTGCACGTCGGTTTTCTTGTTACATATTGTTGTTGTAGCGACTAGAAACCACCCCATGACAGGGCAGGTCGAACTGGACGAAAAGAACCAGAGCGGAATGGCAGGATGGCAGGAAGCCACAGGTATAAACGTAGCGCATAAAGAGGGCCCCTTTCTGCGAACGATTGTGATCCCCAGCGGCACAAATGGAGGAGATCGAATAAAATTATATTAATTGAACTAACCGCGACCGGGGGCATGTACACGCGCCACGCTGCATTGGCAGTGTGTATGCGTGTGCTGTAAGTGTGCCCCGACCATGTGAAGGCCCCAACTGTCGTAGCTGATACTTGCAGGGAACAGTAGTACAGTAGCCAGCCATTGTAGTAGCGTTTTTGGACGATTATTGACCCTATGGTACAAGGGAGCTAAGTGACAAGTTTTCAGTTTTATTTTAAGTTTTTATGAGCAAATATGACGCCTCGTCTTTACCAGGCAGCGGTTGCTGTGTGCGATTAGGAACCGAGGTGACTATGCCAAATGAAGATCGATGCTATTACCATCCAGCACAAGGACTCGAGAGCACAAGAGTTGAAATCTTGAAATTGGTCTTGTTATCAAGTGACAACAAGAAGCCTTTAATGCGATTCGAGTAGACTAACCGACATGTCGGTACTTCACCTGACCGGTGTCGGTGGATGCGTGGATGCAATTGGCGCAGATTGTAAAAAGCAATAATTTTTGAGTAGATATGAACTCCGAACGATAGGCTCGAAGCAAGCGTATAGAAATTGACACATTGTCAAGAAACCGTACGATAATGCGAGATTGAAATGAATACTATTTTTCCCCACTCAGTACCGGTAACAATTTCGACCATAACAGTTATTGCCTCGAAGAACTAAAAAAGGGCATGACACGATTTAACACAGTACCGTAGGAGAGGGATTTGAGAGAAAGCTGATCGTAACAAATTTAGCAAATGGAAAACCCAGCAACCTTCAGACCGGAACTCAACCGATCCAGCAATCTACATTATTAAACATGCAAAACAAACACATTTCATTCACGTATGTACGTGTATGTTTAATATAACAAACAAATTTATCTACATTTATAACGTAACACATGGAGGGACACTGTTAAGTAGTTGGTTTATTCTACCCTATAATAGCTATCGAAACAAGGCAAACAAATATGTATAACGTATCGCTCAACCTTAAAAAAAACATGCGGCTATATTCACCGCTAAATCATGTGAACAGTTCTTTTAGTTTTCCAATCAATCCATGACCACAAAAGCAAGTGACCCTATTTGTCAGCCCTACGACCACTAACTACATAAGTTATATAGGAGCATAATGAAGGAATGGTGTCATACTAGTTCGAACAAGCTGAGCTTATCCTTTTATACGCATCAATCACTCGCTGTGTGTACGTTTCCAAGTGTAAGCAAGCTATGCATGAGCTAATATTCAACTAATCTACATTTTACAGTACCATAATTGATCAAATACAACACAGATCGCTATTTGAAATTGAAAATGGACACGGTTAATGGTGTTCTTTGAAAACAGCTCATCATTTATTCAGCATATTGATAACAGCGTGTTAACGATCAGAACAAACCCAAACAGAACATTTGGCCGTGCTTCTGTGTATTTACTCCCATGCGAGGCTACTAGCAACAAATGCTTCACTAAATTTATGTTATTGACATTCAAATTTACACGTTTAACTTTTTCACCCTGTTGATCTGAGAGCTCAAATGCAAAATTCCGATTGTAGTCGTTCGGTAGTGACATTCCCATTATCGATTTTGTTTCTCTGGCGAACTGATTATTGCTATTGCGTAATTTGGGAGGAAACAAACTAACTGCAAGAATCATGCAAATATTCGACGCACATCTCAAACTATACTATCTAGTCTTAAATGAATGTAATGTAGCTTTCTAATTTGAATGATCGCATCGCATAAGAGCAAAACTGAGACGCTTGGAGTTGGCTAGGATAAGTTTATACAAATAAACGTTGCGCATCAACGAGGAAGCTCATATGATGGCCATCGAGAGACAGAGTGAGAAGCAGTTGATTCTGGACGTTGTGTTCCACGAATAAACGCTAAGGAACACTCGCCAGAAGAATTATAATTCATACATTCACTGTTGGCTGGAAGAAAATCCTTGTGGACGTGCGAAATGAGATGTCTTATGATGAAACGCTAAATTGACATGTAAAAATAGTGGAATATGTTTACAGCTGCGCGAGTGGCTCGTTTGCCCATTGTAGCATTTAGCGCTGGTGGTTTGACGAACAAACCACGGTTGAGAGGATCAAAAAAAGATTGCTTGGAGTGCCCTGAACGATATTCCACGTCAGTAGAATACCCAATGGAATGATTCGGTAGTTATTAGCCAAGGGAATGACAAGACATACATACATTTAATTGTTGTAGCGGTTTCGAAAATTCGTCCTCTGGAACTTATCTGGTCAGCCAGACGGAGAGATTCGATGCATAACATTCGTAATGCCGACGAACGCCGGGCCATCAAACTGTGTGGGGGATAACATATCGTCGTTACATCAGTTATTGTTCGTACGTTGGAACAATGTTTATCAGTAGGATGTTTTTTCAAAATACGAAGAGACTGTTGTTTAGGTGGAAATAGTGCAAAGTTACAGCGGCAGCATTGAATGTGATTTCAAGTTCGTTGGTTGCACAGGCGATACTGTAGTTGTCATGGTGTGTATTGCCCTTCCATTTTCCATTTTCCTCAATTGCGGCTCCATTTCCTATTTCAAAACGAAAATGGGCGCATTGTTTGCCCTTTTGCCACGGTTTTTCCATTCGAAATAATGTACACGTTTGTTTGATTTCAACTTTCCGAAAGCTCTCCTTCGGGGGGCTTCGGAGTGAATCCAATGCATGACTCTCTACTGATAAATGTCTGAATGTTGTGTCAAAAGTACAGTGTTTTTCTATTTTGTTCGGTTGGTTTTTGAAGCGTTTCTCTAGTTCGATACTATCTATTGCACTCTAGCCACTAGGAAGTCGTTAAGGATAAAGCTAAAGTAAAATTTTGTAGTCTAAGTGTGGGGGTAACAACTCATGATTGGAAAACAAAGACGATCTTACTCATTCCTAAATCGAATGCGAGTGTAAATTTTGCTGGAAAATAATTTCCTACCACTAGAAACGGTTTGATCGATACTCTAGTATGTGCTGTAGGACGTTTGCTCCTGTGATCGTCCGGCGATTTAAATACATCACTTGACCTGAGAATGCACTCAATAATGAGCATTATCTCTGTAATGGGTATTGATTTTACCTGTCGGTTGATTAGCTAAGATAAGAAACAAAAAAAGAGCTAAGGTGAAAATTAAAATTAAATATATCGAGCGTAATACATTCGCATAAACACAAGCACAAGACGACAAAAGCGCGGGCATGTAGAGTGTAACTTACCAATTTGGAGAGAAACTTACCATAAGAAGAAACCAAACTGTTACTTATGAGATATCAAAATAAGATAATTGGAAGCGTTTATTAACGGATGGCGATGTCCAGAAACATTGCGGAGACATTCGCAGCCAACCAAATGCATTTGTAACGAGGTATCGCGGTGAAATATTTCTAACTAATAAAATGTTTCGATTATCCTTTCCTTATACAAACCATAATGCTCTTTTTGACTAACAAATTGATTTATTCAGTATATGATGACCCGCTGACTATTAGTCTCAAGTACAGTTGATCATACTTTTCCAAAAGTATAATTCAATGAAATGTGTCTTTTTCAACGATGTGTCATTGTTCTAAAAATGCGATAGTTTTGAAGTTGCTATAAAGGGCAACATTTCATGAGCCGAATAATCGATTTATAGCAACAATTCGATGGCTGAATTTGACGTAATGTTGACATCTGTTGACATTTGTTTTGACACGCCGGTGTTACAAACACGAACACAACTACTCTGTGAGACACAAAGTATTATATAGAATTTGGAAAATTTTACTATTTCTAGCTCACAGATAGCTGTTAAAAGTACCTTGAATTGTGTAAACATTGTTTTGTTGTTTTTGTACGGCCTATATGTACAAGATCTGCAATCGTTGAAGAAAAATAAGATAAAATTTTAGTGGAGCATTGTTTTTTGACTGGAACTGTGGTCACGATATTAGTGTGTTGTTCGCATACATGCGGCGAAGTAAAAAAGTTTTCACGTAAAATAAATTTGTTACTACTTTTCTCGTTGTGGGTTACAATTGTGATCAAAAGTTTACATAAAAAGCAAAGCAACCGATGTCTAGAGACGTGACGGTGTAAAATAAGCATATATTGTATTTGAAAAACGCCATTTCCACTGCTACTTCGCAAGGCCAAGAACAGGAAGGAGAGAAAAACAAGCAACTTCTTGGCAACGAAACGCCGCACGAAAAGTGGTCGTCAGATAAACAAAGTATACTGCGTAATACGTAGTTTTCGTTCGTTCGTAATCGCTGCCTGTTATATATTTATCCTGAGCGAAGATTTGTTTATCCGGACTATCTGAATATGGCAACGAAAGATTTTGAAATCTCGCGGGATGAATTTCGAAACATAACGCGGTGTTTGGATAATAAGGAGTTCCGTGATCTCTTTGCGGATTACTGCAACGAGCTGCGTGATAATCGGAAACAGTACGAAGAAGAGCTGTCCATACTTGAGGCGGAGCGTGGATACGACGTGAAGTTCCTAAAGCCCTTGCCGGGTTACGTAATAAAAACAATTGTTGACGGAAAACACAAAGGATTCATCAATGTGTGTCAGTGCGAGTTGGTGCAAAAACCGACGAGCGCTTCCGGCATCAACGAAGATGGAACGAAGGGCCTAAAGTGGAACATCCCTTACGCCCAAACACAACCGCGCCGGGATTACGACAACAAGCGGATAGAGTGCACTGTTTACGATGTGATGTTTCATCCGGACTCGCTGCACTTGGCCTCGAAGCACGATGGTTTCCGGAAGCTGCTCACCGATACATCGCTGGATGCGGTAGAAAAATCTTTCGGCGTAAAGTTGGATCGCGCGAATCTGCGATTCCCGAAGCTTCACTACAAGGGCACCCCAAGCTCTTCGGTAGTCCGCGAAAAAATGCCCCATTTCGAGAACCTACCTAGGGACGAACTTTTCGACAAACTGCTGCCACCAATTCCGAGTTCAGCCACCGCAAAGGCGGGAGCTCATCGTTCGGAGTTAAAAATCGAGCGTGAAGAGAACGTTAAAAACAAAGAAAACATCAAGCGATCAATCCCTGTCGGTGAGACATTTTATACAACACCCGAGTACAAAATCATTCAGCGTCGAGATGTCGAGTACGAGGAAATGACAAACGAGCTTGACGCCAAAATCGACGTGACAATTCCGCGCGAACTGAAAATAGTCATCACGTTGCCATTGCTAAAGTCAACCTCTGAGTGTGCGCTGGACGTAACCAAGACGATGTTGCACTTGGTAAGCGAAAAACCGGCCAAATATAAGCTGGAACTAAAGCTGCCCTATGAGGTGAAGGAAAGTGAAGGAAAGGCCACCTTCAACGTGGATGAACGGACGCTCACGGTAACGTTACCGGTGTTCCGAAAACGAAACATCACCCTGCAAGACATTAATTCCATTAACGCGAAAGAAACGGGGAAACTGATCGAAGAATTTCACACAGTTCCTGCGCACACCTTGCCTCAGGTCGGTTTGCAGGCGACCGAAACACATAGTGCTCTGGCGGCAGTGGTAGAAACACCGAGGAAAACGATTTTCCCCAAATTTTCGGTCAACAAGATGGAAAATCTGCTAGCTTTCACGCTCAACGTACGCAATGTAGATCCGGCGACGATCGAGCTGGACAACCGTAGCGATTCGGTTTACTGCCGGTTCACAAACGTTGGAAACGGATATTTCCCCTGCTTCTACGTATTTTTCGTGCGCTTTCCCAATGCACTTGTGACGGAAGTGCAACATGAAGAGTGGGACAACAATCTCATCATTCAAATCACTCTCAACACGGCAAACATTTCGTCCTATCAGGCAGGGCCCGACGAACATGAAACAGTGGAGTACTCCATCATGGAGGACATAACGGACAAAATAAATAAATTTGGCAAAGAGATAGAGGACGACAGTTTGTGTATAGCGGTGGTGCGCCAAGGCAAGACCTCGTCGAAGGTGAAGTCGGGAGGGATGATGAGCATCGAAATCACCAAGAGAGATCAAGCCGAACACTCTGCAGAAGAGTCCCTGGAGGATGAGGAGATGGCGAAAGAGGAAAGCAAATCTTCGATGCCGAATGCGCACTCGGCCACTTCTGCCGAAGAGTGCGACGAAAAGGATGGGTCGGAAGCGGAAAAGGCTAGAGCGGCTCTGAAGGCCAAAAGAAACTCCCGTAGGAAGAAGAAGGAGCGTTCGCTATCTGAATCATTTTGCGATCATCTTAAGGTGATCGTGGAAAATGAAGCTAGCACCGGTAGTTTCGGCGATCAGCCAAAGGCAATTTCCGAGGTTCCGAGTTCAGGGCCAGCATCGCAGACAGCTGATACACCGGACGGGAAGGCGAGAAAGGTTCGTAGTCTGTCCGAATGCTACCCGGTAAAGGATTCAGAAGCTGCCGATGAAGTAGCAAGCATCCCAACGCTAACGCGCAAGTACAAGGGTATCCTGAAACGCAGCTCGTACGACCGGAGCATCAGCGAGTGTTCTTCGGTTGATGATTTGGGCACGTCAGTTGAGATGAATTTAGCTCAATCCGTCGGCGAAGAGTGCCGGAAAACAGTTCGGTTTAATAATGCCATCCGGAAGCAGTTGTTCAGGTAGAACTATCCCGAATCATATAATTCAGTATGACTGAAGTAACGATTTTTTTTCTCCTTAGATCAAATTCATGCATTCTTACTATGAAGAGACGGACGCAGAAGAAAAAGGAGGTGAAGCGTCGTGCGGCGGCCCGTCGAATGAGCGAAGGGGAGAGCACTGATAATGACGAAAAAGAAGCGGTATGCGATTTTTGCATGAATTTTCCTATGTTGCATGTATGGATGACACTTGCTTTTTTGTTCATTTTATACATCAATTCTTCAGCAACACCAGGAAGATGACCATGGCTCGAGCAGTGACCAACAGGATGAAAAGGATGCGATAGAGGACGACAGCGGTGTGTCTTTCGATTCAGAATCTGGCGATAAGGATGTTGCTGACGTGAAGGAGGGAAATTCGAAGTTGACAACGAAACGGAAAAACAACAATAAGAACTCTCATTCAGCAGGTTCTAAGCAAACTCCTGGCAAAAAACGTGGCAGGGAGGTGAAGAACATTGAGTTTAAAAGTGATATGATTTTCGATATTGAACTGTAAAACGTTTGTGTTTTGATCTGTCGAAATTTTTTAGCCAATATAATGCATTATCCTACTTTCCCTCTAATATGTTACTCTTTTAATTGGCACGTACGGTTTACACTTTACAGTAGATTGGTACACAACACACGTAAAATTAAAATTATTTTGAATAAACGAGGCAATGTATTGCAATATTTGAGTCATATATGTATGGGCTGTATCACAAAATTTTTCCTAAACGGATGAGAGAAAACCATGTGGTATCAGTTGGGAATTTTTTTTATCGGAGCTAAACCATGCGAATTGGTTGCAACGACGTATTGCTAAATGTTAATAACCTTGTGCATGGGAATGATCGTTTGTAATGACTAAGACAACGGGTAATTAATAACACATAATTTGAGCACAAATGAGGGAGCAAACAGATAATGGTTTTTTATTTTGATAGCAAAAAAATCAATCGATATCTTAACAAGTATGATTATCCTATCTAAAGGATAAGGTTCAGAAAAAAATATAAGACATTTCAAAATCGGGATAGAAAAGCACAGGTAGGATTGAATTATTTACTTATTTAAATATGGTGTGCATCGAATCCCTTTTTTCACTTTTCCCAAACTTTAACCGAGGTAAAAGGATTTTAGTACTTGTGACGAACATAGAAATCATAGAAAAGTAAAATTCCGTAAATTTGCTCTACAATTATGACTACGAACCCATGAGATGTGTTTCAGATTGAATGAAAAAATGTTTTTTAATCTAGCATGTGTCTTACAAAAATAACAACTAAAGAAGAAAAACAAATAGTATTCTTTCATAAAAAAATATGGCTCTAGTAGAAATGGCCAATAATAAATCTTTTAGTTTTTCCCACCAGAAAATCTTTTTTAAAAGAATATTCGAGTTTTTGATTACCAACATATACTAACATTTTTTTTCGAAAATTAGAAGAAAATTAAGCATATGTTTTTTGTCATATATCATTGATTATGGGTTGAACATTAATAAATTTATGTTTCGCTCGGTCTAGCGCGATTTTGACCCAGCGGTTTGAGTTCAATGATATGATATAGTATTATCAACAATACCTTTAACTGTGGTACGTTTTTTTTTCGATGACCAAATCATTCTATCCATTCAAAATGCTGATTCTTTGTTGTATAGGTATTAAAGAAACGCGAAAAGATTTACCAGTAGTATTCCTGAAACGTGTCAAAAAGTCAAAGTTTGTCGGCTCGATTGATGACTTATCGAACTTTACACACATTTAGGGTCATAAGAAGGATATCTAAGTTTTCCATCATATCCATGATTACCCGATTATCCATATTAGAGCTTGTTTTGGACAGGCATTGCGATGATGCGGGAGGTTAATATGTTTATCTGGGACGTTGTTGATGTTTATCATACCGAACCATGCTTGTTCGAAAATAAACAAACTTTTGTGAAACCCTGGAACCGGGAATCTCGGTCTAGAACAATTTGTAATCTTAGGCAAGCAAAGGCCTAGCTGGGTTTAGTTTCAATTTATTTCCATACACTGGATAATGTGCCGCTGATTTGGGTTACGTTTACTTGAGGATAATAGTATTATTAATCTCCAATAACATCCGGATTATTCCCCGATAAATTAAATGAATCCTACCAACCATCACAAGCTAGTTGTTTTACGATCGCGAATATTGAACATGAGTATTTTTCTGCTTGATATGCAATATTCATGTACCTATAAGCGTAGTTTTCTTCAATATTATATTTAATGCGTTTTTAAGTAAACTGATTTTATATAGCATTATATAGGGAATGCAACAGCAACGAGGATGAAAATTCAATCGCTTCAAAAATAGCTTTGCTCATTCGTTTCCACGATCAAACCAATTCCCCGCTTTGCGAACGAAAGAGATCGATAAAAAAACATTAAATCGAAAAATCGTCACGCACTTGGTGGCTAATTAGCGTGGCCTAATAAACCTGGTTAAATTATTCATCTCCATTGGATCCGAGTGGCAAGCGAGGGTGGACGCGTGGTGTGGCGGAAATAATTGAATGAAAATTGCACCAGTATCCGGGGCAGCGAAATCCAGAACCGTTGCTGACGTACCGGATCCTTCGGCAAACGGAAAGTCGACGAAGGAAAAAAGAAAAAAAAGACTGAAAAGAAAATAAAACGCGGCACATGAAGCTAGGAGAAAAAAAACACCGACGAACGAAATAATAAACGCACAAACAACGCCGATAAAGATGGTGTCGATTTTTCTCACCATAATTTCCCTCTCGGTACCGGGAATATTACCTTCCCTCTCCTTCCTTGCCCATGCTTCGTAACGGCCGCGAAACCGAGCTGGCGTACATGAAAGCCGATCTAATTCATGACTCATTAGCCTCATGGTTAGGATTTGTTGGCAAAACGGAAGGCAAATTGATGAGCAATCATATATAAAGCGGACCACCTTTGGCACCCCCATGGGCGCCCATTAATTGGCGGGGGCCGGGAAGCGGTGGTTGATCGATTGAACAAACGGACCGACTGCCGCGGAACCAAGCGGACCGGCTGGAAAGGCCATCGAAAGATGCATACCAATCCCGGCCATGGTTGGCTATTTTCGAAGCTCGTTCCGTTTCCACTTATCAACAGGTGAGCGTCGCGCTCGGAATAGAAAACTTCGGGTGGCCTTCGATTGGGAAGGGCGGTTGGATTGGAACTGAAACCGTGCAGCTGGGTGTGCGGAGCGGGGTGTGTAATGTATGTTTTATTTCGCTAAACATTGTTACGCGCGCGTTCGCTTGGCATGGCTATTGGGTGGGTGGGAAAACGTGAAAATGGAAGCGTAGAATCGGTGCGCATGGTGGCGAATTTGACCCGATGGCGGTGTCCCGTTCTCGCGGCCCTCGGACTTAGGAGGGCACAGTGCGAGTGGATGTGTAAAAAATAATGACCGCTTGCACCGAGGGAATCATTTATTTGGAAAGCAAGGGCAAAAACACGAAACGAAACATGCAAAAAAAAAAGAAACCAAATCGAAAGCGAGTGCATAAACGGGAATACAACAGTCCATATGCGCGTGAGGGAACAACAAAAAAAATGAACGGCAATCATTTGGTGTAGCGGTTTAATTGGTTTGTTTGTAATAACTTGTTTGCTTAGTGCAGCAGTATGAGCTACGGAGAGTGTTGCTTTTTTTGGTACGTACTCATGGTGGCAATATTTTAATAGCATTTGCGGAGAATAAGTGAGTTCAAATAGTCCGGGGGATTTTTGGTATCGTTGATAGCATCAGGCTGTTCAATAAAATGTTCTTTTTTGGTGCTGATTGACTTTCATTTGTGATTGTGCAGAATACGTTCAGTGCGTTGATGGAAAAGTATGTCGGGAAGCAACCTATGTGCTCTATGTACACAACAGTATCAACGCGAAACCACACGTTTAAATTAGTTTCATTCATAGGTTTTGAACAGTTCTCGTGTATAATTTTAATGCAATAAGATTATCATTATGTTTATTTCACAAATGCATATACTTTAAGTTCCATCTGCTGAACATAAATGATTCATAACTCATTTTGCAATGCAACATGAATTTCTTATTGTTACAACAGCTAGGATAAAGGAATGTTAATCTGCAATTGCTTGATATTGCCGCCAAAGTTCCAGTATGATAATACCACCAAAGTTCTACACCAGTGTACATTACACTCGCCATTCATGGTGGCAAAAACGGAAATAATATTGTAATGAGCGCGCTTTTGTTAAATATAGCAATGGCAGTTTTGCCGCTGGCAGATGGGCACTCTGCTTTATTCCTATCGCTTAAATTGAAAAGCGTTTATAGATGCTTACGATAACAGTTATCGATCGTCATATCTGGCGGAAAGCGACCCTCCAGACCAGGCGCGTTGTAATCTGTATCAGGTATTATTGCATGATGCCCCATCGCTCCGAGCTCATTTTTCCTAGCAATGTGTACTGACGGTCGACGAAGTAGGCTAGATTTTCCTACCAAATTTTTTTTTCGGTACACCCAAGTACAAACTGGGCCAGTATGTCACGGATATGTGCTACGATTATTATGTTGAATAAACGTGCATCAGCTAACAGGAAATATTCCTCCTTCTCACCATTAAAAGGGACGCTCAAATACATGATGATCACACATTTTGAAGGAAGTAATTGGCAGCAGCATTACCTACGACCGTTTTCTTTGTTTTACGAAAATAATAGTACACAATATAGGTAGAAAATGTGTACATAAAAAGAAGCCGAACTCGGTTTTGTTTGAATAAGCTTGCCTGTTCTATTACACTACTATTGCAAAAAAAAACGATTCCTGCCTGAAAATGATCAGCATGGGAGCAACATAAATAGTTGTGCTCAGTGCGAAATAGCATGCACCGGGTCGTTGTCGTGGAAGAATCGTCGTTCGTTATCGCAGCGACGAAGGCTCCCACGGATCATGATGCCACCCGGTGTCTGTTTGCTTTGAATCAATCACACATACCGTACGCAGCCAAATGTTGCGTATTATCCCGACCTGATTTGCACAAGCGACGGTGTGTTAGGTGGACCAAAAAAGAAATAAAGACTGGAATAGTTCCCAGCGTATGGATATATTTCCAAAGGGTATCCGCAGGGCCGCTTGGTACCGGTTGCGTTTTAGGCAGTTTTGTTAGCTTCTGCTAGACAAATAATGAGTCAAGTGGCGGTAGAGCTAGCAATTGTGCCCAGGTAACGTCAGGTCCTGTTAGAGCTAGCCTCAAGGTAGTACCACATTCGAAGCCATAGCTTAAGGTCGCTCGACAGCTGTTCCCGAAGGGATCTACATGTTTGGAGTAGTGCGAGACACCGTATGGTTCCGTTCCCAATCGACAATTGTGGTGCGAACGCAACCCAGGGGCTCTTATTTGTTTGCTTTTCGGGCTTATGTTTTGCATTCCAAATGTCGGACGTCCGAAAGGCGCGTGGAGATTCTTTAATCGAATCCATCCCATCATCCAACAAGCGGGGTTTTTCTGACTTTCGGCGCGTCAGCCCCTCTTCCGGTCTGCTTGGCTTCTTGGCACCCGGGAGGCTCTGACCGAAACAAGGTCATGGGCATTTCGGTGATTACCGCGCGCAAAAGGGACGATTATCGCCGAATGGGGCTTCCGGTGCAGGCAAACGCAAACGCTATCAGAGGGTCCTTATCAAGTGAACATCGTTCGTGGAGGGAAGTTCCGGATTTTGCCGGGCAATGGGTGAGAAAAGTCAACCACCAGCCAAACCCCCCATCGGAACCGTCGGCACGTCGGTGAATCATGCCCGTGATGGTGCGAAATTCTGCGGAACCAACGTGGCACCCGTCCACCGGTGTCCCATCGGCGTCCTGGACGGGAGATGGCGCTTCGCTCGAGTTCACTGACGGGGGTTCCAGTGTTCCGGCGTTCGGCGACGGAGCGTTCGGAGCAGGCGAACACGAACCAGCACCAGCACCAGCACCATCAACAGCATCAGCAACAGCACCACTGCCATCGGTTGCGCATGTCCGCCAGGCCGTTTGCGAACGACGGCGTTGCACGACGTGCTCGAAAGCCATGCTCTTGCCCAGGGCAACAGTTTGTTCCGAGGATGGTTCATTCCGCGTTGATCCAATCGTCGCTCCGGTTCGTCAGTTCCGTCGCTCGCAGGTCGCGCTTGCATCGCTGGGCACTTGTGGACTCACTCGGTCAGCCGTAGCTGGTCACATGTAGTCGCAGTCGAGCCCGGGGCAGGCAGCATCGTCGACCCGTTTTGTGCTGCAGTCAATTACGAGCGCGCACGCGAGGTCCCCGGAGTGTCCGTGCCGTCTCGCGATCCTGGTAGGCTGTGCTCAGCTTCTTGCAGACTCCCATAGTAGGCTGGGGCCGCGGACGAAGAGGTTAGTGACGGTGGACCGAAGGGAGTGTTTACGGAGGAATCGAGCCCCAAAACGGTGACCGAAACCATGTGGCTTTGCTAATGAAGTTTGCTTAGCGTCTCGGCATTGGGTTAGCAGAGTGTGGGGAACACGATTTATGGTGGAACCCGCGTGGAAGTCGAAAAACCGCATGGAGAACTACACTCCGACCTTTTTGGGACAGCGGTGGACTGTTTAGTATTCGCAGCGAGACGCATGTGATGAAAGTTACGACCTTATCCCCCGGGGGGACGAGATCCAGTGTTGGCCGAAAGTAATCGAAGTTATCGTAAGCGAGTTGAGGCCTCGAACAAAGAAGGCACATTTTGCCCCATATTTCACGTTCGACACCAGCTTGATCCTCGAACGTGGCGTGGTAACGTGCAGGTGATGCATCTCGTGCAAGTACACTGTTACGATCCGTTATCGATTCAGCACAGAATTCGCAGCAACCGCCGTGAAAAGTGCGCCCCAAGTACGCCACCAAGAGCTGCTAATCGTTTTGGCGCGGTTTGACGTGGGTTGTGAAATTGCATACAACCAGGCGCATCCTGGACGCTGCTGTTGGGTGCTGCTGCAATCGTTTCACCTGATGCACGTTTTTCCGCAGCTCTTCCGAGCACACACAACAGCAACACGCGCGAGCATTTGTGTTCCCGTGCGCTGCTTTCAGAGCGCGAGGACTACGACGACGAAGATGGCGATGATGATGATGATGATAATGATGATGATGATGATGATGATGCTGTTTGCATTTCGCGCCTGCATCCATGGCATCGCTTCGCCTACTTTGTCAGTGTCGTAAGAAAATGAGCGAGGATTCAAGCGTGCATCCCTTTCGGTGGTAGCACAAAAGAAGGAAAAAATAAAGCCGAGGACGTGGTGAACGAAGAGGCATACTTACAGAGCATGAGAGAGAGAGAGAGAGAGAGAGAGAAAAAGTGAACACACTAGCCCACAATCTGCTGATCCAAATCCACAGTCAGCCACAGTGTTTCCCTTTTCCGGCCGACTGCCACGGTGGGTGGCGCAGATGGCAGTGGGAGTGTTGAGAGTGTTTTAAAATATACATAAGGTGAACTGCTTGCCGTTGGCGGCGTCCTCCAAGGGTGCGCGCAATGCCAGGCAGGGTGAAAAGCGTGCGTACGGGCAGGAGAAAATCAGCTCAAGTATAAATAGTGCAAGGAAAGTGCCGCCCGAGGTACTGCTGGTGCGGCGAAGAAGGACGCGCTCGGGGATAACTTCAGCCAGCGCCACAGCGTTGGGGCTGTTTGTGTGCCGTTGGTGTGTACGTGTGCTGCGCATATGTGTGTGGGCAGGAAGATTAGAGACGATGCCATTTTGTGTGTGTGTATGTGTGTGTGTATGTTTTTTTTTTTGTTTTCTTCGCGACCACCCGGTCGGATCGTTTTTAGTGGGAGCAATTTTTCACTTCATTTTCCCTCCCCGAGCGAGGCTTCCAGCCCACCGGGCCGTTTCCGATTTGCGATTTCCTTCCAGAGGAACCGCTTTCTTTCGTAGACCAGAGCCTGTCGTACACCGGCAGAGGGGGGACTTAATCCGCCCGAGGGGAGTCGAACCGAGCGTCTTTCGTTTCGTGGTTGCTTGGATGCCATCATTCAAAGATCAAACCGTCCCGGGGGACAGGTGGTTTCGTCGTGGAAAACTGACCTTGCTCTCGTTGCGCGGACACCGTGTTCACCGTCCTGCATCGTGGGCTTGTTTGCTCGTGTTTTTGTGTTTCATGTGATTCTTTTCTTTTTCTTGCTGCTACGACCGTTGCTTGTTTGTTTCGTCCACTTTTCGCTCCTACCGTGCGCTAGAACTGACCACTGGCCTGACTGGTTCTGGCGCTCGTGCGATTATCCTTGCGCTGCGACCTTCCAGCGTCGAGTCGAGTGCCGAACGAGCCACCAAAAACATTAGCATCTCACCGGCACACTCCGTCGGTCAACAGCACCTATTCTTTCCGCCTGCTTGTCGCAAGGATGCAAGGATCCGTGTGATTTCCCGCAGTTCGTCCGCCTTTCACGCATCCTTCGCACCGAGGGCGCCACGCAGCAGGTGAGTGGCAATTTTCTGATTGACTTCTCCATTTACTTCCCCAAGGCTCGGGTCCTTTTCCTCCGGCACGTGACCTTCCCGCTCGGCTTGTCCCCATCCCGTTCCTGTTCGTTGACGTTCTTTTTTTGTCAGCGATACCTTCGCCCGCGATATGGCCTCGCGCGTTCGTTCGTTAGATCTGCTGATTTTCTGATTTTTCCCCACCGGCCCGGGTGAGCGAAGGATGACAGAAAGAGATGTCACGGAAAGCGCACCGGGTCAAAGAAAAAGTAACACACACACACACCAGCGAGAGCTTCGGCACCCCGGAACGGGTCTATTTGGCAATATTTGTCCCGATCCCCTCTTGAAATCCGCTGTAATCCAGTTTTAATGGACCAACAACTTTTATGGGCCTACGAAGGGCCCGAAACACAGCTTCGCAATCGACTACCGTGAGTATCGGGACCATCGATGGCAGAGTTGGCTGACCAACGCTCAGTTTGCGGGAAAAACAAAAACAAGTCTAATGGACAAGAAAATGACAGCTTTCGGTGTGTCGGCACCGTGGGTGGGATGAGCCCAACGGCGGATTAGCCAGATGGGCCGGAACTGCTTTTGAAAATGCTCTGCCTTTTGGCGGAGCGACAGTGTGGTGTTTTTCCGTTTGGAACCAATACTGTGCCGTCTTGATCATGCAAATGAAGCCCCTCGAGGGCCGTTTATTGCACCATGAAAATCGACCACAACAGAGAACAAGGAACAATGAATGGTTGTGTGACTTCCAATCTATGGTTCAACTCCAAAGCTCGTTTTGGTCAGGAGTTTATTCCTCACGATCTGCTCAAATGTTGTGTTAAGGTACTTATTAAATGCAAATAAAAACTCATCTTGTCGAAAAAAAAGATCGTCAAACTTACCTATAAACTGGAATTTCACAAATGGCATCTTATTGTTTTACAAATTGAATGTCCCCTACTATTCATTCATTTCAGCACACCATCATCAAGTGGTTCGTATCAAGATACGATTCCAGTATCGTTAGAACAAATTCCGTGCAAGCCGTGATTTAGGTCAGCATCTTTCGTTAAATGTGGCACTTTTTCAAAATGCTAAGCATCTTATTAAAACACTCCCAATGCGGGGAGCGTTGCGAGAAATTGCTCGGGAACCAACATTATCACGTGATTTTAAATGCGCCCCACTCGTGAAGCGGAAACGGCACCGAATTGAAGTGAATCCGATGGAACGGATCCGAAATGAGTTTGCGTCCGGTTTACTTTCGAGTAAGTCGCAAACGCCAGAAGCGGGCAACCCGATGGGGGCTTTGGGGGATTCGATTTTTCATCACCCTTCAGGCGTCGTTAAATCCCGGTGACGGAGATGAGTACGGTTTTGCCGATCTGCTCCGGTACGGGACGATTTGACCCATGAACACTCGTGTCGTTGATAACGAGTCCCGGGTCGAGTCGGAAGTGGGACTTCCCATCCTAGCCGGTGGTTGGGATTGAGAAGAGGCCGCCTGCGAACGTGATATCGGTTGCCTGGGACGGGAGATGATTTAGATTAGGTGGAAGAAGAACCAGAAGGAAAAAGCTCTTAACGTAAAGGGAAAATCGCTGCTGTTTTCGGCTGTGTTCGGCCAACATCTACGACCAACGGCAGAGCACGTTCCGCCGGTCCAGGCTGTTGCCATTCCTGAACTTGAGCGACTTCGGAACAGTCGGAACACGAAACAATGGTCTGGGAAAATAGAGAGCTTTTATCCGGGGTTTTTGGCCTGCTTGCTGGCAAACCGCGGGAACTCTGCGCTCCAAGCAGCCAAAGTTGGAACCATTACGGGGAATGCGGGACCGACCATAAATCTGATTCGTGGTAAAGTTTCCGTCCAACAGGTGGTCCGATATTGCGAACGGAAAGTTTAAAGTTATACACCGACCGGGAGGGCATGGTTTTGCGTGGATTTCGTGTTTCCGTGGATGCTGGAATTTGCACCGCGGTTTGGTAATGGCGCCGGATCGATTTAACGAGAAAAATGTATGCGTTTTATTTCCCACCGTCGTTAGAAGCGCCCCATTGCACGGTGCTACGTGCGTTGAAAAGGAGGATACTGATTTTGCGCGTACTAGCAAATTGTTTTTCGGTTTCCACCAGTGATTTTCGAGCGATTCCTTTGCGATTAAGTTGAGCTTGTTATTTCTGGTAAATGATCAGACCAACAGCACAAGCTCGTTCGCTTTCGGTTTCGCTTTACCGCGGGCTTTCTTGGGCTTTATTGGCAGCATTTCTGTGGAACTTGTGATGTCCAATTTTCTGAGTAATTTTTAGACGCAGCTGCGGATATAGGAACAAGATATGACGATTGACTTGCAGGATGGTAAAACTTTCCCGTTACTATCAAGCTTTACGAACATGCAAGCGAATTTTCCTAGTTATCCTGGAAATCCTGGCATCTCGATCAAGGGCGAGACTCGCTTTCTCGCGACCTTAGGTGAAGTGAAAAAACGTACAATGTTCGAAGACAGGCGCCAGCATCGAGCTACTCGTTGATTAGCGCGTTCTGGTCTTCCGATACGTGTCTGGAAGTATTTCCCGACATGCGCTTTCAATCTAGCTTGAATGGAAATATTTGATAATATTGGAGCAATCACGTGAAAGGATACCCTCGTGCATGGCGTTCGATGTGAATTGTGAAGACAGCAAGGAGCGTATTCATTTTTTTTTCGCGTACCCTGTCTCCGGCTAAATCCTGCTTTGGATTTCGTTAAATCAGAAACAACTTCTCCCCACGCCCTGGTCGGAGAAACGAAGGCAACCGGTGGAGTGGTGAACGATACCTACAGACACACAATTGTAAGAATTGATGGTATTATATCGAACCGCGGCAAGAGTAGAGAAAGAAAAAAGGAAAAAAAGAAAGAAAAAAAAGTTGCAATAAGAGAAAGGCGCCAAAACCTGCAGAGACGCGGAGTGTAGATAGCTTTAGCGATGCAAACGATGTCGGTGGATATCAGCATTATTAACTGTTCTTTTGTAAATGAAACATAATTCGGAAAATTCCCCCAACTAATAACGATTGAGGAAATGGCAAATTTGTTCCGGCAACCGTAATAACACGGGCAATCGTTACGGCTGCGGCGTTGGATGAATAGCAGAGAGTCTATTGAGTCTGGCAAAAGAACGTTTGGGTGCACAAAGCGCACCGGCACGGTACGGTTCTGTATTGGCTCGAGCTCAACATGGTAAAACACTTCAGAATGGAGTAGCTAGAATACAGTGCCAATTTGGATGAGCTTCCATAGCACTTGGGTTGAGCTGGGTAGCTGAATTACGCACATGGGAAAAGTACTTTATTTATGGAACATCGTGCAAAGTTTGCAAACATGAATTAAACTGCAAGGTTTAACGATATATTGTTTTTTTCATCCTTAAATTGCTAACCAAACACAATTTTAACATTGAACATTCACCCTGCATTTATTGAATGGCGTGTTTTTATGCAAAACTACAGGACATTTTCAACTCAAACATCACTAATGTTGATCATTGTGTGAAAACGAATACAATAAATGACAATTTTTATTTCCAATTTGTTATCCGATTTAAGAATCATTTTTTCCCCTGGGTATCACAGTTCTTTGCAATAAAAGCAAAACAAATTCAGATTACTGATAAGTTATTTGTGCTTCGGTATTATTCAAATGAAGTGTTCATCATGTTTAGAACACTGTGCAGAATGCCAAAATTCACCACCCAAATCGAGCATCGTCAATGAATTTTCGTAGAGTGACGTACAATCATCAAACCCCAGCACGGTAGCTATTAACAATAGCATGCGTAAGCTTTCTTTAGACACTCATCCATTTTTCAGTAGCGAATTTTCCACTCAATGCCACACCAGATGGCGTCGAGAAGAAGCGAAGGTAGAAAAGATAATTTATTGCTCTAAATAACAAACGGCCCCATATAAATCTTCTGGCCAAGATTGTCTGCGGTACCGTTCGGGCAGGTGTCCTGCATTCCATCAGGAGTGCGGACGGTTGCATCGACGGCACCAAGGACGGCCAACTAGAGTCGGAAATGAGTGATAAATTGACTAATGCGATGAAAGCTCCCGTTAGCGACACAGGTCGAGAGAGGTGAAAAAAGGGTCGTGGGTTCAACCACTTGCCGGCTGGTGGAACGCCACGATCATTTCCCTTCCCAAGTCGGCTGTATCTTTGAGTAGTTAATTTAATTTGCAAGGCAAGCAGGAAATGGGCGCCTTCCGTAACACCACCACCGAAGCTGCCCCATCCATGTTAAAGCATTTGGTTGCAATCTTCTCTGTGTTGTTTCTCCGACACTAAGTTCGGGGCGTCTGGAACCGCAAGAACGGAGCCACTTCGCAGAGTATCTCCGCTTCGCTGGGGTTTGAAAATGAAACGGTTTCGCTACGTCCGGGCAGCATCGAGTTGTCGCGGAGTTCAAGGGCATCCGATGGGCGTAGCAGCAGTTCTTGCACCGGTTGCATCTCGACAATCATCCGCATCGCAGATGGGCTGCATAGCGCAGCAGGAGCAGAAATTTATTCATGAGATTTTGGGGCGCAAAATGGCGCTGCATATTGCAGCAAATATTGAACACGTAGCACAATCGGAGGATCCGTGCGTCCTTTTGGGCCCACTGCCATCTGCTCCGCCCACACCAGCACCCAGCTCGATCAGCATCAAACAGGCAATTGGACGTGTACGTACGCAAGCCAACTGGTGCTATCGTTGGTTATTTTGCAACGCCAGGGATTATTACGGTCATGCCAGTTTGATTGAACGTAAAACAGAAATGGTGCCTTTGCGTTGCGTGCCCGATGGCTTATCGCATGGTTCAAATGACATTCGAATGACGGAATTGGCAAAAACTTTATCGTTTCCATCGGCATCCAGCGTTCGTCGAGTAAAGGAGAGCAAAACACTTGCGAATATGTGGTGAATATAGATATTTGGCAGTCGCTGGTAAATAAATTTGTATTACTTTTAAAGCACCAGCATTTTTGAATTCCCCTGATTCAAAGAGAAACTTTCAAGCGGGAAAACTAATCACGTGGTAATAGAAAACATCCATGTTGCTCATTAGCAACAGATGAGTTTGGTACATTTTTTATGCAGAATAACATTTAGGAGCTGCACACTGGAGCAAATGTTTATGCTCGCATGATGAAAAATACTTATAACTTTGCCTTACGAGCTTACGAGATCGTCTCCAAACTTTCAAAGCAGGGCTATGCGGCTATAACTGATACGAATAAGAATACGATAAACTGCAACTACATGAACGAATTTATTATTATCCAAACCGAAAGCTTACAGTCCGTAGCTTTTCTTGCACATTTATTTTATCCCACCGTTGGCTCATTGCTGCGTACAGTTCAAACGAATGGAAGACGACGTCCCGCTGGTGACTTTCCGGTCCAATATCATTACTGATTATTTCCCAAAGCTCAGAGCGATTATCTGCTTTGGCCGCTGGAATCGGAAACACCAAACCAAGCGGCCCAAGAAGGCAAACGGAGCCGTGAACGGCTTTGGTGGAAATGTTCAGCTTTAGTTGTACGAATTCGATACCCGTATCAGGGTGAATTTGTGACTTGAAGCCGGTTCCATCCCTTTCCCATTGGTGGCATTTTGTCAGTGGGGAACACAGAACGCCCAGGATTGGATTGCAAATTTTATGGGATTAAATTGATGTGCCTTGGATTTGAGGGTATCTGAATGTAAGGTTGAAACGGTATAGCCCTAGGAAAACGTGAGCCTCGATGTACATTATGTATAAACATTGTACACTAATTCTATAACCGGCCGTTATGCGCGATGGGAACGATTCTCTCGTGATCTTGTGTACTGGCCGACTGTACCACGGAGACGGATTCATCGTTTTGATTTGTCGCTTTGAAAACGGGTTCGAACCGAGTTGAAGCCATCCTTCTGAGGCTTTAATATTTAATGCCACTATATTATTTAGCATGCGAACCACAGGGAACGATCAACGGGACGGGTTGGTTGGGTGAAAAATTCTTCACAGGCTTCATTTGCTTCGTAATCATGCCATCATGCTGTCAGCTGTTTGATCGGCGAGATTGCTGTGTAATGGGAACCGATTTCGGTTGGGGAAAAAATTTAATTTGCCTTCACGCTCAAAGCTCGACGATTGATGATACGAAAATGCTATTTTACCTTCGCTTCTTCTCACAACCGCAGCTCACAGCCATCCCTCTATTGACAGCCAACCCAACACCCATGAGGGTATTGAGCAAAAGGAGAGAAAGTTCTATACGTTGAGCAAAAAGTAGCTCGAAGAAATGGGCCTTCGGTGCAAGCAGCCAGCTTGGGGCTGAAAATCCTGCTTTGTATTACTTTTCAAAGGCTACATTATGGTACCTGTTGCGAGGACACACATGCGGACTCAGCAATCGCTAGCCGTAGATACGAGCGAAAAGTGATTCCCCGCAGAACAAAATGTAAACCCGATAACGAGCTCGCCCCGACAAAAGGCCCGCAAAGGGCGACGTATAACTCAATCTTCAATTTTCGTTCTGTGTCCACGCTTTCGAAGGCGATGTACAAAATGCTGCAAAACTTCAACATTTATGCTCATAGTGCGGGTAAGGCGGGTAACTGCGAAAAATTTTCATGACGTCTTTATGTTGAGCAAACTTTGAGCAGCTCATGTAGTGGAAGGTGTGTGTATATGAACCAGCCGTGTGGAAGTGTACAAGTAGTTGAACTTTCGGTTTGCACGAAATTCAGCATTCACACTTTAGGTTAACACCTAAGAAAACATTTGCAGTTCACACTTCATGGCGCACGGGCTGTAGTTGACATTCTAGCCCGCAGGGACGACCTAAAGTGTTAAAGTGCTGCACTAAAAAGGGCCCTTGGATCGGGTCTAGTCGCGACGGTCCCACAAATAAAGTAAGCGTGTCGATTTAAAAATAATCATATCCTGACCTCGGATAGGCTTCCCCAAGCACGCCTACCTGTTGCATCTATGTTTAACGCTGTCCACCGTTGCGCTCCGTTGGCGCGGCGGCAACGAGAAGTAAAAGCGAAAAAAAGGGTTCCGATGGAAGCGGGATCCTTTTTTTACCACCCACCCAACGGTCGGGACATCGAGCACCGAAGCCAGCCGGGCAGGGTGGAGCCTTCTCGACCTCGACGGTCGCAGTAGTTGGGACGTGGGTGAAGAAGAAAAAAAAAGTACCACTAGAGAGTTTTGCGCAATTTTCTCACTTCATTTTTTATTTAATGACCGCCTCATTGTCTCGCCTGCGGCCATAGGAGGTTGCGCCTTTATTTCCACTTGCCACCGACACTTTGCCCGTGGTCAGTGTTCCGGACGGTCCGAACGGAGTTCGAATGGGTGTGGGGGATTTTTTGTTGTTGTTAGTGTTGTTGTTGCTATCCTATGCGGGACTCAGTTGACGGTGGGCCACGCGAGGCACGCCTCTGCTTCATTGCAGGCGGAAAGGACACGGTGCCAATAAAAATTCTGCATCGTGACAACGACGCCAGCATGGACATCGTTGGCATAATTGATGGGTGCAATCGCACCGACCGGTTCAAGAGCACTTTCGTGACAGTTAAAATTAACACGCTCAGGCGCGATATCGCTCCCCGGAAGTCTCGCTCTAGCCGGAGCATACCGATGACGATCGCCGGTCGTCGATAAGGATATTCGCAGCTATCGTTGGTCTGGCCATTGAAAAGGCCAGCGATGTGCCGTTTCAGCGCATCTACACGCTAGCCACGCTAGCCGAGTGGCCAGGATTGTTGTGAAAGCAATTCTCACAGCGTGAACCAACATAGAACAGTGTAGTTATTCCCAATTCCCGGCTCTGCAGGCGGTGCCACACTACCGGCTGACTGCTCGACCTTTCGCGTCCCTGAATTCGAGCGCCCAATAGTGCGACGAGCACGTGGGCGAAGGTGCGATTGGTGGGTGGTGATGTGTAGGCGCTTGGCGTAATGTTTACACAATCAATATGCTAGCAATGGCACGGCATAAACAAAGTCAACCAGGTACCGGGCCAGGCGATCATTTTCCCCTTTCCCGATTTTCGGCCAGGTTATCTATTCCGGGGAGGCCGGTAGTATTTGGTGGCGGATTGAAAAGTGATCGGTTTGAGGGCTGCCATTTGATTGGGATTGGGCACGATGGGGATAAAATCGGACATCGGTGTTTTGCAGGTTAGCTTAAATTCTACGCCCAAAACCTGGCTTAAGATGTTCAGATGAATAATTTTTGGGGTTTTTTTTTGGCGAATATAATACCATTCGAAGATAACACTATCCCAGATTTTAGCCAAATAAAACCCACAAAAAAAAATAAAATGGACATTTTCGTGTACACTGGGTAGCATGATAATTTGCAATTAATTGGGCACAAGCGATGCACTCACTTTGCCTACCTAGCCAAATTCATGAACTGCTTGTTTTGATAATGTACAACAAAAATCCAAACAACCAGCTAATGACAACCAAAAAATGGTAAACTCCCGTGCTCGGGACTTTTCCATCCATCCCGACACGTTCGGAAAATGTACAAAAATGTACACGTATCCTAATCTGCTTGGTACTCACGTCAACAGCGAGAGCCGGTTGTTTGCTGTAAGTTATCTAATCGTCTTCTGGACCACCTCACCCCGTAGTGATAGTGATTAGTCACACTTCTCCCTCGTTCTCGGCGTTAATCCCTTCGGCCAGGCATGTCCCTGCACACTCCGTGCATCGGGTTGGCATAGCTGGTACATGATTTGGCATTCCGCCGGTTCAGTTTCAGGTGTATACAGCGATGCGCGCTGAAAATGCCAATGTTTGCCCTTTGATAGTGCCGGCCAACGGAAAGCCTGGAAGGTTGTGGGGAGTGCCATTTGGCTTCTGCGAACAAATTCACCTTCACGACGAATCGGGTTGATCGATTCGCGCAGAAGGAAAATCGATCTAGTGCTCGGATCAGGTTCCACACGCGCGCTCGTGTGTGTCCTCCTGTAAATATTTACCGAAATCAGCATGTGCCATACGCGTATCGTTTACAATTTCAAACTCCTTTCTGATTCCGTTACGTCCACTCGGCCTAGGAACCGTGGCTGAGTATCGCTCACTAAACAATCCCCCTTCACCTCGGCTAACGGAATTCTGAATTGTTTCGTTTTTCTCATCGTATGCCATCGTAACGTTTTCGTCGCAGGTTTAGCCGCCTCAGCCCACCCACTCGATCCCGAGGAGAAACGGAAAACAACACGCAGCACAAATGCCGGCACGAAAGGGGCTCCTGGCGCCCCAGAACACCTTCCTCGACACAATCGCGACCCGCTTCGATGGCACACGTAAGTAGACCGTTTAATTAAAGAGGCATTAAAATTTCCCCAAAGTGACTTATAACTGCGAAAGGCTCCAGCACACACACACACACACACACACACACACACGAGAGTGTGTCCTCGATTAATTTCATCACGCGCCGTAAAGGATTCGAATGGATCTGGAGGTCGCAATTTTGCCGTGTGATTCTTTCCGCGTACTCGTGGTGTGTCTTGGTGGCGTCTTCTGAGCATGTGAGTGCCTTTTTTGGGGTCGCAGAAACCAACAGCCGTTTGATACTCGAAGGTGCGGGAACCAAACGTACGTAAAATGGAAACTCCGGGGAAAGGCGGAAAAGAGTATTTTTTTTAATTTTCTCCGTCCGTACTACCGTCCCGTCCCGTTCTCGTCGTCTGCCTCGTCAAGGTTGGCGTTTCGGAACGGGTTCATAATTTCATGATTGGTCGTTCGCATGGCTTGTTAGCCGGCACGAAGCTACCAGAGAAGGATGGAAGAAAATTAATTGAGTTCACATAAACGTGTGATTTCTCGTTTGTACGTGCTGCGTGGCTGTTCGAGCGTCCTGGTACACTTATGTGCTTGGCCACGAGCTCCTTACAAACCGAACGTAATTCTAGGCTGCGGGATTTTAATAGCTCAAGTTAAACTTTAAATTTAATTGGCAACAAGAAAGGGTTAACGGGCTCGTACCAAAGCGTATTCGTGTGTTATTTCATAGATATAATTCCTCACAGTTCGTGAAGAGGTAGAGTAGGCAACCAACTTGATGTAATTGCGCATAAAGAGCATGTAGCATTTTCTACAAGTTCGAGTTTTCATTTTTGCTATCTCATTTTTTTTGCTAAACAATCTATTTACCACAAATGTTTCAAGGGCGCAGTTATTTGTTTCTCGTCCTTATAGCCGTTGGATTTATTCTTGATAATAAAATTCTAAATATTCTAATTTAACATAAACTAATTCTTAAAATTGTTCAAATTATTCTCTAAGACCATATAAAAATAATTGCTCAAAACTTGTACAGCAATCATGAACATTTTTTTTATAAATAGTATATATTAGTTTTGATTTATTACTATTGGTCATGCTTGTCATATCTCGATTCAGTAGTTTTCAAACGTTTTCAGTAGGTTTTCTTCTAAACTCAGTTATAAACGTACGATTTTTCTCTCTCGGATATTTGATTACAATAGTCCTCATAAATAAGGACAATGAAAGTTCTATGTAATCCATATTGATTTGTTGAGAAAACGTGCTTTATTGGAGTGTACCGGGGAAATCACCCGCACATATCGTAACAGTTAGTACGAAACGCGGTAGTACTTCCACAGCTGCATGTTTCATCATCTAAACTATGTTGCGAAATAGAAATGTAAAGAATTGTCAAATGTTTTTTTTAAAATTATTAATACGCGGCTTATGTTGGAAAACTTCAATTTCTAATAATGACTTATACGCATCAATAGATTTAGATTAACATTGTAGAACAGCTCGTCATTCAATATCATCATTCATGTATTATACTATCCTGCATCTATAGCATATCTTTAAAAACTGAACAAAAACAAAAAAATTAGATTGAATCACAAAAATTGATTGCTCATTTGATGCTTATCGTCTTTGCAGTAATTACCAGCATTACACAAAAAATCAAACTTTGCCTAAGGTTAGATAACAAGAATAAAAAATGAAAAAGGATGTTTGTTATCCATCGCTTGTACGGCTAGAAAACAAATATCAATTCTCATTTTTCCTACACCTACATTGTTACAGCTAAACCAACAGTTAATGTGTTGTAATTAATAGTCATACCCACACATTTCCTTTCAAAGATTTCACTTCAACAAAAGTAGACGTGACGTTTCGGAGAAGAATGTGTGTATTTTTGTCGTCTTCGTAATAATTGTTCAATGATTTATCATCTAAACGCACTGCTATTCATTCCTGCCACTTAAATCTCTTTGTTTGAAGTAATGATTAGAATGAATATTTAATACGATTTACAGTCTTAAAACAAGATCAATATAGCAAAATGCTTCTGCTAGCGGTTATGTATAAGGTGATTTGACTTTTCTCATAAGCTTTAAGACTCAGCAAACCCTAAAATTGAAAGTCTGGTTTTAAAACCACCGAAAAGAAGACAGTGCCTAAAGAATTTGTTTGCATATTTTTGTAAGGTAATCGCATCACATAATACTATTGCAATCTTTATTTCCAGATTCCAATTTCGTACTGGGCAACGCACAAGTAAACGGGTATCCTATAGTGTACTGCTCCGATGGCTTCGTTGAGTTGTCGGGGTTTTCTCGAGCGCAAATTATGCAAAAAGGTAATAAACCCGTGCATTATCCCTTGCACACGATAGCATTAAAGCTCGCCTTCTGTTCTCCATCTCGCTCGTCCCTGCCTTTTTGACAGGCTGTGCCTGTCGCTTCCTGTACGGTCCCGAGACCAAGGACGAGCATAAAAGCATGATCGAAACCAGTCTAGATGGAAAGTCGGAGCTGAAACTGGAGGTCATCTTCTACAAGAAAAACGGTAGGTAACGTTTCCATGGACATTGGCGTCGTAAAATCGGGGGCATTCATGAAAATAAGCTCTCGCTTCGGTATTCGCCAGTCGGTGCATCGTGCTGGCGGTATGCTAACGACAGTAGAGATGATTTTTTCGATAAATCATCGTTAAAATAACATCATCACGCAAATGAAATGCATCCTAAATGACGTTTATGTACACTTAATATAAAGATAATCGTCGATCAAACGAAACAGCATTAGGATACGGCGAGATTAGCATGAGCTTTCGATTTTCTCGAACAATCCTGCGGATATGCTGGTGGCACGATGTTCCCAAAATAAAATCGTCATGCGCATTCGTATCGATCTTTCGGGAAATTGTTTCGTAAAAGATGTTTAGCCCAGTATTCGATCGTTCCGAATAGTTTGCGGAATTCTGATATAACGTTTCTTGTCACATAACGCTTACGAGAGTAATTCAAGCTAAATCTGCCCGTGTTTCCCAGAAGCCAATCAAATGCTGGCCCTTTTAGAACTGCTCTGCCAGAGTCTAGCGCAGGTTCGGCGAACGATTTAACACAAAGTGTAGCCTAATTGAGTATTTTTGCTTTGCATTCGATTCCAGTAAAACGGAAGTGGAAAGCGGAGGGAAACTTGATTCTCGCTCTTGACTCATCGCCCAATAGACAACATTGACGTGAAATTCGGCCGTTCGATCTGTTCGATCGGTTCTCGTTCAGGCCGACTGTGTCGCTTCTCGTGACAAGCGACGCCCAGCTATGAATGCTCATTTTATGCACATTGTCTTTAAAGAGCCTTGGATACTCACAGTTGCCACGGTTGAAATGCGATTATATCTCCATCGCTTAAGCAAACAATCACAACAGATCATCCACCAGCCTAACTCCATTCAGGCACCTTTTGCGATTTACCGCTTCAGCTGTTGTGACACAACATCTTAATATTTTGCGTCTATCACTGTCACTTACTCTGTTGCGTAGGTGAGCGATTTCGGGCGATGTTCTCGCATGCAAATGTACTTATTAACGGCCCCATTTGCACCTGATTCGCGAACGCGAACGTCAAATTAATATAAACTGTGGGCGACGTCTCCGCCCGAAATTCCCGAGAGGCTAACCAAACCGCAGAAAGCCCACAACGCTGGGCATCGTGATGCGGGTCGGGATGGCAGAGGTCGTTATCTGTCAACAGCCTGCGTACCGGAGTTTCTGTTCTTTTTTATTTTTGCTCGAGTCAACGACGAGACATGTTTTTGGCTCACGCGGAGAAAAGTTTACCGGGCAACACCATTTTGAGTGGAAGATCCACTTTCGTATCTGGCGCGGGCGAAGGCTCACGTTACACTTGTCTCACATTTGATGCGGCATCAAGCGAGCAGCGGCTATGGGGGAGAAGCGATCTAAATGGTGTACTCTTAACCTGCAGCCGGGATGGTCGGAAAGCGTGATTTATGGGACAGACACCGGGACTTCAAAACTTACCGCGTAATGAAATTCCCGCCCAAGCCGTCGTTCCTGAAAAGTGTGTTCGCAAATGCCCTAACGAAAATAAATAGAACAGCCGGCAAAAGTCACCTCAGAAAACACACGGCATTAGGCGTCCGATTGTCCGGAAGATGAAAGCTGGTTACTAGCGGAAAGGCAAACGGCAGGAGTATAAAGGGATAGAGATGGTGGCTATTGTTTTTTTTCCATCTCGCATAGCATTCTCCGTTCCCGGAATCGAGCTCACAATGCCGCTGAAACTTTTACCTTTTCACCGAAGTTTACTCGTAATCGCTTTAATGAGTTATTATGCTTGTTATGCTTAACATTTCATGTCTTTTCGACAACTTTTTTGATCCGTTTCGTTCGCTCTATTGCCTCCCCGATCGCCTGGTCCGTAGGTACTCCGTTCTGGTGCTTGCTCGACATTGTGCCCATCAAAAATGAGAAGCGCGAGGTTGTGCTGTTCCTGGCATCGCACAAGGACGTCACGACGGCCAAAATGTCGGAGATGTCGATGTCGGACGAATGTGATAGCGGTAAGTAAGCCGACTTTACGCCCCTTTCCTCGCTTTTCGACTGCGACCGACGCGTCGTTTTCGGTGTGTGTGTTTTCCACTTTTTTGCGCAATTTATAACCTTCAATTCTGTTCGTTCCGTGACTGTTTCTGTCTGCCCGTGCTCGATATCTTGTGCGAATAAATAAATAAAAAAAACCCGCTCCTGTTTCCTTATTCTTGACGCGTCTTGATCTATGATGCTCACATATGTGGCAAGAAGACATTAGTTGTCTCGTGTTACCTTTCCTGGTCGTGGATAGTTTACTGCGGTGGGAAAACCCGCCTTGGTAGTTGTGTAAACAGGCAACGGATGTTCCAACAATTTATCTTGTAACGGTAGATTTGAGTTAGTTCGATATGCATAGCGCCGCCCTTCAAACCCCCATTTTAGCCGTTGAGTGTACATACTGCCAATACTAGCCAAACTCAGTGGCCTGGCTTGTGCTCTAAACTTTGGCATGGCATCAAAAGGTTCACTTTCGGTAAATCATTTCTTGTATAAAAGTAATTTACCGCAACTACCGTAGAATGGAATGAAGTTAATTCAAAAGTAATAAAATGGTGTAAAAAACCTGTTGAAAGATTTTGTAATAATTTCGTCATAATAATTTCCCAAAAAACAAAGTAAAATCAAATCAAGAATGATGTTTATGTCATGAAGTGGATTTATTCCATGTAAAAGTGAAGGAAAGGTATGTTACTTATGAAGTTACGCATGTATTTGAGTGGTTAGTTTATTGATCTGTTTGCCTGAACTGAAACCAACGTGAGTTGAAATCTAAATCTTCACTCATTCTTATTTTGTAGACATGAATTTGAAACCAGTTCGATTTGCATTTAAAAACAAACTTTTTCAATAAAATATCAATGTGAATGTATGTGTGAAAGTAAAAGCCCGATAGTAGCGCCATTTAATGCTGATGTTAAATCCAAACCACAATAATTATCCGCCCATGGGTTGTTTCACCAGTTACACAGGACACTTAGTGCAACCGCTCATAATTGTGATTTCACTAGTCATGGCTATACAGTTCGGTATCCCGAGAAAAGACTCCAACTGGCGTAGCTCATCGCTCGCGGATGTTGTTTTCAAGAATTTCCATTCGCTACCGGATGGAACAACAGCGTCAGGTTCACTCAAATGCGCACATCCCCGAAGGACGATACGTAACGAGGTTTGCTGCCGCCGATGCATTCTGTTTAATTTTGCTTCGTAATTACTCACCAGCGCCCGGGACCTGCTTCCGGATACCCAAACTGACCCTCCGCCATCGGGAGCGGTTATTTCGTTCATTGGCTCAAACGAAGTTCATTTATTCGTTGCTCCGGTTGGATGCCGCATGCGTTGGATGTGATTTCAGCCAACTCACTGGCAGCCAGCACCCAAATGGGACGAAATATTTGCATTTACATTGCCGCTTATGATTTTGTTCTGATAGTGAACGCAATACTCGTAGCTCGCGAGAACAGTCTACAAAATGTGTGCACAAACTTCCTCGTTGCATACTGTAATTGGATTATTGAGAATGGTTAAAAACGAAGAGGCCCTCTCCCCTGGAGATTCCACCAAGCGCGTAGTTTGAGCGTTGATTGATTCAGAATATAGCAGAAAAGACCACTTGCTATGCATATATTCTTCAAAACTGCGTTGTTTAAATACAACAGCTCTGAATTATCGTAGAACTATTCAGTGGCCATTCAAAATTTTGTAAAATTTAATAAAATTATAAAAAAACTGTAACGTATTTTAAAAAAGGGTCTATTAAGTATCCCAGTGGAAAATAATTCAACTGATAGAATAATAAAGATCATTAAAATACCTATTCATTAAATCAAAAGATGAATAATCAATCAATTAGTTCAAGATCAAATTAATCGCGCATCTAAAACCGGCACCCGTGAAATGTCGAATCCTAATGAAATGGACATTCTGCTACGTAATGATGCATTTTCGAATCACTTTCTTTTCCTTCCTGGAAAAGAGAAATAAATCCGTCTGAGCATTCCAGAGCCCTTCGTTTTGGGAGCAAAAATGTCATAAGAAATTAGGCAATTCCTTGAAGAACGGCTGTGCCCTTAGAGCATGGTTTTAGCTTTCATAAAAACAGATTTATCTGATGCACACACAGAAAATCCTCTCGAAAACCATTCCAACTTGCGACTGCCAATTGAAAAAAAAAATGATTCTCTCACTAAATAACATACTGACTGCATGGATGTTTCCCAGCTGAGCAATACGTTTTATTGTACCGATTATCAATGTAAGCGAAAGTGTTTCCATCTCGTTAAATCGTAGTTAGGAACAGTTAATGTATTACGTCTACCCTGTCACAACGATCGTTACGTGTAGTGTTCTTTTTCGTTACAAAACAAATAGAATGAGACTGCCATAAACCATACGCAATTGGAATTTCTCATCGAGCCAAAATTGAAAAGCATACATTTAGCTCATTAATAAGCGAAAGCTTTCAAAATTCACGCCAGAGCTCATGCCAAGGTCACCTCTAAGGAGACAGTAGGATTTTTCATCTTTCCGTGCCAAGTTTGGACGTTTTCTGTGGAGCAAGTAAATGTGTTAATTTTCTCTGTGTTTCGCTCGTACAGCAAAGCCGTTTTCTACGTTTCAATATTCGTTCATTTTCTTTGATGTTTCTAAACCCTGCTCGCTGCTATCCTGTCCAATCTTTACGTATCTTTCACCTTTGGCCCTCTAGTGCTGGCCCTCTCAGTACTCTTCTATTGAATGTTTCAGTGTGTGTTTTTTAATCAATTCAATTCTCTCGATATTTACACCGATGGAAATTTTAGCTGCTTTGTTGGGAGCACGATTTCGATCAGCTGAAACCTCTTTGCTTGCAGACGATGGGGCGGAGGATGATAGTTTGGAGATACCACCGGGTGTCAATATGGGCCGTCGACGCTCGCGAGCCGTTCTTTATCAGCTGTCCGGGCACTATAAGCCGGAGAAGATGAAAACCAAAATTAAACTAAATAGCGTAAGTATCATAATTGTGCTTTAATGTGCGCTTAGTTGTTTTTCTTTTCTTTTGATTTCAAATTGTTTCAAACGATACTCTAATCCATAAAAAGCACTTTCCGTACAATATTCTATATCGCTTTTCGGTAGGTTATATACTGATATTATTTCACTGTCTAGGTTTTCAATTTTTCAAACAGGATATTGGCAGTGATAAGCATACCTAATCTTGCGCAATTATCATGAGTATGTCTGCTTGAAAATTCTGAATCGTATTTATTTTATTTATTGCATATTCAAATGGTTCAACTTACATATTTTATATGATAGTAGATGATAAAATTTATGAAAATTGCGATAAGTTTTAAAATATTGAGATGAGAACTCTAAATAAATATTTTTCCAGTAATAAAACTATGTTTACATTATGCAAGATATAAGTTATACACTCGGAATACGGGTATATAATACCATGTGGTGTACAATTTTGCTGCAATGCTAATACGTTTTATGTGTATTGTATCATTAGCTCAATATGTTTGATGCAAATATGATTTTTAATTTATCTTTTTTCAAATTGAAAAATCAAACTGAAGCTCCATATAAAAAAATCGAATGACGAAGTTAATGAAAAGTATTGAAAACGATCAACTTCGTTTGCAGTAGATTAAGTAGTATTGCATTAGTCCAATATTTTTGCTTGTACCGTCATGTCGGCGGAAGATACATTCGCAAACTCATTGAAACATGTTCGCGATGAAGATTGATTGTCGGAAATGGAAAAGATCAGAACATAAATTCCAATGCAAACGGCGCTACGGAAACGAGTCGGTGTGCATGCCGATGCCGCATCGCTTGATCGCGATCTAAACCGTCTTATTTCTGGTTATCGATTTTCCTTTGCAGAATCTACTGCACTCGAGTGAGGCACCGCTACCTGAATACAAGACGCAAGCCTTAAAGAAATCGCGTTTCATTCTATCGCACTACGGCATGTTCAAGGGTTGCTGGGACTGGATGATCCTGGTTGCTACGTTCTACGTCGCCGTCGCCGTGCCGTACAATGCGGCGTTCGTTAAAACCGATCGTTTAACCATGGTGTCGGATGTTGTTGTCGAGGCTTTATTTATTGTTGGTAAATATTAATCTCCTCTCTCTCCTTTCCACCCACCAATGTCTTGTGCCATCACACGAGCGCAAAACCGAACGATCAGCCCTGTAATGGCAGGCAGTAAACTTTATCTCCTTGCCTCGGCAGCCCCAAGCAGGCCAGTAGCCATTTTGGGGATGTTTGCCTTTTTTGCGTTTGCTTACTGCGGATATATAACTAATTGCATCATTTTACTGAATCATTGCTCGGGCGGATTTTGGACCATCATTCCGGGCCCAATCCTGAACGCTGGCTGCAAATCGCTCCACCAGCACCTTTTCCTCAGCGACATCAGCATGCCGCATCCTGCAACGTGTTATTAACTTGCGCTTCCTTTCGTTTCCAACCTGACGCTCGCTTCACCCCATCTGGCATCAACCACCACCTTCGGCAGATATTTTAGTGAACTTCCGCACGACGTACGTCTCGCGCAAGGGAGAGGTAGTATCGGATTCCAAAAGCATCGCCCTGAACTATCTCCGCAGCTGGTTCATCGTGGATCTGCTGGCCGCCCTACCCTTCGATCACCTCTACGCAAGCAATGTCATTAGTGGTGAGGTAAGTTAATTTTCCACCCCCGATCGTCGGTCCGCTCAGCCACACGTTGGGTTGATCTGAGGAATCGCCCTGCAACTGGGCGAACTGATTCCCCAGTAAAGCCGTACAGGCGGAGCAGCCGCTGCTAAAAGGGATGAAAACCTTCACCACAAGATGACGGCAGAAGCACGAAACTCCACAGGTTTGCCGCTGCTCGAGCGAAAGCAGGATTCCCAAGTACGAGAGTCAACTGTGGAAGATGTTGCAGCGCTGTCTTTACGCGCCCATGAAATTGCGAGTTATAGCGGAGCCATTACATAGTTTTACGGGCGGTCGTCCTTGAGAGTGAAACTTTTCAGCTTCACAGTTGTGCTACAAACTGTTATCCAAAATATCCGCAATAGAACGGTTTCGTTTGCATTCGCGATGGCTCGAAACGATGGAGACTAGTGCAGTTTACGCAATGCGTAAGTGGTACGGAAATAGTGAGCAAAGAAATACAAGCAAGCTTTGTTCTTCACCATCATTTTCAAAATGATGGCCATTTTTCAGAGCTTTAAATCACTTTACAGCTGCAACAACAAGTTCGAAAACCTTATACATCTTAAATCCGCACTCTAGTTTGACTCTAGCACAATCATCTTATTTTCATCGTTATAAAAAGCTTAGATTTTTCACGTCTCTTTGAAATACAGCATTTTGCTCAACCTATTGAATAATTTACTCTCATCGATTTAAACTGCTCTGATTGTTCTCTTATTCCCTTACGCAAACATTTTTGTTTTGCTAAAAATATTGTTGAAATATTTCCTTATCTCATTACAAAGTGATGCTTACGAATCCCGTAATGCGGTTATAACTGATTTGTTTCTTATATCATTTCAACATAATATTCAAGTCATAGAAAAGAGAAAAATGGACTCCAAACTCAATACAGATGTATTTAAACAACAGGTTATATGGTTTACAAACATACAAAAATACACACGACAAATCCGCAGCGTGAATTTGTTAAAGATAAGTTTTTTTAATTTCAAGGACTTTCAATAATTTCAATAGCTAGGATCGGACGGTGAAAATTTTTAACAGCAGGTCATTTTTATTAGAGTATAGTTTGTCAAATTACATCTACATAATCACCAACTTGCTTACTACTTCTGTATTCGACACTGGCATCCAAATAGTAGCTACAATACTACATATTTGTTCCAATTCGCTGGAGTACTGCGATGTGATTGCCAACGGGCACGAGCACAACCACTATGTGGGCCTTGGGATGCATTTTTTTTTTTGCTCCAACATTGTATTTCCTCACCAGCACCAGTAAAATGATCCATCTTCTTCTCCCGTTTCTACCCCGCACAGGAATCTCACATACACTTAGTCAAATTAACACGTTTATTGCGGCTGGCACGATTGCTTCAAAAGATGGATAGATACTCGCAGTACACGGCTATGATTTTAACCCTGTTGATGCTATGCTTCTCTTTAGTTGCACATTGGCTGGCTTGTGTTTGGTATGTGATTGCAGAGAAAGAAAGACTCATAAACGACGCGGACTGGGACATCGGTAAGTGTTGCAAATGCGCCGCAGTACAGTGTTTTGTTCGGATCTTGTTTTTGTTGTTGTTGTTGTTGTTTGTGGTCGCAAGACCACTCGCAAAGAAATGTAGAACCGAGCGCGTATTAATATGCAATAGGACCGCCAACCGTGTGCCGGAGCGCTCGAGTACTGTTCCACTACCGTCCTTGAGGTTCTATTCCCTGGATGGATAATTAGGCCATGGCTGAAAGTTGAACGTCTGGTACGATGGTGTACGATTGGTCTTAAAATCAAACGCGCGCCAAACAATCTCGTGTTGTTTCCGGTGGCAAAACTTCGCAGCACACCCGTTGGAAGTTTGTATTAGATTTTTCACGTTCTCCGATTTCGCATAATTTCGGGAGGGAAAAAAGCTTTTAGCGTGCATGCATCAATTGAATCCTTTAGGAGCGACAGCCGCCTTGAACTCAATGCACAACTGCAGTACAACAGCGGGAAAAGGGCCACCCTTTAGCTCAATTTAATCGGCACCATGTTTGGCAAGCACTTTTGAGCGCGTTTTTCGAAAGCTAGAAGCAGTAGCGCGTATTATGCATGTGTAGATTTGATGCTAAGAATTTGTAGGCTCTCTCTGTCGGCAGATGTGCCGTCTACAGACCATCTAGATTCTATTCTGCAACGAGTATTTCGTTCCGCACACTAGACGCGTTTTCTTCCAACCACTCGGTATAGGTAGCCTAGCAGTTGCAAGCTGTTCCGCTTCCGTAGGCATCTCTTCCAGCAACTCACCACTATTCGCGACGGCACAAGAGACGTTTCTTGCCCGTGAAAACTTCGCCACACACAACACCTGAAGCAACATGAATAGCGTGCTGGTCCGCTAGCAGCACACCTAATAAACAAGAGCAAAGGTCTCACCGCGGTCGGGAGAAAGCCTAGGACACCGCAAGGATCCTGTACCCTGATTGGGCCCTCAATCGATGGTGAACATCGTGGGAAACCTCCTCGCCGGTTTCGAAGCAAGAGAAGGCGCCTCCTTTTTTGGCTCATTTGTTTGTTATATCAGTCGAGTTCCGGTGCTGCGGCACCCGACGCTTGATGCTCTCGAGCAGATTGTGGGAGATTATACGAAAGCACAAGGAAAGCAAGCGGTTTTTATGCGGTTAAGCGTTTACTGGCGAGGTCCTTGCGGAAAGTTCGGTGTAGTGTTTGAAAAGTTTTCCAACATCCCCTCCCGGCGCCGGTTCTAGGCCTGTGAGGCTGTTCATCAACCGCAAATCCGTTACGAGATGGTTTCGAGTTTCGAAACCTCCGCTGCTTCTCAACCCAGTTTCTTTTCCTCGCAGGATGGATCCACACGCTGGCGGAGCGTCTTAAAATTCCCGTATCGAACGTGACGCACGGCGAGGCGTACATAACGGCGTTATATTTCACCTTCACCAGCCTTACGTCCGTGGGATTCGGCAACGTTTCGGCGACTACACTGAGTGAGAAAATTTTCAGCATCATCATGATGCTGATCGGAGGTAAGTGCACGTGCACGTCGCTTCGTGTTGATTGGATCGTCCCGCTAGGCAGGATCTCGTGAAAAGAAGCAAAACCCCTCTGGTCTGGGTGCGTGCTTGTCGCTTCTGGTTTTCCCTATTTTTTTTTGTTTGTTTTTTGCTGGCAGCTGTTAGCGATTACACCGCGAGGTTGGTCCCGAGCTAGTTGCGATCTAGTTTGGCCCACCCAAATGGTGCCCGCCGTGCCCTGGGCAGCCATATCAAACACCAACCGACAGCAAATGAAGTCATGCGAATGCACTCTGTGTAAGCAGTTGGCGTAAATGAGAATAGAATCCCTTAGCTGGCTGGGTGGCTGGCTGACTGGAAGCGGCACAAGGCTCTCGCAGGGAATGGCATTCGTGTCGAAATGCTTCACGATCACGATGCTGTGTGTGGAGAGAAATCATAACGTGGGTTAGGTAACTGCGAAGCCCCGGGGAAAGCTGCTAGCATGGCTTCGTTTTGCGGATCCTAGGGGCATTATGGTTGATTTTCTTCCCATCATCGTCGTGGGGCAACAGTTGCTGATTTGCGATGATTTGGAAAGTTGTGGCTGATTTGAAGCGCCACGGGGCAGTTTTTCTTATTTTACTCTTTAACCAATAGACAATATGGTGTGCATAACTAATGATGAGTAACTGTAATAATCCCTTTACTTATAGAGTCATGCATCCGCTATTTCAGTATGATTTTGAAGTGAATATTGTGTAGAATCGGGAAAGGAAAAAAATGTTAATAAAGACAGGTTTTTGCATGTGTTAATAGTGGAGGGTTTATTTCTCGCACACAATGGTTGCAAGTAGGCAAAAGTATTCATTTGCGTTTCACTATTCCAGCTCTATAACTCATCACCTGGGCCTAAGTTGAAAGGATAGGTTTCTAGTGGAAAATTATGCGTCATCTAATGTTTTCCTCCTGCTAAATGGAGAGGGTGACACACTCCGAAAACCTTGCCGAAAGCACGATTCGGCTTAAAACGCGACCCGCATAATGTAATGAATTTCCAACCACGAACCACCCGTCCCGTCCTGTCCCGGAAAACCCGTTCATGTGGGTGTTGATGCTTGAAGATTTGAATGCTTTTCGGGGAATAAATAACCAGCGTCTTGGAGGGGGTAATTTTGTTTTGTTGCTGTCATTTGTCCAAAAAGAAAAAAAAATACCCGACTAAAAACAGGCGGATGAAAAATGGTGCTCGCTTTTGCGCGCAACGCATTCACAACGCGCCCCATCAAGATTAACTTTATCTCACCTTGCCAAAGGTTTAGCGACAGCGCTTGGCCAGCTCCCATTGCAAGGGCTTATTTTTCTCCCTTTCAATCTTTTTCCCCCCTTCGAACCGACACGCCACCGCAAAAGGTCGAAGCTCTGGGTTGAAGAAAATGCTGCCCCGAGATGGTGCCTTTGACCAGCATAACAATAGGTGCAAATGACAGAATCTTAGAAACGCGCATCGAATAACATAGGCCGATGGGTGGCCGCGAAAATGGGAAAATAATACCGCCAGCGATGCTGTGGGTGCGCAAATGGAAAGCGGGACCGAAAACAACCACCCCCGTGAATGGCGTGCGTGGCATGGCGCAGTGTGGTTTCGTGGTTTGGGAAACAGGCGGACATGAATTTGTTTTCGCTTCTTTGCGTCCTTTCGAAAGACCCACCCTTCCAAAACGTGACCCCGAGAAAGGGTGGGTGGGTCCGAGTGGCAATGTTTATTCGACCCAGAAGCCGCCAGAGGCTCCGGCCTGGACGCGGCTTCCCGGATTCGCGGGACGAAAAACCAAATCAAATCTCCTTCAAACCGCACGATTGAGTTCGCGATATCGACTGTCCTAATGAGGTTTTGCGGGCAAACGGGCGGTGTCAGACAGGCGGAATTAATACCCTGCGCCCCCGTCCCCCCCGTCCACCTCCCTCCCACTGATTGCCCACCCACCGGGAGTCCAATTCAATCTCGGCGATGTGACAATGGCAGGCCCAATTTCGAGCGCCGTATATATCCCACGTACGCCTTCCGGTCCGCGGACGAAAGGAAGGAAAGCAGCATCTTCGCCTGCTCCACGGGATCCCGGGGAGGGTTTTTCGGCCGTCCGCTCATTCTCCACATGTAATCCCCAAACCCGTGGGCTCACCGTGCTTTTTCGGTTTCTCCTCTCGCCCCGCTCTTCGCAGCCCTTATGCACGCCGTGGTGTTCGGAAACGTGACGGCCATAATTCAGCGCATGTATTCACGCCGCTCACTGTACCAGAGCAAGTGGCGTGACTTGAAGGATTTCATCGCTCTGCATCAGGTGAGTTGCAAGGCTCGACCTTCAGCCTTTTCCCGCACCGCAAAGCATCGCCGGCACCGAGGGCTGGGTGACATTTCGCTGGTGCAACGTGATTCGGCACTCGTTCCCGGCAAACCCGCAGCTGGAACCTAATTTAATTTTCCCTTCCGTGTACTTGACTTTTTTGCCGTCCTACCACTCGCGTGCTCCCAGATGCCCAAGGAGCTGAAGCAGCGGATGCAAGATTACTTCCAAACAATGTGGTCACTTAATCATGGAATTGACGTGTACGAGGTAGGTACCCTCACAAGCTCACCCGCGTGGCTCGTAAACTTACGTGTAGAATTAAACCAAACCCGCCCGGGACAAGTTGGCTACATTGGGAGCAGATTGACCTTGTGGGTGCAAGCAGGGTCGCTTCGACGAAAATGAGCCGTTTGGAGCCGTTCTGCAACTTTTAATGGAACCCGGTTGCTGCTTCTGTGGCGTTCTGGGATAACGAAAAAAAAACAACAATCGCACACGGATTCCCGTTGCGGATTTGTGCCTTCAAAACTGCGACACTTCTGTCGCTGGTGCAGATTTGCTGCTGCAGTGGCGAGTAACTTTGCAGCTTTGTGCAATTTTTGTGTGCGATTCTTGTGTCTTTGTGTGCGTTTTAATCAGTGCCAAAGTTGGAAAGTTTCTCCCGGTGGGCGAAATGGGTTTTGCCTCCTAGATCCTAGAGATTTTCCCGCCACTCCGTGTGGTTTGGGTGGTGCAATTATTTCCGAATTTTTCTTTGTTGCCATCGAAAGGGGTTTGCATTGTTTGCGATGGCCATTATAGCCACTTTGCAGTGGCTCAAAAAGTGGGAAGAGATGATGGGTTTAGGTTTTGGCGTGCTTGGGGTTCCGTTGTTTTAGCAGTGTTTTGTTTCGCTCCAGCAATGTGTGCTCAGAACGCACGAGGCCGAACTAGAGCCCAACGTGGTACGTAAATACAGCATGCAAATATTTGACGTTGAACGGCAGGTCTTATTCAATGGGCTCTGGTGGGGGGAGGCGCACGTTGGTGTTCGAGAATTTTAACATTTTCTTCTACACGCCACACTTCCAGCAAGTAGCTACTTCATAAATAATTCACAGCCGATAAATAGTAACACCACAAACACCTTGAGTTAATTTGCATGCTTTTGAGTGCCACTTTTCGCGGCGTTTTTCGCCGGTGGGAGTAATGCAAAGTGGCGACGTTCTCTGAGAAGCTCCCGTCACAAGATGAAGATGTAATGTAATGTTCTTTCTTCGATTCGAACACGCGTCGGTTATTGTTCACCGACAGGGCATCAAAGTGTGCGCCATTACCGCAAAATTCACCAGGAACTTTTATATTCCAAATTTGTCGGAACCATCAATCCAATCGAGGCTCAACAAGGTATCTAGTAGTCTTCATGTTCTGAGAATGTTTATCCGGCCATGTAGCTGTCGCTCATAGCAACCCGTCGTAACCATCTACGGCCAGGGGTGAACAAATTTGTTCCCAATGTGTGGAACGAAGTTAACGCATTATATGCGCGCACATCACACCATTCGGAATGCTTGTTAAAAGCCGGCATCATATCGATCAGGCTCGATTGCCGAAAAGCGACGCTTGAGAGAAACAGAGTTGTGATGTTTGTGAAAGCAACACGTGGGCGCTCGTATCCTCGAATGATATCGGGTGACGGTGACGCTCGAAAATTGCCCACCCCTGACGGCGTAATCGTAAGCGAAGTGCTGTTCGGTTGAATGGCCCGAGTGAATTCAGAAAAGGACGAAATTTGAGTCTCAAGAACTTGACAGACGAGTAGACAGCCCAGGCAGGGAAGTTAACCGTTTTCGCGAAATTCCGTTTCGCAAATTCGCGTTGGCCAATCTGGTTGAATTGAACGGGCCTTCGCACGAGTTTCATTCATTCACGCTGGTGATGCATATTTAACACCACCGAATAGAGGCGCAGGACGCAAAAAAAACCCAGCATGACTGGAGTAATGGACTTCTTTTTTTTTCTTGTTCGTCTTCCTCCTCGTTGACGGTGTCGTCGGTTAGATTCTGAAAGAATTTCCCGAGGAGCTCCGGGGAGACATATCAATGCATCTGCATCGCGAGATCCTTCAGCTGCCGATATTCGAATCCGCGTCCCAGGTAAGTTAGCAGCTGGTCGAGTGGGGTTTTTCTTTTTGCTTTCGTTTGCACCTACACACGCGTGTTTTCTTCACACCCCCGTAGGGCTGCCTGAAGCTGCTCTCTCTACATATCAAGGCGAACTTTTGCGCCCCGGGCGAGTATCTGATACACAAGGGCGACGCACTAAGCTACATCTACTACATATGCAACGGCTCGATGGAGGTGATGCAAAACAACATGGTCGTGGCCATCCTGGGTAGGTACACCCACCCCCTTCCGGCTAATTAGCATCACGAACGGATCGGTAATCCGCTAAATCTGCAATCGCCCTGTTTTGCAGGCAAAGGAGACCTCGTGGGCTGTGACATAAGCATACACCTGCTGCACGGAAATCAGGGCAACTCGGGTAACACCGGCTCGCAGGACACGATCGTGAAGAGCAGCGGTGACGTGAAGGTGCGTTGGCATTCGTTTCGTTCCACCTTCTGCCTAACTCCGGTCCGGGTTTTTCCCCGTTGTGTCCTCGTAGGCGCTCACTTACTGCGATCTGAAGAGCATCCACATGGGCGGGTTGGTCGAGGTGCTGCGGTTGTACCCGGAGTACCAGCAGGAGTTCGCGAATGACATCCAGCACGACCTGACGTACAACCTGCGCGAGGGTTACGAGGCCGAGGAGGAAACGGAAAACAACGGGCCGTGTCTAGCGCTGCCGTCGATCAGCGAGGATGACGAGAATCAGTCGGATGCGGAGACGAACTCTGCTTCACCGATGAACACCTCGTTGCAGAAATCACCGGCGCACAACCTGGGCACGGCCAGTCCGCGGCATGCCAAGCTCGTCCATAGGTGAGTCGCGAGCAATAGATCGCCAAATAGGGCGTGGAAAATTTCAACAAACGAACGTTCGAGTCCCCGGCGGACTTCCTGGGTGGGTTAAATCCAACGGATGAAGCTATCGGAACACACACACAGAGCGTTAGCAGTAGCTGTGGGCGCGTTACGGCGTCGACATGCAATGGTGCAACGGAATGCAAAATCGGAGATTACCGAAATTTAGTATACTATTCGCGGTCACACGTTGCTGTTTGATGTGCGGTACATTTACGTGCTCATTGAACGGTGTTTCGGACGGACTCCGATCCATATGGTTGTGGGTACTTTTGACATCTTTTTTTTTTTCAACCAAAACCAGAAAGATGAATCACCATAAGTGGCTCACCTAGTGGTTTATTTGCATTAAAAAATTGGTTTCATAACACAAGAACGACTAGTGGAGCGTCGTGGAGCATTGAAGCAATATCAATCTATGGAAAAAAGAAATCCCAAATCCACCAGCAAACAGTTCCCAGTGCCCATTTCGATAATCATAAAGCTCATCCTGCCGATTGGCTCATGACCGTCCATGAGCTTAACACCATTCCATCGCCGATAACACGGACTGTCGGTACGTTGGGACACAGCTTGGCCTCGCCTAAACACCGTTGCGATTTGGCGCGCGCGCTCTCAGCACGTTTACACTAAGCTCATCCCATAATGCAGCTAGCGAGCGGTGGCACGAATGCCATTGGATTGCCGAGAATATTATTAATTCATTTCATCTTGCTCAAACGCAACACAGCCGCAATCGGTCGTTAGTGGCCCTGAGGGAGCGAGTCGAGCGTCAGCGGTCAGTGCAGGCGGCAACCGGCAACCAAGCGGCAACCGTGGAGCAGACCAGCTCCTTCGAAGGACTCAACCTCGAGGTGGCGAAGGAGAAGGAAAAAGGGCGCGTGTCCGTGGAGCGGCTAGACAATCAGGTCACCACACTGCACAACGACGTGGCGGCGCTCAGCGTGGAGGTAAGTGCACGCGAACCGAGGAACCGAGCGAGTGGGAGGATTCTAATTAGCTTGCGTTTGCACTGGCTTGTTGGTGGTGGGAGTGGTGGTTTGACGTGCTTTTTCGATTAGATGTCCCGGGTGAAGCGGATTAGCTGCAGAATGGGGAAAGAATTGTCAGGTTTTGGGGAGTCGTTTCTGTAGCCTTTTTTTACGCCTGCCAATGAGGCAATGCGGATTGTCAATGATGCGAAACTGTCGAAAAAAATTTCATTACACGGGCCGATATTCATTAGCACAACACATGAATAACGGTCCTATTCACGTTTGCAATGTAACGGAAAACCTACGTTAGTGCCATTACGAGGGCGTTTCGTATCGTCGTGGATCAAGCTGCAGTTATATACACACACACATAAGTAGTGTGATTTTAGCAAGTGTGCAAAGTTCCGGACCTTAGCGAAACAGTATCGGTAGGTCAAGTGTATGGGAATGTCCAATTCGCACGCGGTTTGCTGCATTGCTGCATCACATCGCTTTCATTCAATTATTGTAGCAAATTCTTCAACTTTTCCGCGATCTGTTCTTGTCGATAGTGTTTCCGCACTTGAGCAGCCAAGTTTTAAATTGTCTCCTCCGTCGCTCGTTGCTAATTGATAAACCCCGGTACGGGAAACCCATGAATGGGTGCGCGATAGATGCAATGGACGATTGAGCGTGAATCACATGATGTCACGTTGTGGAATTCCAAGCAGTGGTATTTATTGCTCTTTTTTATGGCTGCATGATTCGTTTTATTTTGCAATTCATTTGTACTGCTGTTCGTTGGCTTACAGAAAGAATATACACAGCATGATTCATTGCGTTATGTGTTTTTAATAAGCGAACAGAAGATGCATGAATGGAATGTGAGCTAAAAACGGGCTCCAAACGCCTTTCTCAATGAATAGTGTCCATCTTACTGAAAAGAACTCTTACTGCCACTTCAAGCTTGTTGACACCGCCTGTGGGCGAACGAAGCGACATGGGCTTTCTCCATTCCCCCCTTCGAAAACACAAACTGCCCGTTTGTGATCGTGTGCGATTGATAGCCAATAGATAGACGTACTCAAACCCGTGATGGACATGCGATGGTAGCGATAGAGGGAAGATGCTCGTCATGCATGGAAATTTCCCTTGTTTTGCAAATATGGAACACCACTAACACGGGATCGCATATTGCTGCAGGTACGGAACGCCATACAGGCCCTGCAAGAGATGACGTACAACACCATGAACTCCCAGCTGGATCTGGGACATTTTCAGCCTGCCCGGTCCATTCCGAACCTGCAGAACGGTGTCGTCGGGATACTGCGGGACAGCGATCACGTGCTGATGGCACGCAGTAGCTCTCACCCGCCGGAAATGTGGTGCCGGGAGATGAACGTCTTCGCCGAGACGGGCCTGGCCAGCCCGAACGGGACAGAGGTACTGTCCGAAGCGATGTACCGCCGCAAGTCGATCCTGTCCCAAAAGTACTCGGAGGAGATGTCGAGCTCGACGCAGACGGAGAACATGATCGACTTCGACACGCTGGAAAAGATCGTGCTAGCTCATCCGCACCTTGTGCTCAAGATCCTCGGTGTGGAGGCCGTCTTCGGGAAGGAGAGCGACCATCACAACAAAGCGTACCCACTAAACACCATCTCCGAGGTGGCCAGCTCGGGGGAAACCATCTCGTCCCGGGTGCACGACTCGGGCAGCCTCAAACTGGCCACGTTTACGAACACCAACATCACAAGCAATCCGCCGATGCAGCACGCGGAATCGGGCGGACATCTGTACGGTAGCCACGCGTTGATCACCGCCTATCACCAGACCGACGAGTACTATCCAGCGAGCGGCGTCTGCCCCAAGGACGACACGACGAGCGAGAACATATCTTTGGCGGGACTGGCAGCACACCCGGAGGACGGCCAGTGCCCAGTCCCGGTGCCGGACACGGACTGCATTCTGATAGACGAGAACGTGAACGTACTGAAGCAATCTGCTATGAACCATATCTTCCGCAAACAGGACCGCGTACCACCGAATTATCGCTTCTCCGCCGGTGACGCCGACCACCTCGAGAAGGGGCTGAAGAATATACCTTCGTCCCGCTCGCTGGGTGGGAGTTGAATCGCACCGGATGCGGCCGGCGGAGAAGCCACATCAGCCACATGAATGTCGTAGTGATGAAACTGTTCTTTCTTTTTACATCGTCACTGTGTTGAATCTGTTTTAAAACCAAAAAAAACCTAGTGAGAGAAATCAATAAAATGAGACATATTTTAATGCTTAGCATGCAGATAATCGCTGCGCAATGGTACAGCAGGCGTTTTGTTGAGGGTTTTCAACCGACAAGCTGTCGAAGCCACTACGTAACGGAATCGGCGGAATTCTCCGAAAGGGCCATGAAGAAGTTTTGTGAAACAAACACACGGACATACAAAATTACCTGATTCCTTCTAATGTAATCAGAGGTTGGCATTCCAAACATTTGTCAGTGACCGTATTCTTCGTAATAGCCTCGGAGGCTATTATCTGATGCTTAAACGCACAACGCACAAATCAGTGCACACAAACAGACCGCTATCGTTATCGATAACGATGATTACCGGCCGGCTCAATGGAATGTCCGTTAGGCGCGAGGGGCTATTCAAATTTTGACCGATGTTTGTTTTTTTGGGTTCCCAGATAATAGAGCAGCCTAAGCCAGAGGCATGAGTTTCGCAAAAGCGATCAATTTATTTACTGCATTGTTGCGTATGGTGGTGGTTTTGATTAAAAAAAAAAAACAACGTTTCAAAGAGAATGTAACAGTTAAGCGTGTATATGCTAGTACGGTTGTATTGCACGAGACCTTCGGCGGCACTGGTATCACACGGGGGTAGCAACCTTCCGGCTAGTCGGTTTGTACCACTTCTTCTTCGATTTCACTGGCTTTTCCGCTTTGTCCAGCGGACATTCGGACGGCACGGACGAAGCCCCAAACAGGGGTTGCTTTTTCTCTCGCCCCAACGTCGAAAAACCCATCTTCTTTGGGTTCGTAGTCGATGCCGTCCCACTGATATTCAGCTGCGACACACTGCCGTTGAGTTTGTCCTTTTTGTGGTTGAAGCTTGGGAACAGGTCCCAGAAGGAGTGCGATTTTTTCAGGCTACTCGATTGGCTCTCCTCCTGCTCGACCGCGGTGGGCAGTTTCACTACAAGCGTCGGTTTGTCCACCACCACCGTCGGTATTGTCGGTTTGGGAGGCGGACTGATCGCGACAGGGGCGCTCCTCACTGGCACGTTTTGCTCCGTCTTCTGTTTGAGGCCCGGGCTTTCAACGGGCGTTTTGCGCGGACTGTCTCTGATGGACACGGCCAGCTTGTCCCAAAAGTTGTACAGATTCTGCGAGCGCTGGTAGTCTAACCGGCAGGTGTACCGTAGGTGCGGTGGCAACTCGCAACGATCGTACACGCACGGGATAACCTTACGTTCCTTCTTCTCGATCTGCAGCGCTTGGGCGAACGTGACGGTGAAATCGTTCAACGGACTCTCGAGGAATGCCTTCGAAATGATGACCACCACCCGGCGACAGCGCTCGGAGATGAGGCGCGATATGACCTCGTGTTCGAAGTTGCTTCCACCCAGGATGTCGCGGTCCTTCAGGCAAAGCTTCATTCCACGCGCTTCCAGCCGGTCCACCATCTTCGTGGCGAATTCGATGTCCGCGTCCGCGTACAGAATAAACGCATCGTACTGCTGCTTGTGGTCGGGAGTATCGTCCTTCGTGATGATGCCGCTATCCTCCACGCCTATCCGATCCTTCGATGTGCTTTCTTGTGCTGTTTTCATCGTCAACCGTTTCTGTTCTCTCGCCAGATGCTGCTCCGCGTCTTGGTCTGTGAAGCAAAGGATAAGGTTACTTTCTGTGCGGAGCTTATTTCGGACTCACACTTACCGAACATTTTCGATGTATCGTCCAGTATGTCCCAACGGTCGATGCAACCGAGCACGGTTTGCAGTTCGGCCAAATTTGCGCCGCGTTTGCAATGCTGCGATTCGTTTTGCCATAGTTCGAGCAAGCATCGAGTGGGACTGGGATTGGAGGACACCAGCGGCAGATAGCTTTTGGGAATACCGATCACATCAAACACACCGCGCCAATCGCGGAAGTATCCATCCTCGGACGTAAAGATACGCCGTTGATTCAACAGCTCGGCCACCAGGTCGCGTGTTCGAACGTTTAGTGCTTCCAGAGGAATCTCTCTCAGATCGATACGATTCCGAACGCTGACCTCCGTCGGTTTAACGGGATTGTCCAGCATTGCTACGTCCACGCGAAACTTAATATCACACGGCACAGTTTACCAACGACTATCGCGAACACATCAATAATCCACCGCAACGATTGATAATCTGCGCGGAAGTCTATCTATGTGTATCTTATCACAGAATGTTTCACCACACAAAAGTAAACAACCAAACAAAGGGGGAGGATGGTCAAAAGAGCAGATCATTCGGGAAGTAAATACGTTCATCAAACTGGTTTGAATTGGGTGTAACATACACTGAAGCTATACCGAACGACAATGCTGTTTTCAAACCAAGTTAAGCCGCTGAGCGTACGGGATATAAACCAAAACCTGATGATTTTGACAGTTGTGCAAAACCCTACAACGTGCGTTTCTTTATTCGAGCAGCTCTAGAATTTCAGAGCTAATAGATATTTTACAGTTTCTCGTATATAACCACAGTGTATGTATTAACTTTTAGCAAAATTGATGCAGAAAAAGGCCAATTTAGGTCTAAAGATCATCAATACGTAAAATAATAAATCACTGATTAGAATCACCGAATATATCACATGCATGATAAGCTGATGCTAATCAATGAATCTGATGGATATTATGAATTTTTGTTACATACATATGCAATTACGTTAATTAAAAATTTTTAATGTTCATTTAAATGATGAAGTTAAAACATGTTTCTAATAAATATTCTCTTACTAAAAAATAATACTTTGAGCAAAATATGTCAAAAAGTTGTAAGAAATAAAGTATTTCTAGGTAAAATGTAAGTTGTTTTGAAGAAAGAACTTTAAAGAAGAAGAACTTTTGCTTTTTTCGCTGCATGATTTGTGGGTGGAGACGCCTATTGATTGATGAACATAGCAGTTCTATTCAAACAATTTTAAAAGTATTATTTTATATAAAAGCCATTCGTCGAAATCATAAAAATCAAATCTTATTAATATCCACTTATAATATCAACTATTAAACATTTCGGGAAACTTATAACTCGACAAACAATAATATTGTACGCTTTATGTCACTGCACTTAAAATTTAAACTTTAAGGTTATGGAGCTGCTTTTAATATAACAATGAGGTTAACTTTTGTATGCAGATATCAACATTTTAAATAATCCATCATATAATTAAAACAAAATTGACCTATATTTGACCATTTAAATATAAATGTTAAAAATTCAAGTTAGAGATCATGGAACACATGAATATTTGAACGAATTATAAAATATCGCCATTTTAATCCAAATAGATCGATAAGAATACAGTCAGAAGTACAGATTCTGCTTGTGATGTTGAGAGAAGTTGAGAAAAGATGCCGAACATTGCCAGATATTTTCTAAGAATATTAACAACTGACCATGTGATCGAAATTAAAACAATTCAAAACGCAATGGAAAAATACTAAAGGCCGCGATCTGATTTTCCACTATGCCCTATAGCTGATTCATTTATTTTTCTAGACCACAATATCATAATAATAACAAGTTTATTTAACAAATCCTATCATCACATTCCGACTTAATACATCTTATTTTTAATAAGTTTAACATACCATAAAAAAACCTACATATTTAACTCTACAACGATGTAAATAAAACGGAAAAATGTATCATTATCACTCAGGAAAACAAAGCAAAATTTGTAGCTTTACTGTTTCTTAATCACATAATCCAACGAAGATTAACACGTGAGCTTATTATTCTGGAATAGACGAAGGACGCGCAGCATTGGAAATACTTCTTGTGATTTCCAGACCTTGAAACAGTCCTAAGAGGAGAATGGACGTCGATGAGGTTCACTGCGCACTTGTAAAATTAACAGATAAAGAGCATTGAAAAATAAAGAATGATTTCAACATAACGAACGTGTTGGACTTTAGCTTGATAATTTCTAGGATATAGGGATATGACAATTGTGTCATCAAATATGTGCATCAAGTATTCGCCCCAGAGGTGGCTGGAAGAGCGGAATCTTTTATAGGGAAATAATTTATTTCCTACCCGAAGAAGTAATGCGTCCCAGCAGCTCCGAATGTACGAGAACGGATTGGTTTATCATTTTATTTTAAACTTCTTAAGCGATTAATTTTTATTCATTTTTAAATAATTTTTACATAATATAACAGAAATATTCTATACAAAACATTAGTTATTCTTTTATTTTTTTTCTTTGTTTCTTTAAATATACTTTCATATTTTTGCGTACTTTCCGTCGGCAGCGATTTTGTTATGCGCACTGTTGTAATACTCTGTCACCGGTCGGCCGCTAACCACCCTCGACAGAGGGTGGCGCTTCCGGTCGGCAGATCGATCGAGCAGCATCTACTTCCAGTGAGTCTCGCGCATCTATAATACTGCGCCATGCGTGCACCCAGCCGGTGCCATAGTTACCGTCTAGTTACCGTTTCCTTTTTCGTTACGTTGCCTCGGCGTCCCATGGGGCTGGGACTTGCTTAGCATTCCACTGCATTCATTGCGTTGGTATATGCGAATGACCGTGTACGTATGTGTGTGTGTGTTCTGTGTGGTAGTGTGTACGAGTAATTCTTAACCCTCTCCCCTGGCACGAATCTCGATGTTTGCTACTAAATTCCAACCATGATGGGAACAAATCCATTACTAACCCTTTTCCCACTCCGTTGTCGGTTTGCTGATTTAGATTTAAGTGTAATTATGCACGACATTGCTACTTGTGATTGTATGATGTGTACGGGTGTGTGTGTGTGTGTGTGTGTATGTTTTGTGTACGTGTGTGGCTGCGTGTATTATTGTTCGTATGACGTGACGGAGCCTATTCATTATGCGTGCACCTGCGTGCGCCTCTCAGTTACTATAGTGCGTGTTTCGCAGGCGATAATGGCTTGCTCGTTTGGCATATTTGCTTCTGTTTTGTTCTATTTTGTTTACTTGTTGAATTATATTCAAAACCCGTTTAATTAGTTCTCATCCTTCGTCCTCCCTATCCGCTGCTTTGCTAGTTTACCCACACTTTGCGTCTCTCGTGTCCTCGTTAGCCATCACCGTTTAAATACTTGAATATTTAGATTAATAATTCTAGGTCTTAAATGAATTCGACTTTAATCAATGTGTTTTGTATGGGTACGTGTAAGTGTATCTGTTGGCTTCGTTACGCTAGTTTCCATCTGGCAATCGATGAACTATCGGTTGGCGAGATCCGATTGGCTTTGTTTTCCTGGGACTTTTGTTTGCACTTTAGTCACTAATTTTCGATTGATTTTCCATTTTTTCGCCTGTAACTTTTTAGGTCAACCTGTTACTTTACTTACTGTGTATGTGTGTGTGTGTTTTTTTTTCGTTTCGAGAGGTCGTCTGTACCACTTGCTTGTGTGCTTGCATTTTTGCTTTCCTGCTTCGTGTTGCTTCTCGCCCGGTCTCGTTTATATTTTTTGACGCTTTTTTTCTTTTATATATTTAAAAAAATATGTTACGATATCGTTTTGTATTAGAAGTTTGCTATATTTCAATTATTTTTTATCCACCATTCGTAACCAAGTACTACTGCCGCCTCACTGCTGCCGGTTCAAAGTTTGTTTTTTTTTATTCACCGTTTTTGCTCTCTGTCGTCGTGATCGCGCCCGCTGCTATGCCACGGTATGCTCGAAGGATTGTCAGCCCTCCCCAAGAACGAACGAACGGTTGATTAGTGGTTAGATATAATCCTTCATTCGCATTGCATTGCACAGTGTGGTTTGTAGGTGTGCATGGTTTTATGTGTGAGTGTGTGTTATTGGTGTGTAACGCAGTCGTCCGCTAATTTCAGTATTTCATTTATATATCCGCTGCTACTAGCTTCCTGACGCATTAGAGTAAGACGAACATTGGACTTGTTATTGTTTTGTTTGTTGGATCGTTTTGGCGTGCTTGGTTTATGTTGGTTTAGATTTGGTTTACTTTCCTATTTGGGGCTGTAGTTTAATGGCCTTTTCGGTTTAACGTACACTCAGCCTGTGTTCGGTGCAATAGGTTAAATGTTGGACTGCTTATCGGCTCTTGGCTTGAGGCTCTTGGGCGAAGCTGACGATTTCGAGCCAAAATCTCACTTGCCAATCCACTGCACGGCGGTTGATAGAAGAACTGGTTTCTACCGTTTCGTAATAGGGCTTAGGGCAGTGTCAGATATAATTTTAACCTCGCTATCTGTATCTACGAATTCGTACAGCTGCGTTGAGTTACTACATTTTTAACGACTGTGATTGATTCCTCGGCTTCTCGGCTTCTTACTGTGGGGCTAGTACAACGATGATCGTGGTATTGCGTGATCATGCTGGGGCCTCTCCTCCTCGCATCCAATGTAGGAAAATCAGCGTACTACGAAACATCTAACATCGTACATCAGCATTCCATGCGGCGTGCTGTTTTGTCACACTCACTCGAGCTACTTCCCACAGTTTAGGTACGGTGCTTGCTTTTGTCAGATCATTACAGGGCCTTCCGATCGCTATCGCTATCGAAGACTACCCATTCACTCGAGCTACGTTCCAATTTAACGTTCGATCCAGGGATAGGTCTCCGCCTTCCGTTCTCCCCTGTTGCGGATCGATGGTACTTCGTTCGTTTGCCAATTTGCTTTTTTTATAATTTGAACAACTCGCCCTACCTTCGATTCGTGTTTGCACAAAACAAAAAATGCACTGCTGCCGTTTTCTCTTCAACAACTTCTCCAGCTTCGTCTACCGTTCTCGGCTAAATCGCTCGTGCTACAATTCATTCGAAAATCGAAAAACACAATATAAACCGAAAATAGACACATATAAAACGGGCACCGTTCGCCCAGGCTACGGGGTTGTTCGCACGTACTAGTAGCAGAAAAAGATGCATTTATCAACTAAGGTGCAGCAGCTCTCAATGCATGAAACGGTTTCGAGTCAACTAATTACTCTCAAGCGGCCACAAATGCGCGCTTCTGTGTTTCCTTACGAAGAGTTGCTGTTTTCTCTCTCACTCTCTCTTTCTCTCTCTGTCTCTCTCTCTCTCTCTCTCTCTCTCTCGATCGCGCTCTGTGGCTACTCTATTTTACAGCTGCAGCTCAGGTGCACCCCATGGAATGATTGTAAGTGTTTTGGGTAAAAATTACCCGTGGTAATGATTCAGCGCGCACGATCGCGCCCACACCGGGTTTCTTGTCTTGTTCGCTTGCTCTAAAACTGGTAATCATTACATATACAATGGATTAACAAATCAACGCATCCATTCATATATTGTTGTCGCTTCTTTCTGGGCTACCGCTTAATTACTAACGTGGTAGGAGAGGTTCTTCTTTTTTCTTTATTTTTTTTATAACAATAATGCATGTATTTATGGTAAACCGACGGGTCCTAGCGCCTATGCGGTGTGCATTTGTTTCTGATCTCAGTTCTCCTCCCAACATCGAGCCCGTACCATTTCCTTCCGATGTGCGCCACAGTCGCGGATGCTCCATAGCATAGCCATTTGCCAGCTCTGCCACTCGTTCCAGTGAGGCGTTCATTCTTCACTCAAAAAGGGTCCTAAACACAAAATGGAGTGTGCCTCGATGTGTGTGAAGCATTTTGGAGAGTAACTCGCGAGTAACAAAATTCTACACCGAACGGTAGGCTTCGTCAAGCGTGATTGTGTGCTGAAAGCTGAAACACATGTGGCTTTTGGCACTGGGTTGTTTTGTTTCCTTTTATTTGGCATTTTTTTTTGATTTGACGCTTCCTTTTTCCCACCTCCCACCCTCCTCATAACCTCAGCTACGTCCCGTGTCCTTCCGAGACGTCCGCTAGTGTCCTGAGATGAGAGCCCACCCCCTTTCCGGTTGAACGAATGATGTGTGAACCAAGTCGAACCCTTGTCAGATACGGCAGCTTTGAGTTGTTTGGCAAGAACGGAAATCGGTACGGTTAGCCCCCACCGGCAGTCGTTTAGAGTTAAAATATCACAATGAACACTAGAATTATCCTCGCCAGCGTTACACCTACGCGGTGGCTCTACGATCGCGTGGCCGCCCTTATTCGTGAAGTTGGGATTTTATTCCAATCGATCAAATATGCCTCGTGTTGGAAGTTTGTTGCAACGCATGGCACAACGGAGCGCGCACGTGGTGAAGCATTTGCGAAACGCAACAAGATAGTTAACCGATGGTTTGTCATGGCTGCCAACGTTCAGCAAAGCAGTTCCACAAGCACACTCAAACACCTAACGGTCTAACGCAAGGGAACGCCATACCACTGGGAACGGTGATCGCGCGGAAAATGGCGGTACGCGATTCGTGATGCAAACAAGAAAAAAAATCCGGCCCGTTCGTCAGCCCGCCAGCCGGGATATGCTGTGCCTGTTCCTAGCGTTATTTGTCGCGTCGGGTGCTTGCACAGATCCGATTGCCACAAAGTGGTCGCCAAAACTAAAAAACCCAAAATCTCACTGGAAAGGAAAAACACACACCGAGCAAAAAGACACCGGGAGTGAAGACTATGTGCAATACACCACGTACAACATTATTCAAACATTTAATGTAAGCTTGCGACGATCGCCGTGCAGCCGACCCGCGATCACTGCAGGCAGCTGATCTCACTTGCTAATGCCCTTCCTGATCCTTCGGCGGGTCTTGGCCCAATTTTCCTACCTTCCAGACCATCCCATCCCAGACACGCACACACACAAACACCCACTTGGACACGTTTATACACATTTTCCAACAAACACCCACACGTAACATTTGCGGGTGTGTATTTTTAATACATCGACATGTGTTTTTTTCTCTTCCAATTCGTTTCTGAGTTTTTCTTCATCGTCTCGGCTCGTCCCTGGACGGCCTTCAACCAATTCAAAATGGCTCCCCCCCATGCACTGCTGCCATTTTTGTTGGGCAGAGCGCTGGAGGTGAATCGTTCGTACGTATGCTGTATGTGTGGGTGTGTGTGGGTGTGCGGGTGAATGTGCCTCCCTTCCCCACCCCCCTTTATCCACACCTCTTGTCACTCAATTACTTGCTAATATGTAGTTGTCTCCAAACCATTGCCGACCAAAATGATTATTGCATTTTATAGTACGTCGAGTTTCGCTTCAACTGCTGCCTCGCCTTCGTTTCTCCTGTAGTCTATCGGTAACATGGATTGTGTACGTGTGTTTGTGTGCGTGTATGTATGTGTGTGTGTGTGTGTGTGTGTGTGATGATACTCGTCATCATCATCGTCATGATCCAAATGCTACTATGGATTGTAACACCTGCTCGAACCTGCTCATTATCAATAATATAATATATATTATTTTCACCCACCATCACATCGCGTCCGATCCACTAACCGGTATGCCACTAACGCATACGGATAGGTTCCATATCATGGTTAATGTGTTCAATTTTTTTCTTACTGCGTTTATCCTATACCACTTTGCTATATTTGTTATACGAATGTGGGTCCGGTCCAGTTTGGTTGTTATTCGGATTAGTGTTTTTTTTTTCTGTTGCGCTTTAAATTTGAGCTTTCTCCGCTTTTCTTCCCCGGGAGGGGCGAGAGTGCGAATCGAGTTGAGAATCCTGTCTGGCCTAGGTTTCGGAGCATTTAATTTTGTGGGACCTGTGAGCGATGTCGGGTTTTCGAGCGGGCCTTATTTCTCGTGACTGTTTGTGAGCTGGTGTGGCTCGTGGGCTTGCCTTGCGTTGTAAGAACTGCTGCTGAGCGCCACCACCGCATGCATTCGAGTATGATCGTCGCACTCGACGATGTAGGTATTGGTTTCTCTAACGAATCGTATGGCATTGCGCGCTGTCACAGGGACCTAAAGTGTCTCTACCCATCTACGATCATCCACGGGTGTGATTCTTTTTTTTGTTGCTTTTATTGTAACCTATTCAAACTCTATCATCGAATCATGGATGCAATCAAAGCATCGTTACAAATGACGCAGATGCATTCGGGCTGGCGCGTGCGGCTCCTCCGGGCCTCGTTCTGCTGTATTTTACAAATAAATCTAGTGTAGTACCGACTGATTTTTGTTATCCTATGTTTTTTTGAAATTGTCCTTGGTTGCCAACCTTTCGCCGCGACTGTCCGCCCTTTCGCCCTGCTACAGGTTCTCGATACCGGCCCGACGGTCCGCTCTGGGGGTTGAGTGAATGTATATGATTTATACCGTTTATTTATAAGCTAATCCGACCGCGACACGTCCATTTACGATATTTTGTTGGTTTTTTTTTCATCTTTTACGGTGCCAGTTTTAAAGTTTGACTTTTTTTTATTTAATTGCTTCGTTTATATTTTATATTCTACCCCTGCGCCGCAGCGAATGTACTTTTCGCGTGCTGTCTGATTACAATGTGCTGCTGTACGCCCGTTTTCGTATGCTGCCTGCTACCTGAGGCGGTTTTCGGTATTCCGGACCGGTACGGGAGAGCTTACTCCGTTTCCAGCGCTGCTGCTACTGCTGTTACTGTATCAAACGGGTTAGTTTGCGGTAGCAAAAAACTGGCGGCTGGCGCACCCTTGTACGTTTGATTCGATTCACAAATGTTTCGTTTTAGGTTACCGTCGCAAATGGCAGCTTGTTTAAAAACGTGTCCCACTCCCGCGCTCGCTCGCGCTTGCCTGCGTTCTGCTCTGCTTGGGTTCATTTTCCAACCGTCAAATTGCGCCTTCGCACCGGGGGCGCTTAAATATGCCGCGCAGTGCGTCAGATTTGCTTTAGTTGCTTTATCATTTTTTTTATTTTATTCGTTTTGTTTGTTTGTTAAATTTATCTTAACGAGTTCTCACTCTGGCGCTAGCCTCGCTTTGTTTCGTGCCGCGTGCTCCTCCGCTCTCTAGTAATAATAATTCTTTGAACTACGGAAATGAAGTTTGTGTTTTCTTACTTTCACCTGCTGGGTGCTCCTTCACACGTCTCCCCGAACTGCACTTGGTGGATAACAGGGCCACGTCGTTGCTGCCGCGTGACGTTCGCATTTTGCTAACCTGAATTCCGACGGCTTCCGGCTATCGGAAGCCTGTGTGGGTGTAGTGCATGTTTGCCCCTTACGATCGAGAAACGATCACCAGCTTCACAGGCAACGTGCGCCCTACAAAATGGCGGCCGTGTGCTCTTGAGGACATGCAAACATGGCATCGGAGGCGTTCCAGTTCGACAAGACAAGACAAGAACAGTCACACTGGGCTCCTAGTAAGGGCGTGCTTTCGAGTTGTTCGTTTTTACGCGAACGATCCAAACAACAGCCTAACTCCCAAAAGAAGTTTGCTCGCACTGAACAAAGTCTGTTCCCAGTCTGATTCCGGTCTGCAGCTACATCACCAGGACTCGAACGCCCCATTCCGGCACGGAAGCTAACTGCACCACAAAACGCACCCCCGATCTGACCAACGTTCGGTGGCATGTAGAGATAATCCTAACTTATTGCACCCTTCGGCCCTGCACGACCTTATAACCTATCCTCGTCCTCCTCCTCCGCGTCCTCGCCGTTCTCCTCGTTCTCCTCCTTGTAGCCGGGATGCTCTGATATTGCGTAATAGTTTCCATTATAAATAACACCTAGCTCGCGCAACGCGTCGCCGCGTATCGTCGCCTTGATCGTCCAGTTGTAGCAATCGTCCGACTCGCTCTCGCGATCCAGCCGCTCCACGTCGAGGATCTTCGAGCTCAGCCGCTCGAGGATGATGCCGATGTCCTTGATGCTGAGGTGGCGCTTCTGGTCGACGGACAGCTGGTCGATCAGCAGCAGAAATTTCTCGGACGTCACGGTTTCATCCTCCATGACGGTGTTCTCCGTCTCGCTCTCGGAGCTGTCCCGCTCGGGCCCAATGTCGAGGAACCGCACGTGGCCCTTGGTCGTGGACGTGCGCCGGCTGTCGGACATGCTGCTCGGCGGTGGCTGCGGGCTCGCGGACCCATCCTGTATCGGCGAGGTGGCCACGTTCTTGTGCACCGCGATCTTGCGGCCTTCCTCGTGCAACGCGCAGCAGTGAAAATCGCACTCGGTCGCGCCAGGGCTGCCGGCACGCGTGGGCATATGCGCGTGATGCGCACACTCCGGCGTATGCACGTGCACCGCCCCAACGGCACTGTCGAAGGACCCACCCTGCTTGGAGAGCCGCCGGGCCGAGTGGTAGATCTGGGACTGCGGATCGTCATGGTTGATGACCGTGATTTGTGGGCTCGGGAAACGCTGCTGCTGTTGTTGACCCACCACCGACGACTTGTCGATCGAGTTCTGCGTCGACAGGATCTTTTTCGAGGGCGAAAACTTGTCCGACGTGGGTCCGTTGCTTAGGCCCACGCCCGGACCACCCGAGCTTTGGCTGATTCCACCTCCACCGCTACCACCGCCACCGCCTTGCCCGCCGCCTTGCCGTTGATCCCAGTGCAACACAACAGTGACTCGACCCTTGTTATCCATAATCTTCCAAGAGGGTGTTTCATCCTGCAGCTCCAACGCATGTATAGTCTCGCAAACAATCTTTGGTATTGCTGATATTGCTGCACGAGCCGTTCCGTTGCGTTGCGGTGAATGAAACGAAATGTAAGCAGAGAGAAACCACCCACGCGAGAGAGAGAGAGAGAGAGAGAGAGAGAGAGTGAGTAAGTGAAAACACACCTGTCAAATGTTCACCCATTACCCAGGGTGGATAGGATGTGCGAGGCGTTGCACTTACCAGCCTTAATTACATCGACGCCCGTAGGGTACCAGCGTTCACCTTGCCGCAGCAGGAGTAGCACCGTATTGTTCGCTAACGTTCTGAAGTATTCGCCATCCTCGACCTGCGTGCCGTCGCATTCCAGCACCAGTCGCACGGGTTCGGAGGCTGGCACTCCTAATTTATCTTTCCCTGCCGAAATGCACGTTGACGGTTGCGGTGAATCGTTGGAAAAGAGGAAGAAAAAAAACAACAGATAAGTGCCTTAAAAATGCACGTATTTTCCCACATCACGTAAGGCAGCAGCTAGCACGCGACCGCGAGGTCAGCACACCCACAGGAATTGCACAGGAGTTATTCGAGTCGGATTGGTATTGGGGATTCACGTTCTAGCACTACCAACGAAGCTACCTTCTCGATGCTCACGGGGCAGATCTTAACGACGGCTCTACTGTCCTGCGGATTGGCAGAAATAATTGAAGAAACAAAGCGCTGATTGCTGTCGTGGCCACCTACTCCAGCGTGGCTGTTTGAGGCGGACAGCTTTCCACAGTGGTGGCCATCGAAGAATGGTTCGCCCGTCGATGAGAAACGCACGATTTTTTCCACTTCACCCGTACGCGCACGGGAGAGCACATCCATCCATGCTCACTCGAGACGGGCTCCGTTTGGAGCATGGCACTCACCCACCCACGCGCGGAAAAACGACCATCACTCATTTTCCGCGCGCTCTCACTTTCACTCGAACGGCTCCACTCGCTCGGTCGCTCTGATTCTTGTCTTGTGTGTGAGTGCTGCTTCTCTTTCTCTCGCTCTCTCCTTTGCAGTCGCGAGCACGCAATCTCCCGTGCCTCTCACAAGCTCTCACAGGCTCTCGCAGGTACGGCCGTCTCGTGAGCGGTTCGCTCTCATCGCAGCAGGCAATGGCGCGCCATCCTGCTCGCACGCTCGTCGCTAGTCATAATTGGCAATGGCAGATTCGTTGTGCCCTAGTTTGGCCTACTTTTCCATTACTCGGTCACTTGCATTCTTCTCGCCAAAATTTCGGTCCACTTCGGTTTCGTGCGATCCTGTCGTGTGTACCTTGGCGCGGTAGCGCTTCTATAGCGAATCTTCTTGCACACGTGAACGTATGGATGGGAGAGTGCGCGCGTGTATGTGTGTGTGTGCGTATGTACGGGCGCGTGAGAATGAATGCTTTTTCCGATGGTACTATTTTTGCGTAAAATCATCGAATCCGCCTCCCGTTCACAGCACACACATGGCTGACACAACGCACAACGACGCCAACGGTCGCTCAGGTTCCAGGAGCGTTTCAGCTGGGGGTTTTGCTGGAGGGACGCTGTAAAGCCAGGAAAGACGAAAAGGACGAGAAAAAAGGCACCCTCGGAAAGGGCGTTTGTGCTGCTGCCCCACGCGGTTGCCCACGATGGAACTCGGGTTCGGCACGTACCTCTAACTATCAGCTCCTCGAAGCTGCCCACTACGAGACCTTTACGGACATTGCGCCAACTGTCCCAGATTTTTAAAGGCCTCTTGCCACGAGACTCCTGTTGAAAAAAGAAGGGTGGGAAATCGAAAAGAAAGAAAAGAAAAAAGCAAACAGTAATGAGAAAACCGATTGGCTCATGGGAAAAGGCTTCTGCCAAGCACGCCCCAGATGCACTCCACCGAACGTTTCGGCGATCGAGCTTCTAATTAGACGCCCCCCCTCTCCCCCCTTCTCGTACAGTGGCAAATGCCACATCTGCAGGACTGCAGGGACCACGTACCACGGACATTCCTTGGCGAAAGTTCAAACAGTTGCAGCCCCAAATCGGTTTCGAAACGCCCAATGTGCACAACGCTGCGGACCACATCTTCGGTGTGTTCGATGCCACCGTAGGCCAGCGGAGATGCTGTTTGTTTTAGCTCGCCTTTGATTGCCTTCTCTTCTTCTGCTGCCAACTTCTACCGCCTGTAGAAGGGTCCAATTCATCGCCAGTTCACCATAGCCACCCAACGTTGGCCCGCCATGCTGTGTCCGTTCGTTCGTTTGTTCGCTTTTATTTTCTGTTCTTGCGCTTGTTTGCCTACTACTTCGTCAGCTTCCTACTTCCGGTTGGCTGTCGGATCGATCGATGCACCGACCTGCGGTAATGATGAAACCCGGTGGGTCATGATGCCCGCGCAGGATCTGGCGTAGTTGCACTTAGCACTTGCAACACTGCACTTTTGCACTTCCGCCTGGGCTCAGCTCTCTAAGTCAGCGAGCTGCTGAAACTGGCTCTTCACGGTCTTCACGATACATTCACGCTGTATGGTGTGAGTTCATGACCCAAACCGGGTTCTCCAACCGCACAAAAAAACATTGACCTAGGTACGAGAACGTCAAACGGAAGCCCAATAGGATCTCCTCTCCTGCCGGATTGGGAATTGTACAAAAACGTGGCCCACAAAAGGGGCCACCTCTATCACAGGAAGCCAGCAGTATAGCAGTATCCACCGGTTGCGGGTGTAGCTCGTACGCCAAGCTAATACGCTCGTTACAGCGGGGCGGGCTTTTACAGGAACACAACAATCGCCACAACTCTAAACCGCCACCGCTGATCGGACGATCTCGGCGCGTCCTAACCGAACCAGTCTCAATTCCGACTGCATGTGGGGCTTTTTTAGAACACCACACTGCCTGCAACTCGTCCAGATCTTCCGTCTCGCTCGCGGCCAGGACAACGGCCAGCAGGTCGAGAGCTGAATACAGCGAAAAGGATGGCAGAGCGTGGTGTGTATGTACTACATAGTGGATTGTGCAGGCTACTACCACACATACACATATACACACACACACACACGCAAACCCACTAGACGCCACTCTCAGTTGGCCTACATTCGCTCCACGGGTTGCTGCCACTTCCTCGCTCGGGTTTTTCCTAACCCCCGGCGGTCCTGAAGCTGATGCTGCCACCGATGGCGAAGGCTGCTCGTCAGTAATGGGCGCTTCGGTTGTCCAGTGTGCCCGGTCTACCGTTGATTGCCTAACTTCTGTGCCAACCCCCGTGGCCGGGTGCTGGTTCTTGACTTGACTTTATCGAGGCTTATCACTGGCTACCGTACGTGGCTTATCGCCATCGCAAAATCCAGACCGCGTTTCAACTTCTTTTCGCACTTTCAACGCAACCACTCCAGCACATCAAGCGCACAATCGCTCGAGCTCAATGACCATTCAGGGGCGCGCTGGAGGACGGATATTTTTGGATATCGTCCTCGCGGGCTCTACGACGGTTCACGTTCACGTTCACCCACCAACGCAGCAGAATGCGATGGACCCCGCGCAAGGACGACGACCGCAATAGAAAACGGCAAAGGACGGTGGCCCACGCACAGCCACGGCCAACGCCACAACTGCCGACTGCCCGAAAGTCGATGGGTCCGCGGGTTCGACGATTGCTACGGTGACGGTGGCCCAAAGTGCACTGCCCTCATGACCGAAAAAGTTGGCATCGACAGTCGGTCGTTTACGGTGCCCGATCGTGTAACCTCGTTTCGGGCACAAAGTAGCGCTTGCAATGCAATAAATTTACAATCCCTATGTACCAGAAAACGGCCACCACCGCACGCTACCGTGAAAAACGGGTTGCCCTTTCCTTCCCCATCAAGATCCCGATTCATACTCACACACACACGACCGTGCTGGAGATGTGCGAGATGCTCTTTTTTTTTGCTCCCCGAGACACCAACCGAGATGGTGAGTCCTATCTCACTCTCGCTCTCTCGCGCTGTGCTCTCTTGTCTTCAAGGTGAGCTTCTTCTCCATAGAGCTCTCTCTCTCTCTCTCAGGGCTCTCAGCGCTCTCGGCGCTCTCTAGCCGAACTCTCTCCTCATGCTCACTGGCTGCCTGCGACTATGCAGCGATGAGTGAGCACTCTCGCAGCATCCATCTAAATGAAACGGAGTGCATTCCACGTTGAGGCACTCGGGCGCCTCTGTGAGTATCTGCAAGCCGTGCCTCGCTGGATCAGTGATAGCGAGTGCCTCGCGGTGTTGCATAAAGCGTACCCTACCCGCACAGCAAAAAGCAAAAACGCATGTCCCGCAAGTGCACATGTTGAATGTACCGAACCAGTAAAGCAGCAACGCATTTCTAGAGAGCAAACACTAGCAGGACTTCGCTTTTTGGCATCTCAACCTAGGTTTAGAACGAAATTCTACATTATTATCTCGACATCTCGTTGTGGACCTTTGAAAGCATTCGCTTTCGTTCGTCCCACAAGCTATGGTGTACCAGTTTGTCTCCGTGCTAGGATCTACACCACTCCTAACCGACGGTGATTCCGAAACGATTGCGAGACCCACCCGACCAGGACCTGGACCTGGACGGCACATCGCTGCACCAATGTTTTGACAGCACCTCGGACGGAGCAACGGTGGCCGCGGCAAATGGCTCCCATCTGTCAACCGGCGGTGGGGCGTTCGAATGGGATTGTTTTCATTAACCTTTTCCACCCGCCCACGCAAGCTGTCATCTCCTGGGCTGTCGACTCGTGTGGGCGAAAATTGGCCCACACTGTACGCATCGGGAGAGTCCCGATTCACACCCATATGAGAGCGCCGTGGTGGAATGGAATGATGATTTGCAGCAACAACGGCAGTAGCACAAGAGGGACGAGTTCGAAACCTGAAACACCTGCAGGATTGGCTTGGGGAGCTGCTGTTGTCGATCACACCTACCTCCCTTGCCATTACGACATGCCTCAAAGGAACGAACTAGGGGGCACTGCCTTGAGCCCCCTCGCTGCATCGACACTCGCCGGTGGTAAACACGACATCCGTCAGCTCCTGCACCGCAACTCCGTCCACGGCAAGTGACGGACCTTGCCCAACCTGCGAGCTCACGGTGCGACTAAACCAAGCTCCATCGTTCGCGAGGCTCTGGCAAGAAACTGGCGGGCTCCGGCGGCAAGCTTTAGCTACTCCTTTTTCTTCTGCTGCTGTTTGCAGTCGGTGTGTCGGGGAGGTGCCCGTCCGTAAAACCTGTTTCCGTGTCCACGTTGAATGTCTACCACCAGAGGACGAGTGAGAAGGACGAGTTCCCTACCGCACGGAGCCTCCCACGTTGCAGCACGCTCGAAGATGCCGATCCGTGCCGTGGCAGCTCTCTGCCATCGCACTGACACGCACTGTTCGAACACGGCACGGCCAACGATCGATCGAATCGAGTTTCGAATATCCTGCCCCGCGCTCCGGCCAAACCAACTGCCCGCTCGAGGCGTGTGTGTGTGTGTGCCTTTTCACTCGGTTGGCAGCGCGCAGACGCAGTGCGCGTGGTCGCTGTTTTCCTCACAATTTTCCGACACTACCACCGGCCGTTCCACCATGGAACGGTATCACCAGCACCAGCACCAGTACCACTATCACCACTACCACTACCACTACCACCAACACCAACAGCAGCACTGAGCCAACGTGGGGCACTCAATCGCACAATTCCACCCCACTAGGAGGTCCACCGCCAGGAGCTGCACCGATGGCAGCGATGAAGAATGGAGTGTGTCCAGCACGCGCTACTTCCATAGCCGGACCTGCAGGATCAATGTTTCACGCACCGCCACCGTCCCGATTCACTTGCGGCCATATCCGCTCGTTTTTTTTTTTCCTTCGATTTTTTTTTCGTTTGTTCCACACCGTCTAGGCACACGCGCACGCACACGGGCACATGGCGTTACGGTGGCTCTGTTCCGTTGGGCGGCCCTTTTCGTGCGTCGCGTTCGCGGGGTGGGAGCTGCTGAAAAGCAGGGGGAAACTGAAGGAAAGGGAAATGGTGGGTTCCTGGCCGATGAGGCAACAAGAGAGGGTCTTGGTGCCGTTGCCTACGTACCGCACTGCGCTCCGATACGCCCTTTCTCACTGCTGGCTGGTCGCCATCGCGATTGCATCTGGCGTTCGTGAAAAGCCACACTCGCCCTAATCGCACTAACGCCCCACTAACTTGCACGTTTTTTTCTTCTTTTCTTGCCTGTGCCCCTGCTGGAAGCGCACTGCCCTACTCCGACCGGTGCCTTTGGTGAACCGCCTAGTCGCGGTTGGTTCGAGCGCGTTGGGATCGCACGAAACGCGAATCGAATGAGCCGCCCTACGAGTAAAAGCAACACGACCGGAAGATACGGATGGAATTTTCGGGGCGATTGCGTTTGCAGCAACTCATTCGATCACGAGTTTTGACACGCGCGGGCGCTAAGGTAGGGCCTTCGACTTTTGTGAGTCAAGCTCGGCGAAAAGGGCACACGGTTCCACGAAACCACTGGCACATGGACTCTGTGGCAGCCCTTGTGTGAAGGATGTCAAACGGATGCTCGATGGTCGGTGGTGATGGTGTGCCACGGTGCACGATGCTGCGAACATAAATGAGCGTGCGTGGGATTTGTTTAATTTTGTTCGATTTTTTACGAGCGTCTTCTAGGCGCCTCCTTTTCTTTACGTCAGTTAGTGCAACGATGTTCGACGAAAAATGGCGTAAAAGTAAGCTCCATCGAGACACGTGTACGAAGACAAGAACGTACGAATTAGGTGTAAAAAGGTGTCATAAAGTGGGTCGGTTATGGGTAAAAAAAGGACAAAAAGTATTTTTGTTACCAAGCTGCTTTCTACTTATGACCACAGTCAAACCCATAATTGAAACCAACCGAAAAGTGTTGCAGGGTTGCTGCCAACTCAAATTTGAGCTTTTACTATATTGGAACAATTCTTCTAATGGTTTTATATTTTATAAGTTTGAGAGAACGTGATAACATTCAAAACAAAACTGATAAAAAATGGTAATCATACAAAACAGTCTAAATTTCATTGATAACTCTAATAATATGCATTGAAAACAAGTCATCTATAAATGCTGAAAGTAATGATATGAAAGAACCTGAAGAATTAGTTTGTGAAGAAATATGGAAATGCAAATATAATGGGCGAGGGAAGGAAGATCAAACGAATTACAAGCAAAATTTTGGTAAACTATAATTAAGAACACAACAGTAGCAGTGCAGTAGCGTCCTATGACTTATATTTTTACTTCTACATTTTAACATTATTCGCAACATTTCTGTTTCTGAAAGGATGGAAGCATACATTGGGACTTTACTCAACATCCTCAAAAATGGAAATTGTAAAAAATTCTTTTAAGCAAATGCACGAGCGCCAGCTCATTAAACAAGATCAAGGCTGCAACGACTACTACTCATTATCGCAACGATTTAGGAGTAATTTTTCGAAAAACAAATGACAAGAATTTCGACATTTCCTCTCTTTCCACGACAATCTTTTGGAAAAGAAGCTCATTCAAGAATTTAGCCGTTTCGAATACAATTTAATAGACGTTCTTAACTAATCTGAATTTTGGAAATATTTTTTTTCGATTGCATTCTTCTATTAAATAACGACCAAAAACCTGTGGGTGCAAAAAAAAACAAATAATGGACATGAATTTTAAAGCTCATTTTGAGCATATTTCAACTTAATATAATTGGCTAATTTTTTTAGATTTCAGCTCAAGTATGGCTCAAAAAGTGCGAAACATGCATTTAACATGCATTGATAACAATTTAGCTTCTAGAATGTTTACAAGGACTAAATAAAAGTCATCAAGACAACTTAATTTAGTCCTCCTAGTAAATACATAAACATCAATTGTTCAAATGCTAGACTGTCCACAGTAATAACAAATAATTTAAATGAATAGATTGCTTAACAATCGTTTCGAACAGTTTAGACTAATTTTTTAAATCCAAGAGATTGATAGAAGGAAAAACAATAGATAAGCCGTTTGACATGAAAATAAATTAATATTAACAACTAAATAAAACGTTGTTTATCAATCGTCTATATTTCTATTTAAATATTATTTTCTTTTGAAATGTCAAATTACTGACCTGACTTAAAGGTTTTTATGCAGGCTAAGGAAATAAACTTTTCATGTGTAAACTTCTCGTATACAATAAAATATCAAGTGTCTTTCAGGTAAAAAGTAAATAATTTAAAACATAGGGCCCTGTTCTCATACACGAATAAAGACCCCAAAAACTCGCAACAGCAGGAGGTAATAATTTTTCTATGTGTAAAATCTCAATTATCACAGGATCAAAATCAAGCTCATACAACAATGCAATTGTAGGCATTTCATTTTATAAAACTACTTATCAGAATTAGATTTCGATGACGATATAAAAATAATATTAATTTAAATGGAAAGCTACTTACCATACAACATCCAATAATTTACATAAAATAGTAACTAAACGAACTCTCACACTTGTAGGACCTGGTTTTCCTCGTATATATTTTGCTAAATATATATATATATATATTTTTATGTATATATATACTTTTAATTATTACAACAATTATGATGACCAATAATTTACTTCTTGGTTTCGCTATCCGGTCGGATTAGAAACAGTACTAGCTTTACGATCACCGAACCTGAAACGTCCTCCATGTTTTCTCCGAGGAGTCTGTCATGTGTGTAAGTTTTCTTCGCTTCGGCACGCTTCCATACACTGCGTAACCGTATGTCTTATTGTTTCCTGTGAGTAAGGGACTCGAGTTGAGTGCAGTCCGTTCAAGTACGGTTTGCGTGTGTTGGTCGACTAAAGCTGTAAATGCGTGCAAAAATAATGAGAGTTGACTTAAGTGCGCTTGTCCAGCCGCGTCCTTCAATTACGCAGTTATATTTCTTTGGTGGCATTAATGAAGCTTCGCTGAACGGACGCGTACTTTGTGTGTGTACAAGCGACCCCACCACGTGGTGCAGGTTGTGCAGAGATAGTGGCTATTTGCAGGTTCACTTGGTAGTTTCTTTAGCCGACAAGGCAGTGCAGTCAAGCAAGCGAAAAGATATGTAAAAATTGGGATGGCATGCCTGGCCCTTGGCGTGATAGCATTCAGAAAAATTACCTTTTTTCATGTCGCTCTGTGAGCTATGTCATGTCAAGAAGGAAAGATATCTTAAACGACCTTTCGATTGGGATTTCAAGAAATGTACGTAGGAAACGCGTCATGCCGGTTCTTCTATTAAGTAGAATGCATTTTGCTGTTTACGATAATGGAAGCCAACCAAGAGCGCCCGTACCACATCGTGACATTTCGTTATTCATTCCATTTTTAACCATTGGTGTAGTGTAGGCACAAATAGATTCAAATTCTTGTTCGATTCATACGTGGAAAATGCATTAAAACATGAACGTATACACACATACACCTACGTCGATTGTTCTTTGTAACGTTGAATTATTTTCACTAAACCTGGTTAGCCATCTGCATGCCGCTGCGCCATTGACGAATGCCTTTTCGACAATGTGAACCACACCTGTCTTGGCGAACGAGCTCAAAACATTCGTTTAGCTATGTTTCTTGCAAAGAGGGGAAAAATCTTCAAAGTCGATGTGATTGTTTGCGAAAAACTAAAGTACACTCCTACTCGCGTACGCAGTTCATTCTCCAACATTTTTCCAATTATATCGCTATATGTGTATGTGTAGTTTTACACAGTGATGATGATTATGACACATATATTTAAATGACACATTTCGAAACGCCGTTTGGTCTTTCAAATTGACAAACACCCACTTACCGTGCCTGTCTACTAGTATCCTTTGCGTGCAGTACGATTATCTAAGGTTCTGTCTAAAATTAGTACACCACAAACGAAACGATATTAAACTGGCATGCGATAGCAGCATCTCCCATTTTCTCTACTCGATTCATCCGAATCAACCCGCTAAAGATTGATCACGGAACAACTGAATGGAAAAATGTACAACGCAAGCAATGAATGAAATCGTGAAATCTCTAAACGTGGCGCACTTCTCTGTACATTGTAATACTGTATCTATTACATGCGATGGTTCACGGTTACGGGTTGGGTGCTTTTGAGTGTTGATTGGAATGAGCAAACCTGACCTACGATGTGCCCAGCCACGATGGCTGTCCTTTTCGTCCAACAATCAGTGATCAGTTTTCGTACGTTACTATTCGGATCAGCTCGAATGGATTCCACTCCACGAAGCGACGCGCTAGCCGATAATGAGACAGTGTCCGGGGCTATTTAAATTTAAATGTCACCTTTTCCTCTTAAGCTTATTGTCGCTACTCGCTACAAACAACGTACCTACGCAATGTAAATCCTTGCCTTCATATAGCATGTGTGCTAGTTAAAATAATCGCATACTTTCGCGCAATTTCCTACCGCTAATACAGGTCGCTCGGCCGGCGGTGGACTGCGCCGCTTGACGCGTGTTCAGTCCGCTCAGAGCGTTGCCATAGCAACTGAAGCCACACGCTTACAGAAACTCCCCCAGCCAAAACGAACCCACGAAAGTCGACGAGTGAAACCAAACAACTGAAATGTATCAGCAGGCGCAACGTTAGGAGTAGTACGAATGATTCGGTTTCTGCCGCTTTTCGCTTCGACACCCATCGTGGCCTGCGTTCTCTCGTTCATTGTGCACTAAATTACTCACATCTACAGCTTCATTCGCTGGAAATAGGAGCGAGAATCGATTTGAGCGCCCTTCCTACCTTCCTTAACGCAATACCCTCACGTGGAGCCAACAAACGAGTGTCAGTATGTTTACAACAATAGACCGATTTCTGCAGCGCCGTGACGTCGAAGTCCTCGCGGTACTCCGCGCACGTAATACTAGGTCCATTTACTGGCTTTCTCTCGCGCGTCCAAATCAATAACCCTTGGCTACACATAATGACGATCAATGTATTAATTCTTTGCGGTTGGTTTCGATATGAATATTTCTGCACGTATTGAAGTTATACTTTCGTTAAATTACGGAATAGGTTCTAATAATCGTTTCAATTTGTGTTGTATAAGTTTAATTTTATCCTTTGTTCAGCTTTGCTTTCCATCTCAGCGCTTCGTGTAGCTCCTGGTTTTGTGTACGTTATAGGATTCGTTTCTCATCGAACTAGATTTTGTTGTATTTTGCTGTTGTGCTCTAGCGTTTCGTCGCCGTACGGAAAGTTATCTGCGAACCAAATTACACGGTACCATCGCTTTTCCGAGCTACATTCCAATGACAAATGCACCCCCGCACGGGTTGTCTCGAACCGATGCCTTTGGCAATGACGGTTGGACTATCTGACACTAAATTTGTATCTTTCCACCTCCTGCTGCGGCATTTATCTAACAACTCTGTTATTTTCTGTGTTTCGTTAGATTGAATCTGCGAGGATGAGGATCCCTGTGTTCCAGATCCTTTCGTGGACTGCTTGCAGCACGAGACCATAACGAGTGCTTACATGTGTTGAGTGTGCCAGAGTGGGGGTTTTTATGTGTTTTAAAGGTTTGTGTTTGCTTTTTTGTTTTGCGTTTGCTCCGTTCAGTTACATGGAAAAACTAATCCCAGCGTAGATAGGTAATGCGTTCTCAAATAGAAGCCATTGCAACTTTTAGCAGTTGCAGTTCGCGTTGGCTGCACCCTGGCCGGGTTGATCGGTCAACCGCTGAGCCTTGGGACCACCAGCCACCAGCGTGGGGTCGGAATCTAAGCTCTCCGACATCTTATCGCAGATGATATCCACCAGTCGCTCGAACACGTCCTAAAAGCACAGTGAAATACGCAGTTTCTATAAACGAAGTTTCGATGGGGATTGCATCGCTTAACTTACCGTTACGTGTACGTTTTCCTTGGCGGATGTTTCGAAGAACTCAACACCAAGCTGGTCAGCCAACTGCTTGCCGCGCTCGAACGAAATCACTCGCTCGTCCTCCATGTCGCATTTGTTGCCCACCAATATAACTTGTGCGTTGTCCCACGAGTAGGTTTTAATTTGTGTCACCCTGCGAAGGATCCGGTGTCAGGACATGCTATAGACTGATGGCGTTCATCTTGCTTACCAATCTTGCACGGAGTTGAAGCTCTCTTCGTTGGTGATGTCATACATCAGAATGAAACCCATCGCCCCGCGGTAGTACGCTGTCGTGATCGTGCGGTACCGTTCTTGTCCGGCGGTATCCTGTTGTCCAACCCAACCAAAGTACATAAATTAATAAGATTGTCGATCATCCCATGGTTTCTTTTGTGGCCGTTACTCACCCAAATCTGTAGCTTCACGCGCTTATCATGACGAAAGACGGTTTTCACTTTAAAGTCGATGCCTACCGTCGAGACGAACGCGGACGTAAACGAGTCATCTGCATAGCGAAACAGGAAGCTGGTTTTGCCAACACTCGAGTTACCGATGATGAGCAGCTTGAACATGTAGTCGAAGTTCTGGTCAGAAGCATCTTTCTGCCATTTTGGATCACCACCACCGGCCATCTGGAGAGGATAGTGATCGAAGCACAAGTGTCGTTATGATGACGTACTACAGGCAATAGTGGTGTTGATTGTAATGAAAAATAAAAATAGCTGCTGAAGGCCATTCATACCTAACTTGACCTTGTTGAGCAGTAAGCTGAGCTACTTAAATATGTATGATACAAAACTGGCTTGCAATAGGCACATCACAACACAAGACCTTTTAGTAAGCACTGTACGCCCGATGGATACCATTAAACTAGACCTTCCCAGAAGTAACTGCAAAGCAAACTAACAAGTAAACGTGAACTTTGTACTGGTGCTTCTAGTTCGCGAGCCAGTTTTCATTCGATAACATAAACGGAGCATTTGCGAATTGTTCCCTTATCAGCACACTCCGGTGCAGTTCATTTGAGTGAAGTAATAACCTAATTAACATGGTGCGCTCCGGCACGTGACGACCTGGTATACCTGTGATATTGACATTTTCATTTCTCCTACCCCGCAGCTAATTTTCGATGCTTCGATAGTCTAAATAAGCATAAGCGTTAGGAAATGTTTGCAGTATTTATTGCAACAGATGCGTTTGTGTCTTAAACAGTTTCATTATAATAGAGCAATGGTAGCGACCAATAACGTAATTGCAGCTGTTGATGCTTTTTTCGTCAAGGTTGCCAAGATCGTGATAAAGGCACATACCTATGCTTGAAATACGTTACAGGAATAAAACATAATTAGCTAAATTTTGACGGATTTTGCGTCTGATCTACACTGGAAACTGTGTTTTGTACACAAACTGAAAACCTTCCAAGCGAAAACGTATGTCTATTTCTTTGCATAAACGATCACCAGCTTGTACGGTGAGATGAACTGCAGATCACAATCGTTCTCGACATCACCATTCTTCGCCAGGTACATCTGGCGCACAACAGCGATGTAATCGACAAGGAACTTATCCTGCAAGTCGGAAGGCATACGTTCGCTGAATGGGTTTACTGCCAATACCGCTCCTGGGTATAAGATAAGGGTAAGAATCATAATGTATACAGCATTGAAAGATCTGATCGTGCTCACGTTTTAGGTTCTCCAATCCCTCGTAGACATACAACTTGTCGCGCACTTGAATCTGATATTGCTGAAAGCCTACCGTGCACAGGAGGTCCTCGATCTCACTAGCCGGATTTTCACAAAACTGGTACGGCGAAATGTACTTCTCCACGTCGTACATGTACTTCGACCACTTTGGCGAACGAGATAGTTGGTTATATATGTCAAATATGGGATTGTTGGCTAAAAACACCAGCAAACAATTGCCGCCTGGTTCCAGCAACTGGTAGATGTTGGAAAAAGCGATGCTGCGAGCAAAAACAAGTACTCATTGGTTCATTGAAACTTTGACCAAACCTGACGGAGGGCACGCGTGAAGGGACGGTACTTACTGTTGGTTCTGCACCCAATGCAGACAATAGAAGGATGTAACGCACCGGAACTGACCCCAACGTGCGAGACTGACCGGGTCCAACGTCGATCCAATATCAAGCGTGTCAAAATTAACCGTTCCAAGGTGTCGGTAGGATTCTCGCGCATATCGCACCATCTGTTCGGAGATATCCGTTCCTAGCACTCGACCCGTGTAGGTCTCACACCGGCTAAGCACGGGCAGTACTAAGTCCACCAGCACATCCCCACTGCCACAGCCGATGTCCAGAAGCGCAGCATCTTCGCCACCTCGCGCACAGCTGATGAGAGGAGCGTATTCTTTCAAAATCTCCATCGCATCTCGCCGCTGCACGCCGTTCGCCTGCTGATACAGATTGGCTCTGTTCATTTCACTTTCACTTTTGATTCTATGGATGGGCGACCGTTTCTAGTTACGGTTCTTGAGTCCCTCTTTCCCCAGAATCAGATGCGTTTATCCGACGGTTTCGAGTTCAGAGACCCCGCTGTCACGTCGATCGAGTGGACAATGCTGGATCTGCTGTGGACCGCTACCGGACAGGGGATGTGTGCTTCTGACCGGCTTGGCATTTAACGGTTCCTGTTTTATAGCCCAGCGTGACACCTCGACACCTCGACACCATCTGCCGTGGCCTGTGCTATCCCCACCCATTGGGTGAGATCGCCGATCTCTGCCCTTGCTCTCGATCGCTGCGATCTAAGCACACCCGAAAAGGGGATCAACATCAACGGGAATGCTTAAGAATGGGCGATTAGAATCTCATGCCCTTTCCCCTGGGAGGCTGCTTTGTTGCCTGCGTTAAGGCAACAACGCGTCACAACGCGGGTTTCGTGCGTTGGTTACGCTGTTCCGGCGACTTACCAGTTCAATACCTAAGCCGCGCACCAACCTACGTCCCGGGTTTGATTTATCTGATCGCGTGCCCGGTCGCGATACCAGCTTCAGAACAGCCTTGCGCCTAACCTTCTTTACATTCATGTGAATACGCGCCGGGTTGCGCAATCGAGAGAGTGTTTACGTTGCTTGACACGTGATTTTTTTAAATAACACATAGTTGTTTGCATAAGAACAGACTCAACATTGTACGCTTCTACTGCAGCATGAGAAAAGAAACTTTTTTGAAATGATGCCCGATATCGCCTCACGGCAACAAAATTTTTGGTGACGAGTTCGGCAAATCAGTTAAGATCTGTTTTGTGGCATACCATGTGCGAATACGAATCGTATCAGGCTTCGAATCTGCCTACAAAATCTTGCTATTTGAGTAATGATTCCAGCCGGGTTTTCCGCAGTAAACCCGCAAATATAGATGCTTTCAGGAGCTATCTGCGATATACCAAACGCATTGAGGGCCGTAGTTAGCGTAGCATAGCTACTACCCAATTGTCCAGAACATAAGCACTTCAATAGTTGATGGAAAATGAGTGCGGCTTGTATCCAAAAATAGTTTTGATTGCATCTTTAGCTTTTCAGTAGAAGATACCAAGATTAGTTTCCTTATATTTTGCTATAATGAAGTTTAATCAACTTCTAATGACGAACCTAATAAAAAAAAGTTTTTGTCCGCAAAACATTTCGTTTTATTTTACACGCAATTGATGCTGTTTGTACAATGCTTTTCTTTGATATATCACTATCGCTATACCATACAGTAATTGAGATATGAGAAATTGAGATATGAATGTATAGCAAATTAAATCTTCAATTCAACTAAGTTCTCGTGTCTTCAAATAAGTATCACTATCATTCTACATAAAGTAGATGGGTTAATATGTGCACCACTTCTCACACAGCTTTGTATTAATTATATGTCTTAAATAGTAGTAGTTATGAAATCTTAAATTCATTTGATTCCATAGTCCTAACTATCAATGAACGACTAATGCAGAAAATATAGAACCTAGGTTAAATAAGAACTAGGTACAATAACCGTTATACGACTATAAAATAAATACTAACTAATGCAACGCATAAATTCGAGGGAAAAGTACGAAGTTGAATTGCAGGATTATGCGGATGTAATGTTTTACTTTTCAACATTACATAGAAAAAAATTATGCGTGTGTGTGGGTGTACGTGTGGTTTGTTGAAAAAAGCGCACGCTAGTCAAGTTTGATCGGTAGCAAAAGGAAACCGCCTGTAGCCCAATCTCCGGCGAGTGATTTCGTGAAAACGGAAACAATTATTTGCTCGGTCACAGCAGAACGTTTTCCTTCGAATGTCTCTACCCATCCGTCTCATCCGGGGACAGCTTAACTTTTGCTTATCCGTGATTGTTATTGATTTTTTCGTTAGCCGTTCATACATTTATGCATCGGAGGAGAGCGAGACCAACGTTCTGCCAGGCCTGCCGCAGCTAGCCAACGCAGCGATTGAAATAAAATGCGAAACGCAACCAATCGAAGCGACGTTGTGGAAAACTTTACCACTGCAGGGCGACAATCCAGCGCCAAGCCGTTCGCCAGCCTGCTCTCGATAGTTGGCGCTGAGATTGACCTTCCCGAGCCAGCGGAAACATCTTGCGTAATACAGCGGAATCGGAAGAAAAACATGACAAGCTGTTCTGACATTGTGCTACTTTTCTCGTGCTGCCCCACGATCCATGCCCCCAGGGTCGTCTCCGATGTGGTACAATCGCTTCGCGCTTGCTTCCGCAGGACACAGGACTGGCCCTTGTTGACAGCGACAGGCGTGACAGGCGGTTTCGGGAATGGAGAAGGAAATCGTACACGTACCTTTTTGCAGCGAGAGCGCGCTGGCAGAAGGTTCCCACGGAAAGATTTGTGCCTCGGAGGCTAGTAAACACCAGAAGTGCAGCTGGTCCGTTCGCGACCGAACCCTGAATGGAGGATGCGCTCGATGTGTTGAGGTCGCGGCAGTGAGAATTTGGCAGCGGTCGGGCCAATATCACTAAGCTCCACCGAGCGAAATAGGTCACACTGTACTCCGGAGCGTGCACGAACGAACGGAACTGTTGCCCACTTTCACTTGGCTAACGCGCACTTTAGTTCACCACACTGCAGCAGCTGCGGTAGTTGTTGATGTGGATGGGTTGTTTCTGGCAAACCTGGTGAACCCGTTGCGTGGCTTCGTTGCGTCTCGATGTTCCTAAAAGAAACGGAAAAAATGCGTCAGCGAGGCGACCCGATACGCGTTCCACCGTATGCCTAGTAGCTCCTGGATCTGTCAATATTTTCCACTTCATTCTAGGCTTCTCCCTCGCCCCACGCCCTTGCACACAGGTGACAACGCTTCCTTGTTGCCTTGTTCTTTTCCCACCTGCAGCCGCACCAGAGGTGAGAGCTTGGCCCCAGAGTGGCACTTTCGACTTTGCTGCACGCCGTCAGAGTGCTACCCACGAGCACGAACTATGTGTCAAAATTCACAGTGCTTTTTTACCATCTAGTAGAGCCCATCTGCCACTGACTCACCTACACATATATGCGCGCATTCACACACACACACACACCCACATAAAAATACACACCCTCGCAAACCAGTCCATGCACACGTGTGCATGCCGTGCCATGCCGAGAGGGGAAACCAATATGGGACCAACGGGGGAGCGAAAAAAGAGAATCCAAATCCCCCAAAGGACCCCACTGCGTCCGTGGACACGCAGGATCCGTTTTTCACGTCGTGCAGCCTGTCGAATGCAGCCCTTTTTGCTTACAAAGCGCCACACTCACCTCGCACGTAAGCGCTTTTCCAGCACTTCCACCACGGATTTGTGAAGCACAAATTAGTGGGAGCGAAAAATTTTCCACCCACAGGAGCACGGGTTGGCTGTATTACACCGAGCCGACGCTGACGAAGACTACGGACACGAACGCAACGGCGTGTTTTTCGTGGGGCTGGATTCGACTCAATTATTGATCTTATTTACAAACGCTCGCCTCCATACGACCACATCGCGAGTGGGAGCGAGCCCTTGGGCATGCGCACGAGCAGCGCATAAAAATTGTCCCCACTGCTCGACACGCTCCTTTCAGCGTGCTTTGCGAGGCTCTAGAATTGAAACCTTTGCGCTGGGATGCGCTGGGGCGATTTTTATGAATGAATGGTTGACGTTTCGCGGTACGCAATTCTGCTGAATGTATCCCGGACGGATGTGGTTTCGAAATCGGAAAGCCTGTGTTGGTGCTCGAAAAGGCGAAAGCTTTCGTTCAGCTTTCGCGTAGCGTATACTCTAATTTCGTTCAAAATGACCAGTTTGTAGTATATTTCCTTGGGAATGCCTACCGGGTGGCAACATCGGAGAGTAGTGTTTTCCAACACAATAATTTAAGCCATATTGAAATTTTATTACCATCATTTTGTCAAGGAATTCCAATACCAAGAACAAACATACCTAATTTGATTTTTTTTAAATAAGAATATACTACATGGATGAAAAAGTTGATAAATATGTGACAAATAATAATATTCAAAAAGATTTCAATTTAAGCTCTAACTTAAGCGGAACTTCAGCACTCCTCAAATTTTTGGTAGAAATTTAAATTGCATTCCAGCGTCGGTAACTGGTTGAAAGATTTAAGAAAATAATCTGGGGAACCCAAGAATTAATTCATACACGAGAAATGAGCGTTATCTTATCATACATAATTTAGAAGCCACGTAAAATAATATGTTTGCAGAAATATGAAACGTTCTTTTTTAGAGGTTAAACGTAATCTATGAAACTAAACCATATATCTTACAGGTAGATTAAAAATTATGACATACTAAATGATTTCTTTGACTTGTGATTTTATTATCCGCAATATGTAAAGATGCAGAAGAAGATTATTTTTCTTAAAATAATCCAGCCTCAAATTGTATTCATTGTAAATTAAATATTCCATTGAATAAAGTCAAGGTCCCCAATGAATTCGAACAAAAAATATAGGCATCTAGAGCAAGTACCTTGTACCAAAATTCCTCGTAAACTGTGATGAAAGATCATTCAAAAAGGGCCATTTGAAAATCCTTGGTGAGTGAGACATCAACCACAAAGTGGTGTTATAACCAAATCAGAAGTATTGAACGGAAACAGAAGCCATCTTTAGGTACATCAGGAACACCAAGAAAATTCTTAAATGCTTGAAAAAAGATTCTGCATGATTTGGTTTGCAATGAACAATAAATCTAACAAAACATTGCGTGTATAGCACACTCATACAGTAAGATACACAGGGGCAAAAATTGGTATAATATTGGTGTTTGTTTGTTATTGGACGTGGCTATAGGTTGAAAAGTTGGTATTCAGCAAAATATATTTGGAAGCAATCGGATATAATCCATCTGCATATAATGCCCAACTATTTGGGATGTCAATCCATTATTAAAATCAAAGCCTTTTAAACCGAATTGTAACGAAAACTACAATGTATTTAGTATGTACTGAATCCAACAATAGTTAGTAACACATTTTACATTGAAGTTGAGTTGGTGATACCTGAAAAAAATATGACATCTTCATACAAAAAAAAGAAATCGTTAATTAATATTGCACATAATTATTCATTTATTTATCTATTTATTTATTTAACATATTGGTTCAAACTGGTGGTTTATTTAACATCACCAACATGTATACTAACTTATACTTTGCTCCTTAATCCGCAAGATAAAGATTTATAGCGTTCATTATTGAAAACACCAATATCGTTGCAAAAAGTTATAAATTATCACATACAGTACCACAGTCCTCATCTCTTTTTTTTTCGGTAAAGACCAAACTCTCTTGAACATCCTTTTTTACTTGGCTGAATACCACACCAGCTGCACCGGGTTCTCACAATAATGTCTTATCTCAGCACGTAGTTTTACGATACGATATCATTATTCCATCTGCGGCCAGCGTGGGCTGTCTTATCAATTCAACATGAGTACCATTTCGAAAGCACTATCTTTCCGATATCCTTTTGCGTCATACTTGGTACACTCTTAAGTGCAAAGTAATTGAATGTGGTCGACTAGAACATAAGCGTTGCATTCTCTACTGAATGACAAAAAATCGTTTTTAACAAGAGCGTTCAAAGTGTAAGCAACATAAAAGGCAAAACCGCAGGAGTAACAGTGTTAGGTGATAAAGTAAGCTATTGAGGGTATGCTTTGAAAAGCATCATGGTTTACTAACATTAGAATGGTCCGATCACTTACATTGAAACAATTATACAACGACTGAATGAGCACTTTAATCCAGTATTCCACATATGCAAATTGATATGATGTCACATTAACGCCGGTAAGATTTATTTCACCAAAAAACTGCTGGTCGTATTTAAACACAGGTCCATCGACGCCTAAGTGGTATGGGTTTAGATTACATCTAATTCTATGCTCGTTAAGAAAGCATATTGGTTGGCTCTACCAAAGCTTGAACCTTTCTTTGGTGCGCTAAAACAACTAACGATGCTCACTGGTAGCCGAAAATCCAATTTCATGTCAGACCACAAACCATCCAATGAACCATGTGCACCGTAATCAATAATGCATTGGTTTTAATCCAAATACTCAAGATATAAGACCATCTCTGTGACGGACAGGTAAGTGTAAAATCGATTTGCAGCTCCTGTTGCATTCTTTTGTCCTTGCATAGATTGTGCTTTTAGCTACGTGTGCTAGCTCCGGAAAATGTAATCATATAATAATTAAAATTAATAAAAACGAGCGGGTTGACAAAATTTATTGAGAGAGGTTTATCGCTGATTAAAAGATGTTCAGTACATTTTATTTCATAACTATTCTAAACTAATTTGTTTATACGTATATAGGCTTCAAATGTATGAAAAAATGACAAAATAACATTTATTGAAAGATGTTTATCGTCGATTAAAAGATATAGGCCTATATATTAAAATATTTTAGCTATAAATTTATAAACGAACGACATAATAACGAATTTTACTTACTATTATATAAAAATTATTGATCTTTACTCTCGATAGCTTGAGGTAAAACTCAAATAAAATTATGGTTTGACAAATTTTACATTAAAAATCAATAATGTTTATTTCGTTAAAATTTGTTTTTGTATTTTTTAGGTAATTAATTAATTTATTCAGCATGCTCACAATAAAAGAAATACATTATATTACAAAAAAATAGCAATACTTGATGCCTGTGTGTACCGCATACAATACTATAATACTCTATTGCATTATATAGAGTTCAACAAATACACTGATCTACAAAACAAAAATAAATTGTATCGTTTTTTCAGCTCTTTTTTTTAATTAAATGATATGATTCTTCTATACACGTGTGTACCTTCCTGAAGAACTTGAGCCACATGGACGCATGAATATCACTTTCATGGTAAAGACACGTGGCTAAAATAACTATGCTTTTGCGGCCCAAAGCATCAATGTACGTAATGAGTGTACTTCTAACTCGGCAGCATCTTTCTTTGAGTATAATCCCATTTTCAACATCATCCAAACAGCGATTCTGCATAAAAAAAAGATATCGCTACAAAGAGATGCCGTTGAGGTGCCATTTTTGATGGATTCGTACTCACCCAATGCTACCAGGGCCACCAGTGTAGTGTATATCTCATAGCACGGACGCGCGTATGACCAGCGAAGCGTGCGAATAAGCACGTTTGGCATTGCACCTTGTGCTCAACGCATCGATATATACCTGCGTCCATGCGAGTTGGACCGTCCCTGACAGCCAAAAGAACCGTGTGGGAAAACGGACCCACCGAACGCAACGTTTTTCCCGCTGCTTTTCCGCACACACACACTGTCGCACCAGGGGCGAGCCAGGAAGCGAGAGCGAACTAGCGCGACCGAGCTGGCAGAAAAATATGCTCGCTTTCATCGCACACCGTCACGCTCCCAGCCCCAGATGCTTGCCACCCCGGAGAGCCAACGGCAGCAGCAGCAACCAGTAATGCTGCGCCAGTCAGCTGCTCCTTGTAATAATAATCTCGCTACGTGCACTGCGCTCGCACACGCTCACACGTTGCGGCTGTTGCCAGCGCGAAGCCGTCGTCGGTACCGTAGCGCCGAGCGATCGTAGTAACCACCGGCTGCGGTCGGTTAGTTCGAACCAAAATGCGCTACCGCGCGGACGTGTCCTAGGGGTTTGCACTGCGTGTCCTGCGCGTCTCTGTCGGTCCGTAGCATAGTGGTCCGTTGTGCGTGTGACTGGTGACCAGCACGGGAAAGGGTGTTTGCTGAAAACCGTCGTGCTGTTGAACGGTACCTCCGGTACACGGCGGACTAGCGTACGAGAGTGCGATAGTGTGGGCGTGTGTTTGTGTGTATGTGTGCTCGAAAGCATGTGTGTGTGTACTTTTTCTCGACCTGTTCCGTTGTGGCGCGGTTGGGATAAATTTATTTCATTCCCTTTTGCCTCCTCTCACGACCACTCTCTTGTTGCCCTTTCGCTGCCAATCGCCCTGCTCAGTGTCATTCAATCCGGGACCAGCGTTTTAAAATATTCCGTCACGCACGGGATAACACCGCGCGGCTGAAATTCCCGCATTTTTCCGGCAGCCCGCGAGCGGCCCCACTTGATTTGCTTTAGTTTGTTAGGTTTATTTGTGCGATCGAACGACAAAAACGAAGGCGCAGGAAAGGACCACAGAAACGCATCGGAAATGCGTTTGCAACGGGTGCATTTCGACCAGTGAGTGTCTTGCCCCAAAGAGTCACCCTTTCTAGCCATCCAGCTAAATCTCGTTTGCGAACCCCACAAAAGCAAAAGCCGATGGACGCTCTCATACGGGTTGGCAAACGCGCAGCAGAGTTGGAAATGGTACGGTCCGTCTCGAGACGATCGACCGACGGGCCATTTCTGCCCCAAAATGCCGTCAAACCGTGCCGAAGTCGACGTCGTTGTGTGCCTTGACCGACGCGTAGGGATCACATTTCAATAAGTTATTAAATATCAGTTGTAAAAATAAACTCAAACCTGTCCCTCCGTCGGTTCGGGCGCGCGGGTATCATTGGCACGGGTTTTCGCCAAAACAGCCCGGACGCAAGTGGTGTGTGACGTGGGGGCAAAAAATGTCAGTGAAAACCCGCGTCGGTGTGAAGTGCGTCGGACTCACTAGACGGTTGTTTCGCACGTCCTAATGTCTGCCTGCACTAATCATTGTTTTGCAGTTCATCGCATGCAGCACTTCGAATCCTGGACCGACCCAGCAGCAGACAACCGGAGTGACGCGCCGTCAGGATCCGACGCCGTGAGTGCAGCGCGAGTGCATCCGAACGAAAGAGCGCGCGTGTGTGTGTGCGCGTGAGTGTGTGTTGGGACGTGTGTGCATCCGAGTCCGGCCGCCCGGTGAGGTGAGTGGCCCGTTTTGATTAATGCTATCAACTGGTGGCAGCTAGCATGGATCGTTATGCTCACCCGACGCACACTTGTGCACGCGGCCAGCGCCGCACAGTGTTGCACACGACGATCGCCGCTGGCGAGTGCTTGTGTGTGTTTGTGGTCGTGTGGGGGTTTTCGGGTGAAGAGGTGTTATTTTTACACGCCATGCTAGCTCCACGGTGACAACCGCGTCGGTTGATGGGTGGGACATATTTATATAGCGGGATTGCTGGTGCATCGTCGCGCGCGATCTTGAAATCGCGCTATTGCGTGCTTGTGTGTGTGCGTGCGCTTCAGGCACCGCAACGTCAGACCCGCGATAGCAGGAACCTCGGGCCGGAAGGGTCGGCCCGGTGAATCTAATGGCAGATCACACAAAATCCTCCGGAGCACGGAAGGCGACACTTGTTATCGTTCGTTACATTTAACTAAATCTAATTATACCGTCGGCAAAAAATAAACGTGTCGCTGTCACACCCCGCGTCGCCGGGCCATGGGCTAGCGCGTGGACAGACACATTCGCACACGCAGGCGACCGTCTTTTGGCCGTCTTGACTCGCTTTCTCGAGTGTAAATGTCTTTTGCGTAATGATTGCTGGGATTTTTTCGTGTGTATTTTATGTTGTTTTATCTTTTCCTCCCGCGAGCCTCCCACAAATCCACACGCAACGTGGTCAAGCGAGGGCACGTTGTTTGCTTGCTGCCAGCTCTGTACATCTACGATATTCGGAAAAATGTACGCTGATGAAGAAAAAAGTAGACTAAAAAACAAGAAAAACCAGCCTCATGAACGATGATCCAATTGGCGTTCACGATGGCGGTCGTGGAGCAGCGGGAAAGATTTTAACTGCATCATGAACCGCAAACGAATGGCGGTCGGCATGAATTGGAAGAAAAAAAACCACCCACAATAATACGAAGGACAGCGAAATTAGATGGTTTGTTGAAATACCTTTATGAAAAACATGCCCACGAGTGGCAAGTCATGGATCATGGTGAAGTAATTCTTCAAAGTGTGATGCGGCAAATTTAGCTGGATACCTTCTTTTTCCATCAAAACATGTCCTTGATATTGATTCACGAGTATTTCTGTCACTCGCCCAATTTCCACCATCCTTGTGCGTCCGTTCGCTTCTATGATGCTCACAGTTGATATATGTCTCAGGGTTCTCCGGACCATTGGACCGATCATTCATACGCTGTGCGTCTAGGAAAATCCGTCTCCGTCCTCAAAATGTGTCTCCGTACGATACAATGATGTTGCTTGTGTAGCATGTAAATATGCCATGTGATTAGGGCTAACGAATGCTCGCCACCACCTTACGAGCTGTGTCCTGCATCTTAGTCACGAGCAGCCTTGAGTGGAAAACTGGAAAATATAAAAAAAAACGAGCGCACATACACAATCTCTTCACGTATCGCCCAATTAGTCACGTGTATAATTAGAGAAGAAACATCCCACAATTTTTAGTGTGGCGAGGTAACGCTGACGTCATTGCAACATCTGTCGCGTGTGCATGGCTTGATAGCAAGATGAACCAAAGCTCTGTTCTACACGTCGAAGGGAAAAAAATAGCTAATTGCATGAAATATCTGCTTGTTAAAGAGGTGCTAGCTCAAAGTGAACTGTAGGTGATGTGTAGCATCATTGAACGTTCTTTTATAAATATTATTATTCATGTTAAAAGATTGCCGTAAATTCTAAATACGGCCCGGCCGTTCTAAAATAAATAACACATTGCCGAAAATACAATAGGAAAGAAAATTAATATTTTATTTATTCACCTAAACCTAGCTCTATAGGAATGTATGAAAGCCGAACGAAATACCTTGGCCTAGCATTCGCTAGCAAACGACCGGTACCGAAATACTACCAAATTGATTGCCGTTTGACGTTTGGAAATAATTTATTTCAGGAAGTTCACTATTGCAGCACAGTAAATCTTGTGAAAAGTTCGTTATTTGGCCGTAGGGTGCTTCAATTTTACAGTCTTACCGTATCGAACTTGACAGCCTACGGGATCAATTTTCCAATCTTTATGTATGGATTACACGAAGCCTCGCTGGGTCTGTTCTTTTGAAGGTCGACCCTTTCCACGAGCAAAAAAGCGCTTTACTTTCGACATGCAGTGCTGATTCGTTCTTGAGGGCACCATTTTCCTGTTTCGTGGGGAGCGGTTCTACAACAGAGCCTGAGTATGTGTACGTGTAAATTGCCACAGACGCGATTCGCACGCTTCGTCGACTGCTAGAGCGATAGAGCATGAAACGGGGAAGCTCATGTAGAAATGAAGAAGAAAAAAAAATTAAATCGAATTTTAGCCGTAGGCAACGATTTGATTTCCTAACGAACTTGTCTAACGGTTCGTAAACTTATGATAGACTAACATGAAAGCGCCATGATCAAATTCGCATCATCATGAGGGCACGTACGCGAGGAATGAAGCGAAAAGGAACGGAATGCACTCGAATGGAACGAAGCCATGGCTTCTTCGGGCACATTGAAAGGTTGCACTTGGTGAGGCTGGGCTGTACTTTGGCCCAGAAAATTGCCCATCACCCACCCGGCGCCTCCATTCTGCACTTACAGGGTACTGGGCGCCTCCACCGTTAAGCCAATTGACAGCGCACCCATAAATTGTTGTCTGTCGTACAGGGAAAGGAAACGGAATTGCAAATAAGCAAACAACCATTGTGGATCTTAGCTGCAGTAGCCGGCTGGGAAGGTCTCGCTTTTACCTGAACACTTTGTTCGCATCAGAACAGGTGTATGCTTTAAGAAAATTCGCCAAGAAGGTAATTCGCCAATACGCTAAAGTTATTCGCACGTGTTTGCATTACATGTGTATTTGTTTAGAGCAGGATAATTTAATTTGAATCTACACCTTCGTGTGCTTCACATGGGTCGTAGACCACAATTCTCCCAAAAAGAGCCGTAAAAAACCTCGTAAATCCGAATCCTCGCACAGGCGTCGATGGGTCGATGGCACAGGAAGAGTTTGAAAAAGTCTTCCACACCGGGAGAGCTCTTATCGTTTTGTCATGCGCACATTATTACATTTGTTAGATTCTACGTTATTGATAAAGGTGGTAAAAAAAACTCCCACTCATTACAATGACAATAATTGGTACAAAAAAAACAGAACAAAATTCATTCATTCACATCCAATAAGACGCTAAAAGCCACAAAGTGCTGCAGGACACCAGTCACACTCCCTAATAACGGTAATCAACATTTATAGCTTTCGTTCGTTCTTCCGTGGTCACACTTATCCGTGACGTGACTCGTCATAACATGACTAAAAAGTTCCAACTTTCAAAAGTATTACAATCCCGAAATCCATGAAACAGGCAAAGTTTGACTTTTCCGTGACGAGAGACAATTACCGTAATGGTGATAAAACGTGGCAGGGAGCAAAAAGGCGTCCTACTGCGAACGATTTTTTTGTCTTTGCCTTTTCTGCTGTATCTTGTGACACAAGCTTCGACGCAGCGTGTGGTTTGCTACACGTCAGCCGCGTAACCGTAGGGGAAGACGTGATCCTAAACTGTTTCGATGCCAGTTCCGAAATATCTTCCATTATTACTTGCGACGTACTTTCACGAACATAAATGCTTTGGGAGGTTTCTGACGGAGAAGAAAAGAATTGTACGATACACTGTTCCATGCAATATACTACATTTTCTCTAGCAGAAGACTCACCAATAGAATCTATCTTTCAAATTTCACCTGCCAGTCTCGCACCAAATCGAAATCAACAGCTGGGGCCCTGGTCGATCATACTGCTTTTTACTTTAAACCATATGATGCTCGAACATTTTCCCCATCACCAGGTAATGCAATGAAACTCCAAAAAGCCTAATGCGGTGGTATCACTAAGAGTATAGAAATTCCTTGCTATGGTGAGAGTATACCACACGCGTTTTAAAGCCTCCCCTTTTCAATCTAATTAATGCAAGTATTTAACTTATTTATCTCATCAAAGCATCCCCTTAATGGATTGCTATCTTGTGCAGAACCCTTAACAGCATTTGTCGTCTGTTTGAGCGATGATGAAACGTGTGTCAAGATAGCTTTTTTCCATTCAAAAGAAGCTAAACTAATTATATAAATGGCTGTCCTACGAATGATCTTGAATTACTTTTCATTGCATTGCACCATACTGATGGAATTACGATTTAATCCTGTTGAATCAATTTATCAATCATACTATTTTTATTTTTGCATATTTGATCTCGATAGAATAAATTAATCTCTCGATGAATAAAGTAATTATTTTATGAAATTTTTTTTATGGTTGGAGATGCGATAATATAACGAAAATGTAAATAAAATATGAGCATGTATAAACTCATACTGTGTAACGTTGAATATTTTAAAACCATTGATTAGTGATTATTATAATAGAAAACATTACTTTGCTTCTATGTTTCCAGTATCTTTCTGATACTATTCTGAATGTTCTTGCAGCAGTAGTTAAAGTTATAGTGAAGTTATACATGTATGAAGGCACGTATGAAAGTTCATATATAAAAGAACAGTTCTTATGCAATGATCAACAATGCGTTTGATTATGAAATGAAATGAATCTATTTTATATTACAAAATGTGTAAATGTGAATCTACACTTTGAGCACTTGTATTGAGCACAACTTGAGTGATATAGTTCGGCCATTTGCAGAAGAGCAAGGACAGGATCCAGGCATTTTAGAACATCGAAGCTGGTCCATTTTGAGAATTGAGTTCTTTGCTACGTGTCAGTAGTGCCATCTTCCAACCCAACAACCATACGACCATGGATCAAGTGGTCTCCAACGGGTAGGATGCATTTATCTACCACAAATAGCACTGTATCAAATTCTACGCGAAATCCTGCGGGAAGAGAATGGAAGGACGACAAGGAATCAACTTCCTACTCGCAGTCAGGTCATGGCGCTTGAAATCTACTTGAAATTAATAAGGTGATATGACAGAAGCTGCATTGAAGAGTACTTTAAAACTGCTTGCGAATGAGAATGAAATATGTACCGAATCGATATTCTACGGCAAAAACTTTTGCTACAACATTATGAGCTTACAAAGAATTGTTTACTTTAGAAGCTTTCTTGTTAAAAGTTTAACCAAAGAAAAAAAATTACATATCTGAATACTGATTTGTGCAATTGTGTATTATTATAAACATATATGTTTATGTACAAATATGCATAAATACAGCAAAGTCAATCAAAATTGTATGACATACAGCGGATATTGAAATCAAAAAAGTGCATAAGACATTCCCGATGATCAATTTGCTGCTCTGCGCTATCACAGGAAGTGTATATTTGTTATTATCATTCTTCGATCTATTATCATTTCATTGCACATAAAAGAACGTTCACAGTTAGCTGGGAGCGAAGAAACGGACAATGTGCATGAAATGGCAAGGCTGCCTTCAACAAAACTGGCACGGAACAAAATAGGAAAACAAAAAAATGGAATGAAAGGTTGGCAGTTCTGTTTGCATGCAGAAAGGCAAATAGCACAATCAAGAGTGTGAGCTCGTAGGCGTGTGTGTGTGTGTGAAAATCTCGTGCGAACTAGCGATGGGTAGAATGTTACAACACAATCGTTAGTAAAACGCATCTCGGGAAAAGGAGCGGCAATGATTTCGCTTGCCTCATCTGCAGAATTGTTGACATTGCTAACGAAAGACGCCTCGGTAAACGAGCTGCTGCAGGGGTGGAGGCCTTCGGCGTGAAGGTGTATTTAGAGAGAAAATAAAACCGGGACAGCGAGTCAAGTGCAAACGCCATTTTACGATGGCATTGAGCGGTCCCCCGGGTTTGAAACCAAACAATGCACAGAAATGGGGAAAGTCGATATGAATAAAAATAACTGGCAAGCCTGTCGAAACCAGTCCACTACATCCATGGGGAAGTGCGATAAGCCCTCGTGCTGGTCGATATTTCGATCCGTGCCGGTGGAATAGGAAACGTACGCGAGTAATGAAGTAATTAATTGATTTCCTGGTCGTCGCGCTTCCTTCATCAACCTTCGCCGCACGCAATAAAGACAAGTGCATTTATAAACCATGATTCTCTATCGACAGGAAGTTCTAAGGCCAGCAATTAAGCTTGGAGCCTACAGTGGCCGCGAAAGGACTGCTGTGTGGCCGTCTTCAATGAGGAATGTCATGTGTATAATTTAGAGAATTTCACAAGCGACTCGCAACTTGCATTGCGCCGAGTGCTTCATCAGCATCCGTGTGCATCGAGATGTTGGCTGCATTTCGCGCCCAGCTAACAACCCACGGTCTATGATTTCGCAACAAAACGAGACTCAACAGATTCGCGTTGCTTCGCTAGCGGTTTTGTACA